>NW_025550952.1:20000-378471 GCF_905237065.1 Salmo salar | reverse complement strand
ACTGAGTGCTGCACACAGGACCAGGAGTGCTGCATAAAGACTGAGTGTTGCATAGACTGAGTGCTGCAATGGGACTGAATGCTGCATTAGAGACAGTATTCTCGTAAGACTGAGTGCTGCATTAGGACCGATGCTGCATAGGACTAGTGCTACAGGTAGACTTGAGTGCTGCATTAATATGCATAGACTGAAGTACTGCATTAGAACTAGTTTTAGACTGAGTCTGCATTACGACTGAAAGTGCAGCACTAGAACTGGAGTGCTGCATAAGGGACTGAGTGCTGCATTAGAACTGAGTGCTGCATTAGGACCGAGTGCTCATAAGCGACCGAGTGCTGCATTAGGGACTGAGTGCTGCATTAGAACCGAGTGCTCTTAGGACTGAGTGCTGCATTAGGACTGAGTGCTGCATAAGGACTGAGTGCTGCATTAGGACTGAGTGCTGCATTAGGACTGAGTGCTGCTAAGGACTGAGTGCTGCATGGTAGGACTGAGTGCTGCATTAGACTGGGGTTCTACATAGGACTGAGTGCTGCATAAGGACTGAGTGCTGCATTAGGACTGAGTGCTGCATTAGGACTGAGTGCTGCATTAGGACTGAGTGCTGCATAAGGACTGAGTACTGCATTAGAACTGAGTGCTGCATTAGAACTGAGTGCTGCATTAGAACTGAGTGCTGCATAAGGACTGAGTGCTGCATTAGAACTGACTGCTGCATTAGGACTGAGTGCTGCATTAGAACTGAGTGCTGCATAAGGACTGAGTGCTGCATTAGAACTGAGTGCTGCATAAGGACTGTGTGCTGCATTAGAACTGAGTGCTGCATTAGGACTGAGTGCTGCATTAGGACTGAGTGCTGCATAAGGACTGAGTGCTGCATTAGGACTGAGTGCTGCATTAGGACTGAGTGCTGCATTAGGACTGAGTGCAGCATTAGGACTGAGTGCTGCATAAGGACTGAGTGCTGCATTAGGACTGAGTGCTGCATTAGGACTGAGTGCTGCATTAGGACTGAGTGCTGCATAAGGACTGAGTGCTGCATAAGGACTGAGTGCTGCATAAGGACTGAGTGCTGCAGTAGGACTGAGTGCTGCATTAGAACTGAGTGCTGCATTAGGACTGAGTGCCATTAGGACTGGAGTGCTGCATTAGGACTGAGTGCTGCATAAGGACTGAGTGCTGCATAAGGACTGAGTGCTGCATTAGGACTGAGTGCTGCATTAGGACTGAGTGCTGCATTAGGACTGAGTGCTGCATTAGGACTGAGTGCTGCATAAGGACTGAGTGCTGCAGTAGGACTGAGTGCTGCATTAGAACTGAGTGCTGCATAAGGACTGAGTGCTGCATTAGAACTGAGTGCTGCATAAGGACTGAGTGCTGCATTAGAACTGAGTGCTGCATTAGGACTGAGTGCTGCATAAGGACTGAGTGCTGCATTAGGACTGAGTGCTGCATTAGGACTGAGTGCTGCATAGGACTGAGTGCTGCATTGGGACTGAGTGCTGCATTAGGACTGGAGTGCTGCATTAGGACTGGAGTGCTGCATAAGGACTGAGTGCTGCATAAGGACTGAGTGCTGCATTAGGACTGAGTGCTGCATTAGAACTGAGTGCTGCATTAGGACTGAGTGCTGCATAAGGACTGAGTGCTGCATTAGGACTGAGTGCTGCATTAGAACGAGTGCTGCATTAGGACTGAGTGCTGCATTAGGACTGAGTGCTGCATTAGGACTGAGTGCTGCATTAGAGACTGAGTACTGCATAGGACTGAGTGCTGCATTAGAACTGAGTGCTGCATTAGGACTGAGTGCTGCATAAGGACTGAGTGCTGCATAAGGACTGAGTGCTGCATTAGGACTGAGTGCTGCATTAGGACTGAGTGCTGCATTTGGACCGAGTGCTGCATAGGACTGAGTGCTGCATTAGAACTGAGTGCTGCATAAGGACTGAGTGCTGCATTAGAACTGAGTGCTGCATAAGGACTGAGTGCTGCATAAGGACTGAGTGCTGCATTAGGACTGAGTGCTGCATTAGGACTGAGTGCTGCATTAGAACTGAGTGCTGCATAAGGACTGAGAGTTCTCATTAGGACTGAGTGCTGCATTAGGGACCGAGTGCTGCATTAGGACTGAGTGCTGCATTAGGACTGAGTGCTGCATAAGGACTGAGTGCTGCATTAGGACTGAGTGCTGCATAAGGACTGAGTGCTGCATTAGGACTGAGTGCTGCATTAGGACTGAGTGCTGCATTAGGACTGAGTGCTGCATTAGGACTGAGTGCTGCATTAGGACTGAGTGCTGCATTAGGACTGAGTGCTGCATTAGGACTGAGTGCTGCATAAGGACTGAGTGCTGCATTAGGACTGAGTGCTGCATTGGGACTGAGTGCTGCATAAGGACTGAGTGCTGCATTAGGACTGAGTGCTGCATTAGAACTGAGTGCTGCATAAGGACTGAGTGCTGCATTAGAACTGAGTGCTGCATTAGGACTGAGTGCTGCATAAGGACTGAGTGCTGCATAAGGACTGAGTGCTGCATTAGGACTGAGTGCTGCATAAGGACTGAGTGCTGCATTAGGACTGAGTGCTGCATAAGGACTGAGTGCTGCATTAGGACTGAGTGCTGCATTAGGACTGAGTGCTGCATTAGGACTGAGTGCTGCATAAGGACTGAGTGCTGCATAAGGACTGAGGTTCTCATTAGGACTGAGTGCTGCATTAGGACTGAGTGCTGCATAAGGACTGAGTGCTGCATTAGGACTGAGTGCTGCATTAGGACTGAGTGCTGCATTAGGACTGAGTGCTGCATAAGGACTGAGTGCTGCATAAGGACTGAGTGCTGCATAAGGACTGAGTGCTGCATTAGGACTGAGTGCTGCATTAGGACTGAGTGCTGCATTAGGACTGAGTGCTGCATTAGGACTGAGTGCTGCATAAGGACTGAGTGCTGCATTAGAACTGAGTGCTGCATTAGGACTGAGTGCTGCATTAGAACTGAGTGCTGCATAAGGACTGAGTGCTGCATAAGGACTGAGTTCTGCATAAGGACTGAGTGCTGCATTAGGACTGAGTGCTGCATAAGGACTGAGTGCTGCATTAGGACTGAAGTGCTGCATAAGGACTGAGTGCTGCATTAGGACTGAGTGCTGCATTAGGACTGAGTGCTCATTAGGACTGAGTGCTGCATAAGGACTGAGTGCTGCATTAGGACTGAGTGCTGCATTAGGACTGAGTGCCGCATTAGGACTGAGTGCTGCATTAGGACTAAGTGCTGCATAAGGACTGAGTGCTGCATAAGGACTGAGTGCTGCATAAGGACTGAGTGCTGCATTAGGACTGAGTGCTGCATAAGGACTGAGTGCAGCATTAGGACTGAGTGCTGCATTAGGACTGAGTGCTGCATTAGGACTGAGTGCTGCACAAGGACTGAGGTTCTGCATTAGGACTGAGTGCTGCATTAGGACTGAGTGCTGCATTAGGACTGAGTGCTGCATTAGGACTGAGTGCTGCATTAGGACTGAGTGCTGCATTAGGACTGAGTGCTGCATTAGGACTGAGTGCTGCATTAGGACTGAGGTTCTCATTAGGACTGAGTGCTGCATTAGGACTGAGTGCTGCATAAGGACTGAGATTCTCATTAGGACTGAGTGCTGCATAAGGACTGAGTGCTACATTAGGACTGAGTGCTGCATAAGGACTGAGTGCTGCATTAGAACTGAGTGCTGCATATGGACTGAGTGCTGCATTAGAACTGAGTGCTGCATAAGGACTGAGTGCTGCATTAGATCTGAGTGCTGCATTAGGACTGAGTGCTGCATAAGGACTGAGTGCTGCATAAGGACTGAGTGCTGCATTAGGACTGAGTGCTGCATAAGGACTGAGTGCAGCATTAGGACTGAGTGCTGCATAAGGACTGAGTGCTGCATTAGGACTGAGTGCTGCATTAGGACTGAGTGCTGCATTAGGACTGAGTGCTGCATATAGGACAGAGTGCTGCATAAGGACTGAGTGCTGCATAAGGACTGAGTGCTGCATAAGGACTGAGGTTCTCATTAGGACTGAGTGCTGCATAAGGACTGAGTGCTGCATCAAGGACTGAGGTTCTGCATTAGGACTGAGTGCTGCATTAGGACTGAGTGCTGCATTAGGACTGAGTGCTGCATAAGGACTGAGTGCTGCATTAGGACGGAGTGCTGCATTAGGACTGAGTGCTGCATTAGGACTGAGTGCTGCATTAGAACTGAGTGCTGCATAAGGACTGAGTGCTGCATTAGAACTGACTGCTGCATTAGGACTGAGTGCTGCATTAGAACTGAGTGCTGCATAAGGACTGAGTGCTGCATTAGAACTGAGTGCTGCATTAGGACTGAGTGCTGCATTAGGACTGAGTGCTGCATAAGGACTGAGTGCTGCATAAGGACTGAGTGCTGCATAAGGACTGAGTGCTGCATTAGGACTGAGTGCTGCATAAGGACTGAGTGCTGCATTAGGACTGAGTGCTGCATTAGGACTGAGTGCTGCATTAGGACTGAGTGCTGCATTAGGACTGAGTGCTGCATAAGGACTGAGTGCTGCATAAGGACTGAGTGCTGCATTAGGACTGAGTGCTGCATTAGGACTGAGTGCTGCATTAGGACTGAGTGCTGCATTAGAACTGAGTGCTGCATAAGGACTGAGTGCTGCATTAGAACTGACTGCTGCATTAGGACTGAGTGCTGCATTAGAACTGAGTGCTGCATAAGGACTGAGTGCTGCATTAGAACTGAGTGCTGCATAAGGACTGAGTGCTGCATTAGAACTGAGTGCTGCATTAGGACTGAGTGCTGCATAAGGACTGAGTTCTGCATAAGGACTGAGTGCTGCATTAGGACTGAGTGCTGCATAAGGACTGAGTGCTGCATTAGGACTGAGTGCTGCATTAGGACTGAGTGCTGCATTAGAACTGAGTGCTGCATTAGGACTGAGTGCTGCATAAGGACTGAGTGCTGCATTAGGACTGAGGTTCTCATTAGGACTGAGTGCTGCATTAGGACTGCGTGCTGCATTAGGACTGAGTGCTGCATTAGGACTGAGTGCTGCATTAGGACTGAGTGCTGCATAAGGACTGAGTGCTGCATTAGGACTGAGTGCTGCATCAGGACTGAGTGCTGCATAAGGACTGAGTGCTGCATTAGGACTGAGGTTCTCATTAGGACTGAGTGCTGCATTAGGACTGAGTGCTGCATTAGGACTGAGTGCTGCATAAGGACTGAGTGCTGCATAAGGACTGAGTGCTGCATTAGGACTGAGTGCTGCATTAGGACTGATTGCTGCATTAGAACTGAGTGCTGCATAAGGACTGAGGTGCTGCATTAGGACTGAGTGCTGCATTAGGACTGAGTGCTGCATTAGGACTGAGTGCTGCATAAGGACTGAGTGCTGCATTAGGACGGAGTGCTGCATTAGGACTGAGTGCTGCATTAGGACTGAGTGCTGCATTAGGACTGAGTGCTGCATTAGAACTGAGTGCTGCATTAAGGACTGAGTGCTGCATTAGAACTGCTGCTGCATTAGGACTGAGTGCTGCATTAGAACTGAGTGCTGCATAAGGACTGGAGTGCTGCATAAGGACTGAGTGCTGCATAAGGACTGAGTGCTGCATTAGGACTGAGTGCTGCATAAGGACTGAGTGCTGCATTAGGACTGAGTGCTGCATTAGGACTGAGTGCTGCATTAGGACTGAGTGCTGCATTAGGACTGAGTGCTGCATAAGGACTGAGTGCTGCATTAGGACTGAGTGCTGCATAAGGACTGAGTGCTGCATTAGGACTGAGTGCTTCATCAGGACTGAGTGCTGCATAAGGACTGAGTGCTGCATTAGGACTGAGGTTCTCATTAGGACTGAGTGCTGCATTAGGACTGAGTGCTGCATTAGGACTGAGTGCTGCATAAGGACTGAGTGCTGCATTAGGACTGAGTGCTGCATTAGGACTGAGTGCTGCATTAGGACTGAGTGCTGCATTAGGACTGAGTGCTGCATAAGGACTGAGGTTCTCATTAGGACTGAGTGCTGCATTAGGACTGAGTGCTGCATTAGGACTGAGTGCTGCATAAGGACTGAGTGCTGCATTAGGACGGAGTGCTGCATTAGGACTGAGTGCTGCATAAGGACTGAGTGCTGCATAAGGACTGAGTGCTGCATAAGGACTGAGTGCTGCATTAGGACTGAGTGCTGCATTAGGACTGAGTGCTGCATTAGGACTGAGGTTCTCATTAGGACTGAGTGCTGCATTAGGACTGAGTGCTGCATAAGGACTGAGTTCTGCATTAGGACTGAGTGCTGCATAAGGACTGAGTGCTCCATTAGGACTGAGTGCTGCATTAGGACTGAGTGCTGCATTAGAACTGAGTGCTGCATATGGACTGAGTGCTGCATTAGAACTGAGTGCTGCATAAGGACTGAGTGCTGCATTAGAACTGAGTGCTGCATTAGGACTGAGTGCTGCATAAGGACTGAGTTCTGCATAAGGACTGAGTGCTGCATTAGGACTGAGTGCTGCATAAGGACTGAGTGCAGCATTAGGACTGAGTGCTGCATAAGGACTGAGTGCTGCATTAGGACTGAGTGCTGCATTAGGACTGAGTGCTGCATTAGGACTGAGTGCTGCATAAGGACAGAGTGCTGCATAAGGACTGAGTGCTGCATAAGGACTGAGTGCTGCATAAGGACTGAGGTTCTCATTAGGACTGAGTGCTGCATAAGGACTGAGTGCTGCATAAGGACTGAGGTTCTCATTAGGACTGAGTGCTGCATTAGGACTGAGTGCTGCATAAGGACTGAGTGCTGCAATTGAACTGAGTGCTGCATAAGGACTGAGTGCTGCATTAGAACTGAGTGCTGCATAAGGACTGAGTGCTGCATTAGAACTGAGTGCTGCATTAGGACTGAGTGCTGCATAAGGACTGAGTGCTGCATTAGGACTGAGTGCTGCATTAGGACTGAGTGCTGCATAAGGACTGAGTGCAGCATTAGGACTGAGTGCTGCATAAGGACTGAGTGCTGCATTAGGACTGAGTGCTGCATTAGGACTGAGTGCTGCATAAGGACTGAGTGCTGCATTAGGACTGAGTGCTGCATTAGAACTGAGTGCTGCATAAGGACTGAGTGCTGCATAAGGACTGAGTGCTGCATTAGGACTGAGTGCTGCATAAGGACTGAGTGCTGCATTAGGACTGAGTGCTGCATTAGGACTGAGTGCTGCATAAGGACTGAGTGCAGCGTTAGGACTGAGTGCTGCATAAGGACTGAGTGCTGCATTAGGACTGAGTGCTGCATTAGGACTGAGTGCTGCATTAGGACTGAGTGCTGCATAAGGACTGAGTGCTGCATTAGAACTGAGTGCTGCATAAGGACTGAGTGCTGCATAAGGACTGAGTGCTGCATTAGGACTGAGTGCTGCATTAGGACTGAGTGCTGCATTAGGACTGAGTGCTGCATAAGGACTGAGTGCTGCATTAGGACTGAGTGCTGCATTAGGACTGAGTGCTGCATTAGGACTGAGTGCTGCATAAGGACTGAGTGCTGCATTAGGACTGAGTGCTGCATTAGGACTGAGTGCTGCATTAGGACTGAGTGCTGCATTAGAACTGAGTGCTGCATAAGGACTGAGTGCTGCATTAGAACTGACTGCTGCATTAGGACTGAGTGCTGCATTAGGACTGAGTGCTGCATAAGGACTGAGTGCTGCATTAGGACTGAGTTCTGCATAAGGACTGAGTGCTGCATTAGGACTGAGTGCTGCATAAGGACTGAGTGCTGCATTAGGACTGAGTGCTGCATTAGGACTGAGTGCTGCATTAGGACTGAGTGCTGCATTAGGACTGAGTGCTGCATAAGGACTGAGTGCTGCATTAGGACTGAGTGCTGCATAAGGACTGAGTGCTGCATTAGGACTGAGTGCTACATCAGGACTGAGTGCTGCATAAGGACTGAGTGCTGCATTAGGACTGAGGTTCTGCATTAGGACTGAGTGCTGCATTAGGACTGAGTGCTGCATTAGGACTGAGTGCTGCATAAGGACTGAGTGCTGCATAAGGACTGAGTGCTGCATTAGGACTGAGTGCTGCATTAGGACTGAGTGCTGCATTAGGACTGAGTGCTGCATAAGGACTGAGGTGCTCATTAGGACTGAGTGCTGCATTAGGACTGAGTGCTGCATTAGGACTGAGTGCTGCATAAGGACTGAGTGCTGCATTAGGACTGAGTGCTGCATTAGGACTGAGTGCTGCATAAGGACTGAGTGCTGCATAAGGACTGAGTGCTGCATAAGGACTGAGTGCTGCATTAGGACTGAGTGCTGCATTAGGACTGAGTGCTGCATTAGGACTGAGGTTCTCATTAGGACTGAGTGCTGCATTAGGACTGAGTGCTGCATAAGGACTGAGTTCTCATTAGGACTGAGTGCTGCATAAGGACTGAGTGCAACATTAGGACTGAGTGCTGCATTAGGACTGAGTGCTGCATTAGAACTGAGTGCTGCATATGGACTGAGTGCTGCATTAGAACTGAGTGCTGCATAAGGACTGAGTGCTGCTTTAGATCTGAGTGCTGCATTAGGACTGAGTGCTGCATAAGGACTGAGTTCTGCATAAGGACTGAGTGCTTCATTAGGACTGAGTGCTGCATAAGGACTGAGTGCAGCATTAGGACTGAGTGGTGCATAAGGACTGAGTGCTGCATTAGGACTGAGTGCTGCATTAGGACTGAGTGCTGCATTAGGACTGAGTGCTGCATAAGGACAGAGTGCTGCATAAGGACTGAGTGCTGCATAAGGACTGAGTGCTGCATAAGGACTGAGGTTCTCATTAGGACTGAGTGCTGCATAAGGACTGAGTGCTGCATAAGGACTGAGGTTCTCATTAGGACTGAGTGCTGCATTAGGACTGAGTGCTGCATAAGGACTGAGTGCTGCAATTGAACTGAGTGCTGCATAAGGACTGAGTGCTGCATTAGAACTGAGTGCTGCATAAGGACTGAGTGCTGCATTAGAACTGAGTGCTGCATTAGGACTGAGTGCTGCATAAGGACTGAGTGCTGCATTAGGACTGCGTGCTGCATTAGGACTGAGTGCTGCATAAGGACTGAGTGCAGCGTTAGGACTGAGTGCTGCATAAGGACTGAGTGCTGCATTAGGACTGAGTGCTGCATTAGGACTGAGTGCTGCATAAGGACTGAGTGCTGCATAAGGACTGAGTGCTGCATTAGAACTGAGTGCTGCATTAGGACTGAGTGCTGCATTAGGACTGAGTGCTGCATAAGGACTGAGTGCTGCATTAGGACTGAGTGCTGCATTAGGACTGAGTGCTGCATTAGGACTGAGTGCTGCATAAGGACTGAGGTACTCATTAGGACTGAGTGCTGCATTAGGACTGAGTGCTGCATTAGGACTGAGTGCTGCATAAGGACTGAGTGCTGCATTAGGACTGAGTGCTGCATTAGGACTGAGTGCTGCATTAGGACTGAGTGCTGCATTAGGACTGAGTGCTGCATTAGAACTGAGTGCTGCATAAGGACTGAGTGCTGCATTAGAACTGACTGCTGCATTAGGACTGAGTGCTGCATTAGAACTGAGTGCTGCATAAGGACTGAGTGCTGCATAAGGACTGAGTGCTGCATAAGGACTGAGTGCTGCATTAGGACTGAGTGCTGCATAAGGACTGAGTGCTGCATTAGGACTGAGTGCTGCATTAGGACTGAGTGCTGCATTAGAACTGAGTGCTGCATTAGGACTGAGTGCTGCATAAGGACTGAGTGCTGCATTAGGACTGAGTGCTGCATAAGGACTGAGTGCTGCATTAGGACTGAGTGCTACATCAGGACTGAGTGCTGCATAAGGACTGAGTGCTGCATTAGGACTGAGGTTCTCATTAGGACTGAGTGCTGCATTAGGACTGAGTGCTGCATTAGGACTGAGTGCTGCATAAGGACTGAGTGCTGCATAAGGACTGAGTGCTGCATTAGGACTGAGTGCTGCATTAGGACTGAGTGCTGCATTAGGACTGAGTGCTGCATAAGGACTGAGGTTCTCATTAGGACTGAGTGCTGCATTAGGACTGAGTGCTGCATTAGGACTGAGTGCTGCATAAGGACTGAGTGCTGCATTAGGACGGAGTGCTGCATTAGGACTGAGTGCTGCATAAGGACTGAGTGCTGCATAAGGACTGAGTGCTGCATTAGGACTGAGTGCTGCATTAGGACTGAGTGCTGCATTAGGACTGAGTGCTGCATTAGGACTGAGGTTCTCATTAGGACTGAGTGCTGCATTAGGACTGAGTGCTGCATAAGGACTGAGATTCTCATTAGGACTGAGTGCTGCATAAGGACTGAGTGCAACATTAGGACTGAGTGCTGCATTAGGACTGAGTGCTGCATTAGAACTGAGTGCTGCATATGGACTGAGTGCTGCATTAGAACTGAGTGCTGCATAAGGACTGAGTGCTGCATTAGATCTGAGTGCTGCATTAGGACTGAGTGCTGCATAAGGACTGAGTTCTGCATAAGGACTGAGTGCTTCATTAGGACTGAGTGCTGCATAAGGACTGAGTGCAGCATTAGGACTGAGTGGTGCATAAGGACTGAGTGCTGCATTAGGACTGAGTGCTGCATTAGGACTGAGTGCTGCATTAGGACTGAGTGCTGCATAAGGACAGAGTGCTGCATAAGGACTGAGTGCTGCATAAGGACTGAGTGCTGCATAAGGACTGAGGTTCTCATTAGGACTGAGTGCTGCATAAGGACTGAGTGCTGCATAAGGACTGAGGTTCTCATTAGGACTGAGTGCTGCATTAGGACTGAGTGCTGCATAAGGACTGAGTGCTGCAATTGAACTGAGTGCTGCATAAGGACTGAGTGCTGCATTAGGACTGAGTGCTGCATAAGGACTGAGTGCTGCATTAGGACTGAGTGCTGCATTAGGACTGAGTGCTGCATAAGGACTGAGTGCTGCATTAGGACTGAGTGCTGCATTAGGACTGAGTGCTGCATAAGGACTGAGTGCTGCATAAGGACTGAGTGCTGCATTAGGACTGAGTGCTGCATTAGGACTGAGTGCTGCATAAGGACTGAGTGCTGCATAAGGACTGAGTGCTGCATTAGAACTGAGTGCTGCATTAGGACTGAGTGCTGCATAAGGACTGAGTGCTGCATTAGGACTGAGGTTCTCATTAGGACTGAGTGCTGCATTAGGACTGCGTGCTGCATTAGGACTGAGTGCTGCATAAGGACTGAGTGCTGCATTAGGACTGAGTGCTGCATAAGGACTGAGTGCTGCATTAGGACTGAGTGCTACATCAGGACTGAGTGCTGCATAAGGACTGAGTGCTGCATTAGGACTGAGGTTCTCATTAGGACTGAGTGCTGCATTAGGACTGAGTGCTGCATAAGGACTGAGTGCTGCATAAGGACTGAGTGCTGCATTAGGACTGAGTGCTGCATTAGGACTGAGTGCTGCATTAGGACTGAGTGCTGCATAAGGACTGAGGTTCTCATTAGGACTGAGTGCTGCATTAGGACTGAGTGCTGCATTAGGACTGAGTGCTGCATAAGGACTGAGTGCTGCATTAGGACGGAGTGCTGCATTAGGACTGAGTGCTGCATTAGGACTGAGTGCTGCATTAGGACTGAGTGCTGCATTAGGACTGAGTGCTGCATTAGGACTGAGTGCTGCATTAGAGACTGAGTGCTGCATTAGGACTGAGTGCTGCATTAGAACTGAGTGCTGCATTAGGACTGGGTGTTGCTGCATAAGGACTGAGTGCTGCATTAGGACTGAGTGCTGCATTAGGACTGAGTGCTGCATAAGGACTGAGTGCTGCATAAGGACTGAGTGCTGCATTAGGACTGAGTGCTGCATTAGGACTGAGGTTCTCATTAGGACTGAGTGCTGCATTAGGACTGAGTGCTGCATTAGAACTGAGTGCTGCATTAGGACTGAGTGCTGCATTAGGACTGAGTGCTGCATTAGGACTGAGTGCTGCATTAGGACTGAGTGCTGCATAAGGACTGAGTGCTGCATTAGGACTGAGTGCTGCATAAGGACTGAGTGCTGCATTAGGACTGAGTGCTGCATTAGGACTGAGTGCTGCATAAGGACTGAGTGCTGCATAAGGACTGAGTGCTGCATTAGGACTGAGTGCTGCATTAGGACTGAGTGCTGCATTAGGACTGAGTGCTGCATAAGGACTGAGTGCTGCATTAGGACTGAGTGCTGCATAAGGACTGAGTGCTGCATTAGGACTGAGTGCTGCATAAGGACTGAGGTTCTCATTAGGACTGAGTGCTGCATTAGGACTGAGTGCTGCATTAGGACTGAGTGCTGCATAAGGACTGAGTGCTGCATTAGGACTGAGTGCTGCATTAGGACTGAGTGCTGCATTAGGACTGAGTGCTGCATTAGGACTGAGTGCTGCATTAGAACTGAGTGCTGCATAAGGACTGAGTGCTGCATTAGCACTGAGTGCTGCATTAGGACTGAGTGCTGCATTAGAACTGAGTGCTGCATAAGGACTGAGTGCTGCATAAGGACTGAGTGCTGCATAAGGACTGAGTGCTGCATTAGGACTGAGTGCTGCATAAGGACTGAGTGCTGCATTAGGACTGAGTGCTGCATTAGGACTGAGTGCTGCATTAGAACTGAGTGCTGCATTAGGACTGAGTGCTGCATAAGGACTGAGTGCTGCATTAGGACTGAGTGCTGCATAAGGACTGAGTGCTGCATTAGGACTGAGTGCTACATCAGGACTGAGTGCTGCATAAGGACTGAGTGCTGCATTAGGACTGAGGTTCTCATTAGGACTGAGTGCTGCATTAGGACTGAGTGCTGCATTAGGACTGAGTGCTGCATAAGGACTGAGTGCTGCATAAGGACTGAGTGCTGCATTAGGACTGAGTGCTGCATTAGGACTGAGTGCTGCATTAGGACTGAGTGCTGCATTAGGACTGAGGTTCTCATTAGGACTGAGTGCTGCATTAGGACTGAGTGCTGCATTAGGACTGAGTGCTGCATAAGGACTGAGTGCTGCATTAGGACTGAGTGCTGCATTAGGACTGAGTGCTGCATTAGGACTGAGTGCTGCATAAGGACTGAGTGCTGCATAAGGACTGAGTGCTGCATTAGGACTGAGTGCTGCATTAGGACTGAGTGCTGCATTAGGACTGAGGTTCTCATTAGGACTGAGTGCTGCATTAGGACTGAGTGCTGCATAAGGACTGAGATTCTCATTAGGACTGAGTGCTGCATAAGGACTGAGTGCAACATTAGGACTGAGTGCTGCATTAGGACTGAGTGCTGCATTAGAACTGAGTGCTGCATATGGACTGAGTGCTGCATTAGAACTGAGTGCTGCATAAGGACTGAGTGCTGCATTAGATCTGAGTGCTGCATTAGGACTGAGTGCTGCATAAGGACTGAGTTCTGCATAAGGACTGAGTGCTTCATTAGGACTGAGTGCTGCATAAGGACTGAGTGCAGCATTAGGACTGAGTGCTGCATAAGGACTGAGTGCTGCATTAGGACTGAGTGCTGCATTAGGACTGAGTGCTGCATTAGGACTGAGTGCTGCATAAGGACAGAGTGCTGCATAAGGACTGAGTGCTGCATAAGGACTGAGTGCTGCATAAGGACTGAGGTTCTCATTAGGACTGAGTGCTGCATAAGGACTGAGTGCTGCATAAGGACTGAGGTTCTCATTAGGACTGAGTGCTGCATTAGGACTGAGTGCTGCATAAGGACTGAGTGCTGCAATTGAACTGAGTGCTGCATAAGGACTGAGTGCTGCATTAGAACTGAGTGCTGCATAAGGACTGAGTGCTGCATTAGAACTGAGTGCTGCATTAGGACTGAGTGCTGCATAAGGACTGAGTGCTGCATTAGGACTGAGTGCTGCATTAGGACTGAGTGCTGCATAAGGACTGAGTGCAGCGTTAGGACTGAGTGCTGCATAAGGACTGAGTGCTGCATTAGGACTGAGTGCTGCATTAGGACTGAGTGCTGCATAAGGACTGAGTGCTGCATAAGGACTGAGTGCTGCATTAGGACTGAGTGCTGCATTAGGACTGAGTGCTGCATAAGGACTGAGTGCTGCATTAGGACTGAGGTTCTCATTAGGACTGAGTGCTGCATTAGGACTGCGTGCTGCATTAGGACTGAGTGCTGCATAAGGACTGAGTGCTGCATTAGGACTGAGTGCTGCATAAGGACTGAGTGCTGCATTAGGACTGAGTGCTGCATCAGGACTGAGTGCTGCATAAGGACTGAGTGCTGCATTAGGACTGAGGTTCTCATTAGGACTGAGTGCTGCATTAGGACTGAGTGCTGCATAAGGACTGAGTGCTGCATAAGGACTGAGTGCTGCATTAGGACTGAGTGCTGCATTAGGACTGAGTGCTGCATTAGGACTGAGTGCTGCATTAGGACTGAGTGCTGCATTAGGACTGAGTGCTGCATTAGGACTGAGTGCTGCATTAGGACTGAGTGCTGCATTAGGACTGAGTGCTGCATTAGGACTGAGTGCTGCATTAGGACTGAGTGCTGCATTAGGACTGAGTGCTGCATTAGGACTGAGTGCTGCATTAGAACTGAGTGCTGCATAAGGACTGAGTGCTGCATTAGAACTGACTGCAGCATTAGGACTGAGTGGTGCATAAGGACTGAGTGCTGCATTAGGACTGAGTGCTGCATTAGGACTGAGTGCTGCATTAGGACTGAGTGCTGCATAAGGACTGAGTGCTGCATAAGGACTGAGTGCTGCATTAGGACTGAGTGCTGCATTAGGACTGAGGTTCTCATTAGGACTGAGTGCTGCATTAGGACTGAGTGCTGCATTAGAACTGAGTGCTGCATAAGGACTGAGTGCTGCATTAGAACTGAGTGCTGCATAAGGACTGAGTGCTGCATAAGGACTGAGTTCTGCATAAGGACTGAGTGCTGCATTAGGACTGAGTGCTGCATAAGGACTGAGTGCAGCATTAGGACTGAGTGGTGCATAAGGACTGAGTGCTGCATTAGGACTGAGTGCTGCATAAGGACTGAGGTTCTCATTAGGACTGAGTGCTGCATAAGGACTGAGTGCTGCATTAGGACTGAGTGCTGCATTAGGACTGAGTGCTGCATTAGGACTGAGTGCTGCATTAGGACTGAGTGCTGCATTAGGACTGAGGTTCTCATTAGGACTGAGTGCTGCATAAGGACTGAGGTTCTCATTAGGACTGAGTGCTGCATTAGGACTGAGTGCTGCATTAGGACTGAGTGCTGCATAAGGACTGAGTGCTGCATAAGGACTGAGTGCTGCATTAGGACTGAGTGCTGCATTAGGACTGAGTGCTGCATAAGGACTGAGTGCTGCATAAGGACTGAGGTTCTCATTAGGACTGAGTGCTGCATTAGGACTGAGTGCTGCATAAGGACTGAGGTTCTCATTAGGACTGAATGCTGCATAAGGACTGAGTGCTGCATTAGGACTGAGTGCTGCATTAGGACTGAGTGCTGCATTAGGACTGAGGTTCTCATTAGGACTGAGTGCTGCATTAGGACTGAGTGCTGCATAAGGACTGAGATTCTCATTAGGACTGAGTGCTGCATAAGCACTGAGTGCAGCATTAGGACTGAGTGCTGCATTAGGACTGAGTGCTGCATTAGGACTGAGTGCTGCATTAGGACTGAGGTTCTCATTAGGACTGAGTGCTGCATAAGAACTGAGGTTCTCATTAGGACTGAGTGCTGCATTAGGACTGAGTGCTGCATAAGGACTGAGTGCTGCATAAGGACTGAGGTTCTCATCAGGACTGAGGTTCTCATTAGGACTGAGTTTCTCATTAGGACTGAGTGCTGCATTAGGACTGAGTGCTGCATTAGGACTGAGTGCTGCATTAGGACTGAGTGCTGCATAAGGACTGAGTGCTGCATAAGGACTGAGTGCTGCATAAGGACTGAGGTTCTCATTAGGACTGAGTGCTGCATAAGGACTGAGTGCTGCATAAGGACTGAGGTTCTCATTATGACTGAGTGCTGCATTAGGACTGAGTGCTGCATAAGGACTGAGTGCTGCATTAGGACTGAGGTTCTCATTAGGACTGAGTGCTGCATAAGGACTGAGTGCTGCATTAGGACTGAGTGCTAAATTAGGACTGAGTGCTGCATTAGGACTGAGTGCTGCATTAGAACTGAGTGCTGCATTAGAACTGAGTGCTGCATTACAACTGAGTGCTGCATAAGGACTGAGTGCTGCATTAGAACTGACTGCTGCATTAGGACTGAGTGCTGCATTAGAACTAGTGCTGCATAAGGACTGCGTGCTGCATTAGAACTGAGTGCTGCATAAGGACTGAGTGCTACATTAGAACTGAGTGCTGCATTAGGACTGAGTGCTGCATAAGGACTGAGTGCTGCATTAGGACTGAGTGCTGCATTAGGACTGAGTGCTGCATAAGGACTGAGTGCAGCATTAGGACTGAGTGCTGCATAAGGACTGAGAGCTGCATTAGGACTGAGTGCTGCATTAGGACTGAGTGCTGCATTAGGACTGAGTGCTGCATTAGGACTGAGTGCTGCATAAGGACTGAGTGCTGCATAAGGACTGAGGTTCTCATTAGGACTGAGTGCTGCATAAGGACTGAGTGCTGCATAAGGACTGAGTGCTGCATTAGGACTGAGTGCTGCATAAGGACTGAGTGCTGCATTAGGACTGAGTGCTGCATTAGGACTGAGTGCTGCATTAGAACTGAGTGCTGCATTAGGACTGAGTGCTGCATAAGGACTGAGTGCTGCATTAGGACTGAGGTTCTCATTAGGACTGAGTGCTGCATTAGGACTGCGTGCTGCATTAGGACTGAGTGCTGCATAAGGACTGAGTGCTGCAATAGGACTGAGTGCTGCATAAGGACTGAGTGCTGCATTAGGACTGAGTGCTACATCAGGACTGAGTGCTGCATAAGGACTGAGTGCTGCATTAGGACTGAGGTTCTCATTAGGACTGAGTGCTGCATTAGGACTGAGTGCTGCATTAGGACTGAGTGCTGCATAAGGACTGAGTGCTGCATAAGGACTGAGTGCTGCATTAGGACTGAGTGCTGCATTAGGACTGAGTGCTGCATTAGGACTGAGTGCTGCATAAGGACTGAGGTTCTCATTAGGACTGAGTGCTGCATTAGGACTGAGTGCTGCATTAGGACTGAGTGCTGCATTAGGACTGAGTGCTGCATTAGGACTGAGTGCTGCATTAGGACTGAGTGCTGCATTAGAACTGAGTGCTGCATAAGGACTGAGTGCTGCATTAGAACTGACTGCTGCATTAGGACTGAGTGCTGCATTAGAACTGAGTGCTGCATAAGGACTGAGTGCTGCATTAGAACTGAGTGCTGCATAAGGACTGAGTGCTGCATAAGAACTGAGTGCTGCATTAGGACTGAGTGCTGCATAAGGACTGAGTTCTGCATAAGGACTGAGTGCTGCATTAGGACTGAGTGCTGCATAAGGACTGAGTGCTGCATTAGGACTGAGTGCTGCATTAGGACTGAGTGCTGCATTAGGACTGAGTGCTGCATTAGGACTGAGTGCTGCATAAGGACTGAGTGCTGCATAAGGACTGATGTTCTCATTAGGACTGAGTGCTGCATTAGGACTGAGTGCTGCATTAGGAAGGAGTGCTGCATTAGGAAGGAGTGCTGCATAAGGACTGAGTGCTGCATTAGGACTGAGTGCTGCATTAGGACTGAGTGCTGCATTAGGACTGAGTGCTGCATTAGGACTGAGTGCTGCATAAGGACTGAGTGCTGCATTAGGACTGAGTGCTGCATAAGGACAGAGTGCAGCATTAGGACTGAGTGCTGCATTAGGACTGAGTGCTGCATTAGGACTGAGTGCTGCATTAGGACTGAGTGCTGCATTAGGACTGAGTGCTGCATTAGGACTGAGTGCTGCATAAGGACTGAGTGCTGCATAAGGACTGAGTGCTGCATTAGGACTGAGTGCTGCATTAGGACTGAGTGCTGCATAAGGACTGAGGTTCTCATTTGGACTGAGTGCTGCATTAGGACTGAGTGCTGCATAAGGACTGAGGTTCTCATTAGGACTGAGTGCTGCATAAGGACTGAGTGCAGCATTAGGACTGAGTGCAGCATTAGGACTGAGTGCTGCATTAGGACTGAGTGCTGCATTAGGACTGAGTGCTGCATTAGGACTGAGGTTCTCATTATGACTGAGTGCTGCATAAGGACTGAGGTTCTCATTAGGACTGAGTGCTGCATTAGGACTGAGTGCTGCATTAGGAAGGAGTGCTGCATTAGGAAGGAGTGCTGCATAAGGACTGAGTGCTGCATTAGGACTGAGTGCTGCATTAGGACTGAGTGCTGCATTAGGACTGAGTGCTGCATTAGGACTGAGTGCTGCATAAGGACTGAGTGCTGCATAAGGACTGAGTGCTGCATTAGGACTGAGTGCTGCATTATGACTGAGTTCTGCATAAGGACTGAGTGCTGCATAAGGACTGAGGTTCTCATTAGGACTGAGTGCTGCATTAGGACTGAGTGCTGCATAAGGACTGAGGTTCTCATTAGGACTGAGTGCTGCATTAGAACTGAGTGCTGCATAAGGACTGAGTGCTGCATTAGATCTGAGTGCTGCATTAGGACTGAGTGCTGCATAAGGACTGAGTTCTGCATAAGGACTGAGTGCTGCATTATGACTGAGTGCTGCATAAGGACTGAGTGCTGCATTAGGACTGAGTGCTGCATAAGGACTGAGTGCTGCATTAGGACTGAGTGCTACATCAGGACTGAGTGCTGCATAAGGACTGAGTGCTGCATAAGGACTGAGTGCTGCATTAGGACTGAGGTTCTCATTAGGACTGAGTGCTGCATTAGGACTGAGTGCTGCATAAGGACTGAGTGCTGCATAAGGACTGAGTGCTGCATTAGGACTGAGTGCTGCATTAGGACTGAGTGCTGCATAAGGACTGAGTGCTGCATAAGGACTGAGTGCTGCATTAGGACTGAGTGCTGCATTAGGACTGAGTGCTGCATTAGAACTGAGTGCTGCATAAGGACTGAGTGCTGCATTAGAACTGAGTGCTGCATTAGGACTGAGTGCTGCATAAGGACTGAGTGCTGCATAAGGACTGAGTGCTGCATTAGGACTGAGTGCTGCATAAGGACTGAGTGCTGCATTAGGACTGAGTGCTGCATAAGGACTGAGTGCTGCATTAGGACTGAGTGCTGCATAAGGACTGAGGTTCTCATTAGGACTGAGTGCTGCATAAGGACTGAGTGCAGCATTAGGACTGAGTGCAGCATTAGGACTGAGTGCCGCATTAGGACTGAGTGCTGCATTAGGACTAAGTGCTGCATAAGGACTGAGTGCTGCATAAGGACTGAGTTCTGCAAAAGGACTGAGTGCTGCATTAGGACTGAGTGCTGCATAAGGACTGAGTGCAGCATTAGGACTGAGTGGTGCATTAGGACTGAGTGCTGCATTAGGACTGAGTGCTGCATAAGGACTGAGGTTCTCATTAGGACTGAGTGCTGCATAAGGACTGAGTGCTGCATTAGGACTGAGTGCAGCATTAGGACTGAGTGCTGCATTAGGACTGAGTGCTGCATTAGGACTGAGTGCTGCATTAGGACTGAGTGCTGCATTAGGACTGAGGTTCTCATTAGGACTGAGTGCTGCATAAGGACTGAGGTTCTGCATTAGGACTGAGTGCTGCATTAGGACTGAGTGCTGCATTAGGACTGAGTGCTGCATAAGGACTGAGTGCTGCATTAGGACTGAGTGCTGCATTAGGACTGAGTGCTGCATTATGACTGAGTTCTGCATAAGGACTGAGTGCTGCATAAGGACTGAGGTTCTCATTAGGACAGAGTGATGCATTAGGACTGAGTGCTGCATAAGGACTGAGGTTCTC
Source organism: Salmo salar (assembly GCF_905237065.1). Taxonomy (NCBI): domain Eukaryota; kingdom Metazoa; phylum Chordata; class Actinopteri; order Salmoniformes; family Salmonidae; genus Salmo; species Salmo salar. Next base: position 358,539 of record NW_025550952.1, on the reverse strand, counting down.
ATTAGGACTGAGTGCTGCATAAGGACTGAGTGCTGCATTAGGACTGAGTGCTGCATTAGGACTGAGTGCTGCATTAGGACTGAGGTTCTCATTAGGACTGAGTGCTGCATTAGGATTGAGTGCTGCATAAGGACTGAGATTCTCATTAGGACTGAGTGCTGCATAAGCACTGAGTGCAGCATTAGGACTGAGTGCTGCATTAGGACTGAGTGCTGCATTAGGACTGAGTGCTGCATTAGGACTGAGGTTCTCATTAGGACTGAGTGCTGCATAAGAACTGAGGTTCTCATTAGGACTGAGTGCTGCATTAGGACTGAGTGCTGCATAAGGACTGAGTGCTGCATAAGGACTGAGGTTCTCATCAGGACTGAGGTGCTGCATTAGGACTGAGTTTCTGCATTAGGACTGAGTGCTGCATTAGGACTGAGTGCTGCATTAGGACTGAGTGCTGCATTAGGACTGAGTGCTGCATAAGGACTGAGTGCTGCATTAGGACTGAGGTTCTCATTAGGACTGAGTGCTGCATTAGGACTGAGTGCTGCATTAGGACTGAGGTTCTCATTAGGACTGAGTGCTGCATTAGGACTGAGTGCTGCATAAGGACTGAGTGCTGCATTAGGACTGAGGTTCTCATTAGGACTGAGTGCTGCATAAGGACTGAGTGCTGCATTAGGACTGAGTGCTGCATTAGGACTGAGTGCTGCATTAGGACTGAGTGCTGCATAAGGACTGAGTGCTGCATTAGAACTGAGTGCTGCATTAGAACTGAGTGCTGCATTACAACTGAGTGCTGCATAAGGACTGAGTGCTGCATTAGGACTGAGTGCTGCATTAGGACTGAGTGCTGCATTAGAACTAGTGCTGCATAAGGACTGCGTGCTGCATTAGAACTGAGTGCTGCATAAGGACTGAGTGCTGCATTAGAACTGAGTGCTGCATTAGGACTGAGTGCTGCATAAGGACTGAGTGCTGCATTAGGACTGAGTGCTGCATTAGGACTGAGTGCTGCATAAGGACTGAGTGCTGCATTAGGACTGAGTGCTGCATAAGGACTGAGAGCTGCATTAGGACTGAGTGCTGCATTAGGACTGAGTGCTGCATTAGGACTGAGTGCTGCATTAGGACTGAGTGCTGCATAAGGACTGAGTGCTGCATAAGGACTGAGGTGCTCATTAGGACTGAGTGCTGCATAAGGACTGAGTGCTGCATAAGGACTGAGTGCTGCATTAGGACTGAGTGCTGCATAAGGACTGAGTGCTGCATTAGGACTGAGTGCTGCATTAGGACTGAGTGCTGCATTAGGACTGAGTGCTGCATTAGGACTGAGTGCTGCATAAGGACTGAGTGCTGCATTAGGACTGAGGTTCTCATTAGGACTGAGTGCTGCATTAGGACTGCGTGCTGCATTAGGACTGAGTGCTGCATAAGGACTGAGTGCTGCATTAGGACTGAGTGCTGCATAAGGACTGAGTGCTGCATTAGGACTGAGTGCTACATCAGGACTGAGTGCTGCATAAGGACTGAGTGCTGCATTAGGACTGAGGTTCTCATTAGGACTGAGTGCTGCATTAGGACTGAGTGCTGCATTAGGACTGAGTGCTGCATAAGGACTGAGTGCTGCATAAGGACTGAGTGCTGCATTAGGACTGAGTGCTGCATTAGGACTGAGTGCTGCATTAGGACTGAGTGCTGCATAAGGACTGAGGTTCTCATTAGGACTGAGTGCTGCATTAGGACTGAGTGCTGCATTAGGACTGAGTGCTGCATAAGGACTGAGTGCTGCATTAGGACTGAGTGCTGCATTAGGACTGAGTGCTGCATTAGAACTGAGTGCTGCATTAGGACTGAGTGCTGCATTAGAACTGAGTGCTGCATAAGGACTGAGTGCTGCATTAGAACTGAGTGCTGCATTAGGACTGAGTGCTGCATAAGGACTGAGTGCTGCATAAGGACTGAGTGCTGCATTAGGACTGAGTGCTGCATAAGGACTGAGTGCTGCATTAGGACTGAGTGCTGCATAAGGACTGAGTGCTGCATTAGGACTGAGTGCTGCATTAGGACTGAGTGCTGCATTAGGACTGAGTGCTGCATAAGGACTGAGTGCTGCATTAGGACTGACGTGCTCATTAGGACTGAGTGCTGCATTAGGACTGAGTGCTGCATTAGGAAGGAGTGCTGCATTAGGAAGGAGTGCTGCATAAGGACTGAGTGCTGCATTAGGACTGAGTGCTGCATTAGGACTGAGTGCTGCATTAGGACTGAGTGCTGCATTAGGACTGAGTGCTGCATAAGGACTGAGTGCTGCATTAGGACTGAGTGCTGCATAAGGACTGAGTGCTGCATTAGGACTGAGTGCTGCATAAGGACTGAGTGCTGCATTAGGACTGAGTGCTGCATTAGAACTGAGTGCTGCATTAGGACTGAGTGCTGCATTAGGACTGAGTGCTGCATAAGGACTGAGTGCTGCATAAGGACTGAGTGCTGCATTAGGACTGAGTGCTGCATTAGGACTGAGTGCTGCATAAGGACTGAGGTTCTGCATTTGGACTGAGTGCTGCATTAGGACTGAGTGCTGCATAAGGACTGAGGTTCTCATTAGGACTGAGTGCTGCATAAGGACTGAGTGCAGCATTAGGACTGAGTGCTGCATTAGGACTGAGTGCTGCATTAGGACTGAGTGCTGCATTAGGACTGAGTGCTGCATAAGGACTGAGTGCTGCATAAGGACTGAGTGCTGCATTAGGACTGAGTGCTGCATTAGGACTGAGTGCTGCATAAGGACTGAGGTTCTCATTTGGACTGAGTGCTGCATTAGGACTGAGTGCTGCATAAGGACTGAGGTTCTCATTAGGACTGAGTGCTGCATAAGGACTGAGTGCTGCATTAGGACTGAGTGCTGCATTAGGACTGAGTGCTGCATTAGGACTGAGTGCTGCATTAGGACTGAGTGCTGCATTAGGACTGAGGTTCTCATTATGACTGAGTGCTGCATAAGGACTGAGGTTCTCATTAGGACTGAGTGCTGCATTAGGACTGAGTGCTGCATTAGGAAGGAGTGCTGCATTAGGAAGGAGTGCTGCATAAGGACTGAGTGCTGCATTAGGACTGAGTGCTGCATTAGGACTGAGTGCTGCATTAGGACTGAGTGCTGCATTAGGACTGAGTGCTGCATAAGGACTGAGTGCTGCATAAGGACTGAGTGCTGCATTAGGACTGAGTGCTGCATTAGGACTGAGTTCTGCATAAGGACTGAGTGCTGCATTAGGACTGAGGTTCTCATTAGGACTGAGTGCTGCATTAGGACTGAGTGCTGCATAAGGACTGAGGTTCTCATTAGGACTGAGTGCTGCATTAGGACTGAGTGCTGCATAAGGACTGAGTGCTGCATTAGATCTGAGTGCTGCATTAGGACTGAGTGCTGCACAAGGACTGAGTTCTGCATAAGGACTGAGTGCTGCATTAGGACTGAGTGCTGCATAAGGACTGAGTGCTGCATTAGGACTGAGTGCTGCATAAGGACTGAGTGCTGCATTAGGACTGAGTGCTACATCAGGACTGAGTGCTGCATAAGGACTGAGTGCTGCATAAGGACTGAGTGCTGCATTAGGACTGAGGTTCTCATTAGGACTGAGTGCTGCATTAGGACTGAGTGCTGCATAAGGACTGAGTGCTGCATAAGGACTGAGTGCTGCATTAGGACTGAGTGCTGCATTAGGACTGAGTGCTGCATAAGGACTGAGTGCTGCATAAGGACTGAGTGCTGCATTAGGACTGAGTGCTGCATTAGGACTGAGTGCTGCATTAGGACTGAGTGCTGCATAAGGACTGAGGTTCTCATTAGGACTGAGTGCTGCATTAGGACTGAGTGCTGCATTAGGACTGAGTGCTGCATAAGGACTGAGTGCTGCATTAGAACTGAGTGCTGCATAAGGACTGAGTGCTGCATAAGGACTGAGTTCTGTATAAGGACTGAGTGCTGCATTAGGACTGAGTGCTGCATAAGGACTGAGTGCAGCATTAGGACTGAGTGGTGCATAAGGACTGAGTGCTGCATTAGGACTGAGTGCTGCATAAGGACTGAGGTTCTCATTAGGACTGAGTGCTGCATAAGGACTGAGTGCAGCATTAGGACTGAGTGCAGCATTAGGACTGAGTGCCGCATTAGGACTGAGTGCTGCATTAGGACTAAGTGCTGCATAAGGACTGAGTGCTGCATAAGGACTGAGTGCTGCATTAGAACTGAGTGCTGCATTAGGACTGAGTGCTGCATAAGGACTGAGTGCTGCATTAGGACTGAGTGCTGCATAAGGACTGAGTGCTGCATTAGGACTGAGTGCTGCATCAGGACTGAGTGCTGCATAAGGACTGAGTGCTGCATTAGGACTGAGGTTCTCATTAGGACTGAGTGCTGCATTAGGACTGAGTGCTGCATTAGGACTGAGTGCTGCATAAGTACTGAGTGCTGCATAAGGACTGAGTGCTGCATTAGGACTGAGTGCTGCATTAGGACTGAGTGCTGCATTAGGACTGAGTGCTGCATAAGGACTGAGTGCTGCATTAGGACAGAGTGCTGCATTAGGACTGAGTGCTGCATTAGGACTGAGTGCTGCATTAGGACTGAGTGCTGCATTAGAACTGAGTGCTGCATAAGGACTGAGTGCTGCATTAGAACTGACTGCTGCATTAGGACTGAGTGCTGCATTAGAACTGAGTGCTGCATAAGGACTGAGTGCTGCATTAGAACTGAGTGCTGCATAAGGACTGAGTGCTGCATTAGAACTGAGTGCTGCATTAGGACTGAGTGCTGCATAAGGACTGAGTTCTGCATAAGGACTGAGTGCTGCATTAGGACTGAGTGCTGCATAAGGACTGAGTGCTGCATTAGGACTGAGTGCTGCATTAGGACTGAGTGCTGCATTAGGACTGAGTGCTGCATTAGGACTGAGTGCTGCATAAGGACTGAGTGCTGCATTAGGACTGAGGTTCTCATTAGGACTGAGTGCTGCATTAGGACTGTGTGCTGCATTAGGACTGAGTGCTGCATAAGGACTGAGTGCTGCATTAGGACTGAGTGCTGCATAAGGACTGAGTGCTGCATTAGGACTGAGTGCTACATCAGGACTGAGTGCTGCATAAGGACTGAGTGCTGCATTAGGACTGAGGTGCTCATTAGGACTGAGTGCTGCATTAGGACTGAGTGCTGCATTAGGACTGAGTGCTGCATAAGGACTGAGTGCTGCATAAGGACTGAGTGCTGCATTAGGACTGAGTGCTGCATTAGGACTGAGTGCTGCATTAGGACTGAGTGCTGCATAAGGACTGAGGTTCTCATTAGGACTGAGTGCTGCATTAGGACTGAGTGCTGCATTAGGACTGAGTGCTGCATAAGGACTGAGTGCTGCATTAGGACGGAGTGCTGCATTAGGACTGAGTGCTGCATTAGGACTGAGTGCTGCATTAGGACTGAGTGCTGCATTAGGACTGAGTGCTGCATAAGGACTGAGTGCTGCATTAGTACTGACTGCTGCATTAGGACTGAGTGCTGCATTAGTACTGAGTGCTGCATTAGGACTGAGTGCTGCATAAGGACTGAGTTCTGCATAAGGACTGAGTGCTGCATTAGGACTGAGTGCTGCATAAGGACTGAGTGCTGCATTAGGACTGAGTGCTGCATTAGGACTGAGTGCTGCATTAGAACTGAGTGCTGCATTAGGACTGAGTGCTGCATAAGGACTGAGTGCTGCATTAGGACTGAGTGCTGCATAAGGACTGAGTGCTGCATTAGGACTGAGTGCTACATCAGGACTGAGTGCTGCATAAGGACTGAGTGCTGCATTAGGACTGAGGTTCTCATTAGGACTGAGTGCTGCATTAGGACTGAGTGCTGCATTAGGACTGAGTGCTGCATAAGGACTGAGTGCTGCATAAGGACTGAGTGCTGCATTAGGACTGAGTGCTGCATTAGGACTGAGTGCTGCATTAGGACTGAGTGCTGCATAAGGACTGAGGTTCTCATTAGGACTGAGTGCTGCATTAGGACTGAGTGCTGCATTAGGACTGAGTGCTGCATAAGGACTGAGTGCTGCATTAGGACGGAGTGCTGCATTAGGACTGAGTGCTGCATTAGGACTGAGTGCTGCATTAGAACTGAGTGCTGCATAAGGACTGAGTGCTGCATTAGAACTTACTGCTGCATTAGGACTGAGTGCTGCATTAGGACTGAGTGCTGCATAAGGACTGAGTGCTGCATTAGGACTGAGTGCTGCATTAGGACTGAGTGCTGCATTAGGACTGAGTGCTGCATTAGGACTGAGTGCTGCATTAGGACTGAGTGCTGCATAAGGACTGAGTGCTGCATTAGGACTGAGTGCTGCATAAGGACTGAGTGCTGCATTAGGACTGAGTGCTGCATTAGGACTGAGTGCTGCATTAGGACTGAGTGCTGCATTAGGACTGAGTGCTGCATAAGGACTGAGTGCTGCATAAGGACTGAGTGCTGCATAAGGACTGAGTGCTGCATTAAGGACTGAGTGCTGCATTAGGACTGAGTGCTGCATTAGGACTGAGTGCTGCATTAGGACTGAGGTTCTCATTAGGACTGAGTGCTGCATTAGGACTGAGTGCTGCATAAGGACTGAGATTCTCATTAGGACTGAGTGCTGCATAAGGACTGAGTGCTGCATTAGGACTGAGTGCTGCATTAGGACTGAGTGCTGCATTAGAACTGAGTGCTGCATAAGGACTGAGTGCTGCATTAGAACTGAGTGCTGCATAAGGACTGAGTGCTGCATTAGAACTGAGTGCTGCATTAGGACTGAGTGCTGCATAAGGACTGAGTTCTGCATAAGGACTGAGTGCTGCATTAGGACTGAGTGCTGCATAAGGACTGAGTGCTGCATTAGGACTGAGTGCTGCATAAGGACTGAGTGCTGCATTAGGACTGAGTGCTGCATTAGGACTGAGTGCTGCATTAGGACTGAGTGCTGCATAAGGACTGAGTGCTGCATAAGGACTGAGGTTCTCATTAGGACTGAGTGCTGCATAAGGACTGAGTGCTGCATAAGGACTGAGGTTCTCATTAGGACTGAGTGCTGCATTAGGACTGAGTGCTGCATAAGGACTGAGTGCTGCAATTGAACTGAGTGCTGCATAAGGACTGAGTGCTGCATTAGAACTGGGTGCTGCATAAGGACTGAGTGCTGCATTAGAACTGAGTGCTGCATTAGGACTGAGTGCTGCATAAGGACTGAGTGCTGCATTAGGACTGAGTGCTGCATTAGGACTGAGTGCTGCATAAGGACTGAGGTTCTCATTAGGACTGAGTGCTGCATTAGGACTGAGTGCTGCATTAGGACTGAGTGCTGCATAAGGACTGAGTGCTGGATTAGGACGGAGTGCTGCATTAGGACTGAGTGCTGCATTAGAACTGAGTGCTGCATAAGGACTGAGTGCTGCATTAGAACTGAGTGCTGCATTAGGACTGAGTGCTGCATTAGGACTGAGTGCTGCATTAGGACTGAGTGCTGCATAAGGACTGAGTGCTGCATAAGGACTGAGTGCTGCATTAGGACTGAGTGCTGCATAAGGACTGAGTGCTGCATTAGGACTGAGTGCTGCATTAGGACTGAGTGCTGCATTAGGACTGAGTGCTGCATTAGGACTGAGTGCTGCATAAGGACTGAGTGCTGCATTAGGACTGAGTGCTGCATAAGGACTGATGTTCTCATTAGGACTGAGTGCTGCATTAGGACTGAGTGCTGCATTAGGACGGAGTGCTGCATTAGGAAGGAGTGCTGCATAAGGACTGAGTGCTGCATTAGGACTGAGTGCTGCATTAGGACTGAGTGCTGCATTAGGACTGAGTGCTGCATTAGGACTGAGTGCTGCATAAGGACTGAGTGCTGCATTAGGACTGAGTGCTGCATTAGGACTGAGTGCTGCATTAGGACTGAGGTGCTGCATTAGGACTGAGTGCTGCATTAGGACTGAGTGCTGCATTAGGACTGAGTGCTGCATAAGGACTGAGTGCTGCATTAGGACTGAGTGCTGCATAAGGACTGAGTGCTGCATAAGGACTGAGTTCTGCATAAGGACTGAGTGCTGCATTAGGACTGAGTGCTGCATAAGGACTGAGTGCAGCATTAGGACTGAGTGGTGCATAAGGACTGATAGCTGCATTAGGACTGAGTGCTGCATAAGGACTGAGGTTCTCATTAGGACTGAGTGCTGCATAAGGACTGAGTGCAGCATTAGGACTGAGTGCTGCATTAGGACTGAGTGCTGCATTAGGACTGAGGTTCTCATTAGGACTGAGTGCTGCATAAGGACTGAGGTTCTCATTAGGACTGAGTGCTGCATTAGGACTGAGTGCTGCATTAGGACTGAGTGCTGCATAAGGACTGAGTGCTGCATAAGGACTGAGTGCTGCATTAGGACTGAGTGCTGCATTATGACTGAGTTCTGCATAAGGACTGAGTGCTGCATAAGGACTGAGGTTCTCATTAGGACAGAGTGATGCATTAGGACTGAGTGCTGCATAAGGACTGAGGTTCTCATTAGGACTGAGTGCTGCATAAGGACTGAGTGCTGCATTAGGACTGAGTGCTGCATTATGACTGAGTTCTGCATAAGGACTGAGTGCTGCATAAGGACTAAGGTTCTCATTAGGACAGAGTGATGCATTAGGACTGAGTGCTGCATAAGGACTGAGGTTCTCATTAGGACTGAGTGCTGCATAAGGACTGAGTGCTGCATTAGGACTGAGTGCTGCCTTAGGACTGAGTGCTGCATTAGGACTGAGGTTCTCATTAGGACTGAGTGCTGCATTAGGATTGAGTGCTGCATAAGGACTGAGATTCTCATTAGGACTGAGTGCTGCATAAGCACTGAGTGCAGCATTAGGACTGAGTGCTGCATTAGGACTGAGTGCTGCATTAGGACTGAGTGCTGTATTAGGACTGAGGTTCTCATTACGTCTGAGTGCTGCATAAGAACTGAGGTTCTCATTAGGACTGAGTGCTGCATTAGGACTGAGTGCTGCATTAGGACTGAGTGCTGCATAAGGACTGAGTGCTGCATAAGGACTGAGGTTCTCATCAGGACTGAGGTTCTCATTAGGACTGAGTTTCTCATTAGGACTGAGTGCTGCATTAGGACTGAGTGCTGCATTAGGACTGAGTGCTGCATTAGGACTGAGTGCTGCATAAGGACTGAGGTTCTCATTAGGACTGAGTGCTGCATTAGGACTGAGTGCTGCATTAGGACTGAGTGCTGCATAAGGACTGAGTGCTGCATAAGGACTGAGTGCTGCATTAGGACTGAGTGCTGCATTATGACTGAGTTCTGCATAAGGACTGAGTGCTGCATAAGGACTGAGGTTCTCATTAGGACAGAGTGATGCATTAGGACTGAGTGCTGCATAAGGACTGAGGTTCTCATTAGGACTGAGTGCTGCATAAGGACTGAGTGCTGCATTAGGACTGAGTGCTGCATTATGACTGAGTTCTGCATAAGGACTGAGTGCTGCATAAGGACTAAGGTTCTCATTAGGACAGAGTGATGCATTAGGACTGAGTGCTGCATAAGGACTGAGGTTCTCATTAGGACTGAGTGCTGCATAAGGACTGAGTGCTGCATTAGGACTGAGTGCTGCATTAGGACTGAGTGCTGCATTAGGACTGAGGTTCTCATTAGGACTGAGTGCTGCATTAGGATTGAGTGCTGCATAAGGACTGAGATTCTCATTAGGACTGAGTGCTGCATAAGCACTGAGTGCAGCATTAGGACTGAGTGCTGCATTAGGACTGAGTGCTGTATTAGGACTGAGGTTCTCATTACGTCTGAGTGCTGCATAAGAACTGAGGTTCTCATTAGGACTGAGTGCTGCATTAGGACTGAGTGCTGCATTAGGACTGAGTGCTGCATAAGGACTGAGTGCTGCATAAGGACTGAGGTTCTCATCAGGACTGAGGTTCTCATTAGGACTGAGTTTCTCATTAGGACTGAGTGCTGCATTAGGACTGAGTGCTGCATTAGGACTGAGTGCTGCATTAGGACTGAGTGCTGCATAAGGACTGAGTGCTGCATAAGGACTGAGTGCTGCATAAGGACTGAGTGCTGCATAAGGACTGAGTGCTGCATAAGGACTGAGGTTCTCATTAGGACTGAGTGCTGCATAAGGACTGAGTGCTGCATAAGGACTGAGGTTCTCATTAGGACTGAGTGCTGCATTAGGACTGAGTGCTGCATAAGGACTGAGTGCTGCATTAGGACTGAGGTTCTCATTAGGACTGAGTGCTGCATAAGGACTGAGTGCTGCATTAGGACTGAGTGCTGCATTAGGACTGAGTGCTGCATTAGGACTGAGTGCTGCATAAGGACTGAGTACTGCATTAGAACTGAGTGCTGCATTAGAACTGAGTGCTGCATTACAACTGAGTGCTGCATAAGGACTGAGTGCTGCATTAGAACTGACTGCTGCATTAGGACTGAGTGCTGCATTAGAACTAGTGCTGCATAAGGACTGCGTGCTGCATTAGAACTGAGTGCTGCATAAGGACTGAGTGCTACATTAGAACTGAGTGCTGCATTAGGACTGAGTGCTGCATAAGGACTGAGTGCTGCATTAGGACTGAGTGCTGCATTAGGACTGAGTGCTGCATAAGGACTGAGTGCTGCATTAGGACTGAGTGCTGCATAAGGACTGAGTGCTGCATTAGGACTGAGTGCTGCATTAGGACTGAGTGCTGCATTAGGACTGAGTGCTGCATAAGGACTGAGTGCTGCATAAGGACTGAGTGCTGCATAAGGACTGAGGTTCTCATTAGGACTGAGTGCTGCATAAGGACTGAGTGCTGCATAAGGACTGAGTGCTGCATTAGGACTGAGTGCTGCATAAGGACTGAGTGCTGCATTAGGACTGAGTGCTGCATTAGGACTGAGTGCTGCATTAGAACTGAGTGCTGCATTAGGACTGAGTGCTGCATAAGGACTGAGTGCTGCATTAGGACTGAGGTTCTCATTAGGACTGAGTGCTGCATTAGGACTGCGTGCTGCATTAGGACTGAGTGCTGCATTAGGACTGAGTGCTGCATTAGGACTGAGTGCTGCATAAGGACTGAGTGCTGCATTAGGACTGAGTGCTGCATCAGGACTGAGTGCTGCATAAGGACTGAGTGCTGCATTAGGACTGAGGTTCTCATTAGGACTGAGTGCTGCATTAGGACTGAGTGCTGCATTAGGACTGAGTGCTGCATAAGGACTGAGTGCTGCATAAGGACTGAGTGCTGCATTAGGACTGAGTGCTGCATTAGGACTGAGTGCTGCATTAGGACTGAGTGCTGCATTAGGACTGAGGTTCTCATTAGGACTGAGTGCTGCATTAGGACTGAGTGCTGCATTAGGACTGAGGTTCTCATTAGGACTGAGTGCTGCATTAGGACTGAGTGCTGCATTAGAACTGAGTGCTGCATAAGGACTGAGTGCTGCATTAGGACTGAGTGCTGCATTAGGACTGAGTGCTGCATAAGGACTGAGTTCTGCATTAGGACTGAGTGCTGCATTAGGACTGAGTGCTGCATAAGGACTGAGTGCTGCATTAGGACTGAGTGCTGCATAAGGACTGATAGCTGCATTAGGACTGAGTGCTGCATAAGGACTGAGGTTCTGCATTAGGACTGAGTGCTGCATTAGGACTGAGTGCAGCATTAGGACTGAGTGCTGCATTAGGACTGAGTGCTGCATTAGGACTGAGGTTCTCATTAGGACTGAGTGCTGCATAAGGACTGAGGTTCTCATTAGGACTGAGTGCTGCATTAGGACTGAGTGCTGCATTAGGACTGAGTGCTGCATAAGGACTGAGTGCTGCATTAGGACTGAGTGCTGCATTAGGACTGAGTGCTGCATTATGACTGAGTTCTGCATAAGGACTGAGGTTCTCATTAGGACAGAGTGATGCATTAGGACTGAGTGCTGCATAAGGACTGAGGTTCTCATTAGGACTGAGTGCTGCATAAGGACTGAGTGCTGCATTAGGACTGAGTGCTGCCTTAGGACTGAGTGCTGCATTAGGACTGAGGTTCTCATTAGTACTGAGTGCTGCATTAGGATTGAGTGCTGCATAAGGACTGAGATTCTCATTAGGACTGAGTGCTGCATAAGCACTGAGTGCAGCATTAGGACTGAGTGCTGCATTAGGACTGAGTGCTGCATTAGGACTGAGTGCTGCATTAGGACTGAGGTTCTCATTACGACTGAGTGCTGCATAAGGACTGAGGTTCTCATTAGGACTGAGTGCTGCATTAGGACTGAGTGCTGCATAAGGACTGAGTGCTGCATAAGGACTGAGGTTCTCATCAGGACTGAGGTTCTCATTAGGACTGAGTTTCTCATTAGGACTGAGTGCTGCATTAGGACTGAGTGCTGCATTAGGACTGAGTGCTGCATTAGGACTGAGTGCTGCATAAGGACTGAGTGCTGCATAAGGACTGAGTGCTGCATAAGGACTGAGTGCTGCATAAGGACTGAGGTTCTCATTAGGACTGAGTGCTGCATAAGGACTGAGTGCTGCATAAGGACTGAGGTTCTCATTAGGACTGAGTGCTGCATTAGGACTGAGTGCTGCATAAGGACTGAGTGCTGCATAAGGACTGAGGTTCTCATTAGGACTGAGTGCTGCATAAGGACTGAGTGCTGCATTAGGACTGAGTGCTGCATTAGGACTGAGTGCTGCATTAGGACTGAGTGCTGCATAAGGACTGAGTGCTGCATTAGGACTGAGTGCTGCATTATGACTGAGTTCTGCATAAGGACTGAGGTTCTCATTAGGACTGAGTGCTGCATTAGGACTGAGTGCTGCATAAGGACTGAGGTTCTCATTAGGACTGAGTGCTGCATAAGGACTGAGTGCTGCATTAGGACTGAGTGCTGCATTAGGACTGAGTGCTGCATTAGGACTGAGGTTCTCATTAGGACTGAGTGCTGCATTAGGACTGAGTGCTGCATAAGGACTGAGATTCTCATTAGGACTGAGTGCTGCATAAGCACTGAGTGCAGCATTAGGACTGAGTGCTGCATTAGGACTGAGTGCTGCATTAGGACTGAGTGCTGCATTAGGACTGAGGTTCTCATTACGACTGAGTGCTGCATAAGAACTGAGGTTCTCATTAGGACTGAGTGCTGCATTAGGACTGAGTGCTGCATAAGGACTGAGTGCTGCATAAGGACTGAGGTTCTCATCAGGACTGAGGTTCTCATTAGGACTGAGTTTCTCATTAGGACTGAGTGCTGCATTAGGACTGAGTGCTGCATTAGGACTGAGTGCTGCATTAGGACTGAGTGCTGCATAAGGACTGAGTGCTGCATAAGGACTGAGTGCTGCATAAGGACTGAGTGCTGCATAAGGACTGAGGTTCTCATTAGGACTGAGTGCTGCATTAGGACTGAGTGCTGCATAAGGACTGAGGTTCTCATTAGGACTGAGTGCTGCATTAGGACTGAGTGCTGCATAAGGACTGAGTGCTGCATTAGGACTGAGGTTCTCATTAGGACTGAGTGCTGCATAAGGACTGAGTGCTGCATTAGGACTGAGTGCTGCATTAGGACTGAGTGCTGCATTAGGACTGAGTGCTGCATAAGGACTGAGTACTGCATTAGAACTGAGTGCTGCATTAGAACTGAGTGCTGCATTACAACTGAGTGCTGCATAAGGACTGAGTGCTGCATTAGAACTGACTGCTGCATTAGGACTGAGTGCTGCATTAGAACTAGTGCTGCATAAGGACTGCGTGCTGCATTAGAACTGAGTGCTGCATAAGGACTGAGGTTCTCATTAGGACTGAGTGCTGCATAAGGACTGAGTGCTGCATAAGGACTGAGTGCTGCATTAGGACTGAGTGCTGCATTAGGACTGAGTGCTGCATTAGGACTGAGTGCTGCATTAGGACTGAGTGCTGCATTAGAACTGAGTGCTGCATTAGGACTGAGTGCTGCATAAGGACTGAGTGCTGCATTAGGACTGAGGTTCTCATTAGGACTGAGTGCTGCATTAGGACTGCGTGCTGCATTAGGACTGAGTGCTGCATAAGGACTGAGTGCTGCATTAGGACTGAGTGCTGCATTAGGACTGAGTGCTGCATTAGGACTGAGTGCTACATCAGGACTGAGTGCTGCATAAGGACTGAGTGCTGCATTAGGACTGAGTGCTGCATAAGGACTGCATGCTGCATTAGGACTGAGTGCTGCATTAGAACTGAGTGCTGCATTAGGACTGAGTGCTGCATTAGGACTGAGTGCTGCATTAGGACTGAGGTTCTCATTAGGACTGAGTGCTGCATTAGGACTGCGTGCTGCATTAGGACTGAGTGCTGCATAAGGACTGAGTGCTGCATTAGGACTGAGGTTCTCATTAGGACTGAGTGCTGCATTAGGACTGCGTGCTGCATTAGGACTGAGTGCTGCATAAGGACTGAGTGCTGCATTAGGACTGAGTGCTGCATTAGGACTGAGTGCTGCATAAGGACTGCATGCTGCATTAGGACTGAGTGCTGCATAAGGACTGAGGTTCTCATTAGGACTGAGTGCTGCATAAGGACTGAGGTTCTCATTAGGACTGAGTGCTGCATAAGGACTGAGTGCAGCATTAGGACTGAGTGCTGCATAAGGACTGAGTGCTGCATTAGGACTGAGTGCTGCATTAGGACTGAGTGCTGCATTAGGACTGAGTGCTGCATTAGGACTGAGTGCTGCATAAGGACTGAGTGCTGCATTAGGACTGAGGTTCTCATTAGGACTGAGTGCTGCATTAGGACTGAGTGCTGCATTAGGACTGAGTGCTGCATAAGGACTGAGTGCTGCATTAGGACTGAGTGCTGCATAAGGACTGAGTGCTGCATTAGGACTGAGTGCTGCATCAGGACTGAGTGCTGCATAAGGACTGAGTGCTGCATTAGGACTGAGGTTCTCATTAGGACTGAGTGCTGCATTAGGACTGAGTGCTGCATTAGGACTGAGTGCTGCATTAGGACTGAGTGCTGCATTAGGACGGAGTGCTGCATTAGGACTGAGTGCTGCATTAGGACTGAGTGCTGCATTAGGACTGAGTGCTGCATTAGGACTGACTGCTGCATTAGGACTGAGTGCTGCATTAGGACTGAGTGCTGCATAAGGACTGAGTGCTGCATTAGGACTGAGTGCTGCATAAGGACTGAGTGCTGCATTAGGACTGAGTGCTGCATTAGGACTGAGTGCTGCATAAGGACTGAGTGCTGCATAAGGACTGAGGTTCTCATTAGGACTGAGTGCTGCATTAGGACTGAGTGCTGCATTAGGAAGGAGTGCTGCATTAGGAAGGAGTGCTGCATTAGGAAGGAGTGCTGCATAAGGACTGAGTGCTGCATTAGGACTGAGTGCTGCATTAGGACTGAGTGCTGCATTAGGACTGAGTGCTGCATTAGGACTGAGTGCTGCATTAGGACTGAGTGCTGCATTAGGACTGAGTGCTGCATAAGGACTGAGTGCTGCATTAGGACTGAGTGCTGCATTATGACTGAGTTCTGCATAAGGACTGAGTGCTGCATAAGGACTGAGGTTCTCATTAGGACTGAGTGCTGCATTAGGACTGAGTGCTGCATAAGGACTGAGGTTCTCATTAGGACTGAGTGCTGCATAAGGACTGAGTGCTGCATTAGGACTGAGTGCTGCATTAGGACTGAGTGCTGCATTAAGACTGAGGTGCTCATTAGGACTGAGTGCTGCATAAGGACTGAGTGCTGCATAAGGACTGAGATTCTCATTAGGACTGAGTGCTGCATAAGGACTGAGTGCTGCATTAGGACTGAGTGCTGCATAAGGACTGAGTGCTGCATAAGGACTGAGTGCTGCATAAGGACTGAGTGCTGCATAAGGACTGAGGTTCTCATTAGGACTGAGTGCTGCATAAGGACTGAGTGCTGCATAAGGACTGAGTGCTGCATTAGGACTGAGTGCTGCATTAGGACTGAGTGCTGCATTAGGACTGAGTGCTGCATTAGGACTGAGTGCTGCATTAGGACTGAGTGCTGCATTAGGACTGAGTGCTGCATAAGGACTGAGTGCTGCATTAGGACTGAGGTTCTCATTAGGACTGAGTGCTGCATTAGGACTGCGTGCTGCATTAGGACTGAGTGCTGCATAAGGACTGAGTGCTGCATTAGGACTGAGTGCTGCATAAGGACTGAGTGCTGCATTAGGACTGAGTGCTGCATCAGGACTGAGTGCTGCATAAGGACTGAGTGCTGCATTAGGACTGAGTGCTGCATAAGGACTGCGTGCTGCATTAGGACTGAGTGCTGCATAAGGACTGAGGTTCTCATTAGGACTGAGTGCTGCATAAGGACTGAGGTTCTCATTAGGACTGAGTGCTGCATTAGGACTGAGTGCTGCATTAGGACTGAGTGCTGCATAAGGACTGAGTGCTGCATAAGGACTGAGTGCTGCATTAGGACTGAGTGCTGCATTAGGACTGAGTGCTGCATTAGGACTGAGTGCTGCATAAGGACTGAGGTTCTCATTAGGACTGAGTGCTGCATTAGGACTGAGTGCTGCATTAGGACTGAGTGCTGCATAAGGACTGAGTGCTGCATTAGGACTGAGTGCTGCATTAGGACTGAGTGCTGCATTAGGACTGAGTGCTGCATTAGGACTGAGTGCTGCATAAGGACTGAGTGCTGCATTAGAACTGAGTGCTGCATAAGGACTGAGTGCTGCATAAGAACTGAGTGCTGCATTAGGACTGAGTGCTGCATAAGGACTGAGTTCTGCATAAGGACTGAGTGCTGCATTAGGACTGAGTGCTGCATAAGGACTGAGTGCTGCATTAGGACTGAGTGCTGCATTAGGACTGAGTGCTGCATTAGGACTGAGTGCTGCATTAGGTCTGAGTGCTGCATAAGGACTGAGTGCTGCATAAGGACTGAGTGCTGCATAAGGACTGAGGTTCTCATTAGGACTGAGTGCTGCATTAGGACTGAGTGCTGCATTAGGAAGGAGTGCTGCATTAGGAAGGAGTGCTGCATTAGGAAGGAGTGCTGCATAAGGACTGAGTGCTGCATTAGGACTGAGTGCTGCATTAGGACTGAGTGCTGCATTAGGACTGAGTGCTGCATTAGGACTGAGTGCTGCATAAGGACTGAGTGCTGCATAAGGACTGAGTGCTGCATTAGGACTGAGTGCTGCATTATGACTGAGTTCTGCATAAGGACTGAGTGCTGCATAAGGACTGAGGTTCTCATTAGGACTGAGTGCTGCATTAGGACTGAGTGCTGCATAAGGACTGAGGTTCTCATTAGGACTGAGTGCTGCATTAGGACTGAGTGCTGCATTAGGACTGAGTGCTGCATTAGGACTGAGTGCTGCATTAAGACTGAGGTTCTCATTAGGACTGAGTGCTGCATTAGGACTGAGTGCTGCATTAGGACTGAGATTCTCATTAGGACTGAGTGCTGCATAAGGACTGAGTGCTGCATTAGGACTGAGTGCTGCATAAGGACTGAGTGCTGCATTAGGACTGAGTGCTGCATAAGGACTGAGTGCTGCATAAGGACTGAGGTTCTCATTAGGACTGAGTGCTGCATTAGGACTGAGTGCTGCATAAGGACTGAGTGCTGCATTAGGACTGAGTGCTGCATTAGGACTGAGTGCTGCATTAGGACTGAGTGCTGCATTAGGACTGAGTGCTGCATTAGAACTGAGTGCTGCATTAGGACTGAGTGCTGCATAAGGACTGAGTGCTGCATTAGGACTGAGGTGCTCATTAGGACTGAGTGCTGCATTAGGACTGCGTGCTGCATTAGGACTGAGTGCTGCATAAGGACTGAGTGCTGCATTAGGACTGAGTGCTGCATAAGGACTGAGTGCTGCATTAGGACTGAGTGCTACATCAGGACTGAGTGCTGCATAAGGACTGAGTGCTGCATTAGGACTGAGTGCTGCATAAGGACTGAGTGCTGCATTAGGACTGAGTGCTGCATAAGGACTGAGGTTCTCATTAGGACTGAGTGCTGCATAAGGACTGAGGTTCTCATTAGGACTGAGTGCTGCATTAGGACTGAGTGCTGCATTAGGCCTGAGTGCTGCATAAGGACTGAGTGCTGCATAAGGACTGAGTGCTGCATTAGGACTGAGTGCTGCATTAGGACTGAGTGCTGCATTAGGACTGAGTGCTGCATAAGGACTGAGGTTCTCATTAGGACTGAGTGCTGCATTAGGACTGAGTGCTGCATTAGGACTGAGTGCTGCATAAGGACTGAGTGCTGCATTAGGACGGAGTGCTGCATTAGGACTGAGTGCTGCATTAGGACTGAGTGCTGCATTAGAACTGAGTGCTGCATAAGGACTGAGTGCTGCATTAGAACTGAGTGCTGCATTAGGACTGAGTGCTGCATTAGAACTGAGTGCTGCATAAGGACTGAGTGCTGCATTAGAACTGAGTGCTGCATTAGGACTGAGTGCTGCATAAGGACTGAGTTCTGCATAAGGACTGAGTGCTGCATTAGGACTGAGTGCTGCATAAGGACTGAGTGCTGCATAAGGACTGAGGTTCTCATTAGGACTGAGTGCTGCATTAGGACTGAGTGCTGCATTAGGAAGGAGTGCTGCATTAGGAAGGAGTGCTGCATAAGGACTGAGGTTCTCATTAGGACTGAGTGCTGCATTAGGACTGAGTGCTGCATAAGGACTGAGATTCTCATTAGGACTGAGTGCTGCATAAGGACTGAGTGCAACATTAGGACTGAGTGCTGCATAAGGACTGAGGTTCTCATTAGGACTGAGTGCTGCATTAGGACTGAGTGCTGCATAAGGACTGAGATTCTCATTAGGACTGAGTGCTGCATAAGGACTGAGTGCAACATTAGGACTGAGTGCTGCATTAGGACTGAGTGCTGCATTAGAACTGAGTGCTGCATATGGACTGAGTGCTGCATTAGAACTGAGTGCTGCATAAGGACTGAGTGCTGCATTAGATCTGAGTGCTGCATTAGGACTGAGTTCTGCATAAGGACTGAGTGCTGCATTAGGACTGAGTGCTGCATAAGGACTGAGTGCAGCATTAGGACTGAGTGGTGCATAAGGACTGAGTGCTGCATTAGGACTGAGTGCTGCATTAGGACTGAGTGCTGCATTAGGACTGAGTGCTGCATAAGGACAGAGTGCTGCATAAGGACTGAGTGCTGCATAAGGACTGAGTGCTGCATAAGGACTGAGGTTCTCATTAGGACTGAGTGCTGCATAAGGACTGAGTGCTGCATAAGGACTGAGGTTCTCATTAGGACTGAGTGCTGCATTAGGACTGAGTGCTGCATAAGGACTGAGTGCTGCAATTGAACTGAGTGCTGCATAAGGACTGAGTGCTGCATTAGAACTGAGTGCTGCATAAGAACTGAGTGCTGCATTAGGACTGAGTGCTGCATTAGGACTGAGTGCTGCATAAGGACTGAGTGCAGCGTTAGGACTGAGTGCTGCATAAGGACTGAGTGCTGCATTAGGACTGAGTGCTGCATTAGGACTGAGTGCTGCATAAGGACTGAGTGCTGCATAAGGACTGAGTGCTGCATAAGGACTGAGTGCTGCATTAGGACTGAGTGCTGCATAAGGACTGAGTGCTGCATTAGGACTGAGGTTCTCATTAGGACTGAGTGCTGCATTAGGACTGCGTGCTGCATTAGGACTGAGTGCTGCATAAGGACTGAGTGCTGCATTAGGACTGAGTGCTGCATAAGGACTGAGTGCTGCATTAGGACTGAGTGCTGCATCAGGACTGAGTGCTGCATAAGGACTGAGTGCTGCATTAGGACTGA
Organism: Salmo salar; assembly: GCF_905237065.1. Taxonomy (NCBI): domain Eukaryota; kingdom Metazoa; phylum Chordata; class Actinopteri; order Salmoniformes; family Salmonidae; genus Salmo; species Salmo salar. Next base: position 338,707 of record NW_025550952.1, on the reverse strand, counting down.
GGTTCTCATTAGGACTGAGTGCTGCATTAGGACTGAGTGCTGCATAAGGACTGAGTGCTGCATAAGGACTGAGTGCTGCATTAGGACTGAGTGCTGCATTAGGACTGAGTGCTGCATTAGGACTGAGTGCTGCATAAGGACTGAGGTTCTCATTAGGACTGAGTGCTGCATTAGGACTGAGTGCTGCATAAGGACTGAGTGCTGCATTAGGACTGAGTGCTGCATTAGGACTGAGTGCTGCATTAGGACTGAGTGCTGCATTAGGACTGAGTGCTGCATAAGGACTGAGTGCTGCATAAGGACTGAGTGCTGCATAAGGACTGAGGTTCTCATTAGGACTGAGTGCTGCATTAGGACTGAGTGCTGCATTAGGAAGGAGTGCTGCATTAGGAAGGAGTGCTGCATAAGGACTGAGTGCTGCATTAGGACTGAGTGCTGCATTAGGACTGAGTGCTGCATTAGGACTGAGTGCTGCATTAGGACTGAGTGCTGCATAAGGACTGAGTGCTGCATAAGGACTGAGTGCTGCATTAGGACTGAGTGCTGCATTAGGACTGAGTTCTGCATAAGGACTGAGTGCTGCATAAGGACTGAGGTTATCATTACGACTGAGTGCTGCATTAGGACTGAGTGCTGCATAAGGACTGAGGTTCTCATTAGGACTGAGTGCTGCATAAGGACTGAGTGCTGCATTAGGACGGAGTGCTGCAAAAGGACTGAGGTTCTCATTAGGACTGAGTGCTGCATTAGGACTGAGTGCTGCATTAGGACTGAGTGCTGCATAAGGACTGAGTGCTGCATTAGGACGGAGTGCTGCATTAGGACTGAGTGCTGCATTAGGACTGAGTGCTGCATTAGAACTGAGTGCTGCATAAGGACTGAGTGCTGCATTAGAACTGAGTGCTGCATAAGGACTGAGTGCTGCATAAGAACTGAGTGCTGCATTAGGACTGAGTGCTGCATAAGGACTGAGTGCTGCATAAGGACTGAGTGCTGCATTAGGACTGAGTGCTGCATAAGGACTGAGTGCTGCATTAGGACTGAGTGCTGCATTAGGACTGAGTGCTGCATTAGGACTGAGTGCTGCATTAGGTCTGAGTGCTGCATAAGGACTGAGTGCTGCATAAGGACTGAGTGCTGCATAAGGACTGAGGTTCTCATTAGGACTGAGTGCTGCATTAGGACTGAGTGCTGCATTAGGAAGGAGTGCTGCATTAGGAAGGAGTGCTGCATTAGGAAGGAGTGCTGCATAAGGACTGAGTGCTGCATTAGGACTGAGTGCTGCATTAGGACTGAGTGCTGCATTAGGACTGAGTGCTGCATTAGGACTGAGTGCTGCATAAGGACTGAGTGCTGCATAAGGACTGAGTGCTGCATTAGGACTGAGTGCTGCATTATGACTGAGTTCTGCATAAGGACTGAGTGCTGCATAAGGACTGAGGTTCTCATTAGGACTGAGTGCTGCATTAGGATTGAGTGCTGCATAAGGACTGAGGTTCTCATTAGGACTGAGTGCTGCATAAGGACTGAGTGCTGCATTAGGACTGAGTGCTGCATTAGGACTGAGTGCTGCATTAAGACTGAGGTTCTCATTAGGACTGAGTGCTGCATTAGGACTGAGTGCTGCATAAGGACTGAGATTCTCATTAGGACTGAGTGCTGCATAAGGACTGAGTGCTGCATTAGGACTGAGTGCTGCATAAGGACTGAGTGCTGCATAAGGACTGAGTGCTGCATAAGGACTGAGTGCTGCATAAGGACTGAGGTTCTCATTAGGACTGAGTGCTGCATAAGGACTGAGTGCTGCATAAGGACTGAGTGCAGCATTAGGACTGAGTGCTGCATAAGGACTGAGTGCTGCATTAGGACTGAGTGCTGCATTAGGACTGAGTGCTGCATTAGAACTGAGTGCTGCATTAGGACTGAGTGCTGCATAAGGACTGAGTGCTGCATTAGGACTGAGGTTCTCATTAGGACTGAGTGCTGCATTAGGACTGCGTGCTGCATTAGGACTGAGTGCTGCATAAGGACTGAGTGCTGCATTAGGACTGAGTGCTGCATAAGGACTGAGTGCTGCATTAGGACTGAGTGCTACATCAGGACTGAGTGCTGCATAAGGACTGAGTGCTGCATTAGGACTGAGTGCTGCATAAGGACTGCGTGCTGCATTAGGACTGAGTGCTGCATAAGGACTGAGGTTCTCATTAGGACTGAGTGCTGCATAAGGACTGAGGTTCTCATTAGGACTGAGTGCTGCATTAGGACTGAGTGCTGCATTAGGCCTGAGTGCTGCATAAGGACTGAGTGCTGCATAAGGACTGAGTGCTGCATTAGGACTGAGTGCTGCATTAGGACTGAGTGCTGCATTAGGACTGAGTGCTGCAAAAGGACTGAGGTTCTCATTAGGACTGAGTGCTGCATTAGGACTGAGTGCTGCATTAGGACTGAGTGCTGCATAAGGACTGAGTGCTGCATTAGGACGGAGTGCTGCATTAGGACTGAGTGCTGCATTAGGACTGAGTGCTGCATTAGAACTGAGTGCTGCATAAGGACTGAGTGCTGCATTAGAACTGACTGCTGCATTAGGACTGAGTGCTGCATTAGAACTGAGTGCTGCATAAGGACTGAGTGCTGCATTAGAACTGAGTGCTGCATAAGGACTGAGTGCTGCATTAGAACTGAGTGCTGCATTAGGACTGAGTGCTGCATAAGGACTGAGTTCTGCATAAGGACTGAGTGCTGCATTAGGACTGAGTGCTGCATAAGGACTGAGTGCTGCATAAGGACTGAGGTTCTCATTAGGACTGAGTGCTGCATTAGGACTGAGTGCTGCATTAGGAAGGAGTGCTGCATTAGGAAGGAGTGCTGCATAAGGACTGAGTGCTGCATTAGGACTGAGTGCTGCATTAGGACTGAGTGCTGCATTAGGACTGAGTGCTGCATTAGGACTGAGTGCTGCATAAGGACTGAGTGCTGCATAAGGACTGAGTGCTGCATTAGGACTGAGTGCTGCATTATGACTGAGTTCTGCATAAGGACTGAGTGCTGCATAAGGACTGAGGTTCTCATTAGGACTGAGTGCTGCATTAGGACTGAGTGCTGCATAAGGACTGAGATTCTCATTAGGACTGAGTGCTGCATAAGGACTGAGTGCAACATTAGGACTGAGTGCTGCATTAGGACTGAGTGCTGCATTAGAACTGAGTGCTGCATATGGACTGAGTGCTGCATTAGAACTGAGTGCTGCATAAGGACTGAGTGCTGCATTAGATCTGAGTGCTGCATTAGGACTGAGTTCTGCATAAGGACTGAGTGCTGCATTAGGACTGAGTGCTGCATAAGGACTGAGTGCAGCATTAGGACTGAGTGGTGCATAAGGACTGAGTGCTGCATTAGGACTGAGTGCTGCATTAGGACTGAGTGCTGCATTAGGACTGAGTGCTGCATAAGGACAGAGTGCTGCATAAGGACTGAGTGCTGCATAAGGACTGAGTGCTGCATAAGGACTGAGGTTCTCATTAGGACTGAGTGCTGCATAAGGACTGAGTGCTGCATAAGGACTGAGGTTCTCATTAGGACTGAGTGCTGCATTAGGACTGAGTGCTGCATAAGGACTGAGTGCTGCAATTGAACTGAGTGCTGCATAAGGACTGAGTGCTGCATTAGAACTGAGTGCTGCATAAGAACTGAGTGCTGCATTAGGACTGAGTGCTGCATTAGGACTGAGTGCTGCATAAGGACTGAGTGCAGCGTTAGGACTGAGTGCTGCATAAGGACTGAGTGCTGCATTAGGACTGAGTGCTGCATTAGGACTGAGTGCTGCAAAAGGACTGAGTGCTGCATAAGGACTGAGTGCTGCATAAGGACTGAGTGCTGCATTAGAACTGAGTGCTGCATAAGGACTGAGTGCTGCATTAGGACTGAGGTTCTCATTAGGACTGAGTGCTGCATTAGGACTGCGTGCTGCATTAGGACTGAGTGCTGCATAAGGACTGAGTGCTGCATTAGGACTGAGTGCTGCATAAGGACTGAGTGCTGCATTAGGACTGAGTGCTACATCAGGACTGAGTGCTGCATAAGGACTGAGTGCTGCATTAGGACTGAGGTTCTCATTAGGACTGAGTGCTGCATTAGGACTGAGTGCTGCATAAGGACTGAGTGCTGCATAAGGACTGAGTGCTGCATTAGGACTGAGTGCTGCATTAGGACTGAGTGCTGCATTAGGACTGAGTGCTGCATAAGGACTGAGGTTCTCATTAGGACTGAGTGCTGCATTAGGACTGAGTGCTGCATAAGGACTGAGTGCTGCATTAGGACTGAGTGCTGCATTAGGACTGAGTGCTGCATTAGGACTGAGTGCTGCATTAGGACTGAGTGCTGCATAAGGACTGAGTGCTGCATAAGGACTGAGTGCTGCATAAGGACTGAGGTTCTCATTAGGACTGAGTGCTGCATTAGGACTGAGTGCTGCATTAGGAAGGAGTGCTGCATTAGGAAGGAGTGCTGCATAAGGACTGAGTGCTGCATTAGGACTGAGTGCTGCATTAGGACTGAGTGCTGCATTAGGACTGAGTGCTGCATTAGGACTGAGTGCTGCATAAGGACTGAGTGCTGCATAAGGACTGAGTGCTGCATTAGGACTGAGTGCTGCATTATGACTGAGTTCTGCATAAGGACTGAGTGCTGCATAAGGACTGAGGTTATCATTACGACTGAGTGCTGCATTAGGACTGAGTGCTGCATAAGGACTGAGGTTCTCATTAGGACTGAGTGCTGCATAAGGACTGAGTTCTGCATTAGGACTGAGGTTCTCATTAGGACTGAGTGCTGCATTAGGACTGAGTGCTGCATAAGGACTGAGTGCTGCATAAGGACTGAGTGCTGCATTAGGACTGAGTGCTGCATTAGGACTGAGTGCTGCATTAGGACTGAGTGCTGCATAAGGACTGAGGTTCTCATTAGGACTGAGTGCTGCATTAGGACTGAGTGCTGCATAAGGACTGAGTGCTGCATTAGGACTGAGTGCTGCATTAGGACTGAGTGCTGCATTAGGACTGAGTGCTGCATTAGGACTGAGTGCTGCATAAGGACTGAGTGCTGCATAAGGACTGAGTGCTGCATAAGGACTGAGGTTCTCATTAGGACTGAGTGCTGCATAAGGACTGAGTGCCGCATTAGGACTGAGTGCCGCATTAGGACTGAGGTTCTCATTAGGACTGAGTGCTGCATTAGTACTGAGTGCTGCATTAGGACTGAGGTTCTCATTAGGACTGAGTGCTGCATTAGGACTGAGTGCTGCATTAGAACTGAGTGCTGCATAAGGACTGAGTGCTGCATTAGAACGGAGTGCTGCATAAGGACTGAGTGCTGCATAAGGACTGAGTTCTGCATAAGGACTGAGTGCTGCATTAGGACTGAGTGCTGCATAAGGACTGAGTGCAGCATTAGGACTGAGAGGTGCATAAGGACTGAGTGCTGCATTAGGACTGAGTGCTGCATAAGGACTGAGGTTCTCATTAGGACTGAGTGCTGCATAAGGACTGAGTGCAGCATTAGGACTGAGTGCAGCATTAGGACTGAGTGCTGCATTAGGACTGAGTGCTGCATTAGGACTGAGTGCTGCATTAGGACTGAGTGCTGCATTAGGACTGAGGTTCTCATTAGGACTGAGTGCTGCATAAGGACTGAGGTTCTCATTAGGACTGAGTGCTGCATTAGGACTGAGTGCTGCATTAGGAAGGAGTGCTGCATAAGGACTGAGTGCTGCATTAGGACTGAGTGCTGCATTAGGACTGAGTGCTGCATTAGGACTGAGTGCTGCATTATGACTGAGTGCTGCATAAGGACTGAGTGCTGCATAAGGACTGAGTGCTGCATTAGGACTGAGTGCTGCATTATGACTGAGTTCTGCATAAGGACTGAGGTTCTCATTAGGACAGAGTGATGCATTAGGACTGAGTGCTGCATAAGGACTGAGGTTCTCATTAGGACTGAGTGCTGCATAAGGACTGAGTGCTGCATTAGGACTGAGTGCTGCATTAGGACTGAGTGCTGCATTAGGACTGAGGTTCTCATTAGGACTGAGTGCTGCATTAGGACTGAGTGCTGCATAAGGACTGAGATTCTCATTAGGACTGAGTGCTGCATAAGCACTGAGTGCAGCATTAGGACTGAGTGCTGCATTAGGACTGAGTGCTGCATTAGGACTGAGTGCTGCATTAGGACTGAGGTTCTCATTAGGACTGAGTGCTGCATTAGGACTGAGTGCTGCATTAGGACTGAGGTTCTCATTAGGACTGAGTGCTGCATAAGAACTGAGGTTCTCATTAGGACTGAGTGCTGCATTAGGACTGAGTGCTGCATAAGGACTGAGTGCTGCATAAGGACTGAGGTTCTCATCAGGACTGAGGTTCTCATTAGGACTGAGTTTCTCATTAGGACTGAGTGCTGCATTAGGACTGAGTGCTGCATTAGGACTGAGTGCTGCATAAGGACTGAGTGCTGCATAAGGACTGAGGTTCTCATTAGGACTGAGTGCTGCATTAGGACTGAGTGCTGCATAAGGACTGAGTGCTGCATTAGGACTGAGTGCTGCATTATGACTGAGTTCTGCATAAGGACTGAGTGCTGCATAAGGACTGAGGTTCTCATTAGGACTGAGTGCTGCATTAGGACTGAGTGCTGCATAAGGACTGAGGTTCTCATTAGGACTGAGTGCTGCATTAGGACTGAGTGTTGCATAAGGACTGAGTGCTGCATTAGGACTGAGTGCTGCATTAGGACTGAGTGCTGCATAAGGACTGAGTGATGCATTAGGACTGAGTGCTGCATTATGACTGAGGTTCTCATTAGGACTGAGTGCTGCATAAGGACTGAGTGCTGCATTAGGACTGAGTGCTGCATTAGGACTGAGGTTCTCATTAGGACTGAGTGCTGCATAAGGACTGAGGTTCTCATTAGGACTGAGTGCTGCATAAGGACTGAGTGCTGCATAAGGACTGAGGTTCTCATCAGGACTGAGGTTCTCATCAGGACTGAGGTTCTCATCAGGACTGAGGTTCTCATTAGGACTGAGTGCTGCATTAGGACTGAGTGCTGCATTAGGACTGAGTGCTGCATAAGGACTGAGGTTCTCATTAGGACTGAGTGCTGCATTAGGACTGAGGTTCTCATTAGGACTGCGTGCTGCATAAGGACTGATGTTCTCATTAGGACTGAGGTTCTCATTAGGACTGAGGTTCTCATTAGGACTGAGGTTCTCATTAGGCCTGAGGTTCTCATTAGGACTGAGGTTCTCTTGGTCTGTATGGTCTATATACATCCACGGCATTCTCACTATCCACAACACCCCTCCTGTTCATCAGGTAGACAGATCCAATTTACTGTCTTTCTGTTTTCAAACACATGAAATGAGAAACTGTCATTGTTCCTGAACAGTGTACGGTGTTGTGCATAACGCATTCTGTCAGTGATGTGTGTGTGTATTCGGTGTGTGTGTGTGTGTGTGTGTGTGTGTGTGTGTGTATTCGGTGTGTGTGTGTGTTGGGCCATGCGTTCTGTTCTGTAGTGGATCTGAAGCAGTCACTAGATTGCCGTGGTTACCACTATAAAACACGTCTCTGTGTGAAAAAGGGAACCAATCACATCCTGGCAGACACATTAAAAAACCCGTTGTGAACAGAACCTCTGACCCTGTCTCTGTCTAATTAATCTAGAACAGGAATATAACCTCAGTCCCTGTCTCTCTGTCTGATTCAACAGGAATATAACCTCTGTCCCTGTCTCTCTGTCTGATTCAACTAGAACAGGAATAGAACCTCTGTCCCTGTCTCTCCGTCTGATTCAACAGGAATAGAACCTCTGTCCCTGTCGCTCTGTCTGATTCATCTAGAACAGGAATAGAACCTCTGTCCCTGTCTCTCTGTCTGATTCAACAGGAATAGAACCTCTGACCCTGTCTCTCTGTCTGATTCAACAGGAATAGAACCTCTGTCCATGTCTCTCTGTTTGATTCATCTAGAACAGGAATAGAACCTCTGTCCCTGTCTCTCTGTCTGATTCAACAGGAATAGAACCTCTGTCCCTGTCTCTCTGTCTGATTCAACTAGAACAGGAATAGAAACTCTGTCCCTGTCTCTCTGTCTGATTCAACAGGAATTGAACCTCTGTCCCTGTCTCTCTGTCTGATTCAACTAGAATTGGAATAGAACCTCTGACCCTGTCTCTCTGTCTGATTCATCTAGAACAGGAATAGAACCTCTGTCCCTGTCTCTCTGTCTGATTCATCTAGAACAGGAATAACCTCTGTCCCTGTCTCTCTGTCTGATTCATCTAGAATTGGAATAGAACCTCTGTCCCTGTCTCTCTGTCTGATTCAACTAGAACAGGAATAGAACCTCTGTCCTTGTCTCTCTGTCTGATTCATCTTGAACAGGAATAGAACCTCTGTCCCTGTCTCTCTGTCTGATTCAACTAGAAAAGGAATAGAACCTCTGTCCCTGTCTCTCTGTCTGATTCAACAGGAATAGAACCTCTGTCCCTGTCTCTCTGTCTGATTCAACTACAACAGGAATAGAACCTCTGTCCCTGTCTCTCTGTATTGATTAATCTAGAACAAGAATAGAACCTATGTCCCTGTCTCTCTGTCTGATTCAACAGGAATAGAACCCCTGACCCTGTCTCTCTGTCTGATTCAACAGGAATAGAACCTCTGTCCCTGTCTCTCTGTCTGATTCATCTAGAACAGGAACAGAACCTCTGTCCCTGTCTCTCTGTCTGATTCAACAGGAATAGAACCTCTGTCCCTGTCTCTCTGTCTGATTCATCTACAACAGGAATAGAACCTCTGTCCCTGTCTCTCTGTCTGATTAAACTAGAACAGGAATAGAACCTCTGTCCGTGTCTCTCTATCTGATTCATCTAGAACAGGAATAGAACCTCTGTCCCTGTCTCTATGTCTGATTCAACAGGAATAGAACCTCTGTCCCTGTCTCTCTGTCTGATTCAACTAGAACAGGAATATAAACTCTGTCCCTGTCTCTCTGTTTGATTCAACAGGAATAGAACCTCTGTCCCTGTCTCTCTGTCTGATTCAACTAGAACAGGAATAGAACCTCTGTCCCTGTCTCTCTGTCTGATTCATCTAGAACAGGAATAGAACCTCTGTCCCTGTCTCTCTGTCTGATTCAACTAGAACAGGAATAGAACCTCTGTCCCTGTCTCTCTGTCTGATTCAACAGGAATATAACCTCTGTCCCTGTCTCTCTGTCTGATTAAACTAGAACAGGAATATAACCTCTGTCCCTGTCTCTCTGTCTGATTCAACAGCAATAGAACCTCTGTCCCTGTCTCTCTGTCTGATTCATCTAGAACAGGAATAAAACCTCTGACCCTGTCTCTCTGTCTGATTCAACTAGAACAGGAATTGAACCTCTGTTCCTGTCTCTCTGTCTGATTCATCTAGAACAGGAATAGAACCTCTGTCCCTGTCTCTCTGTCTGATTCAACAGGAATATAACCTCTGTCCCTGTCTCTCTGTCTGATTCAACAAGAACAGGAATAGAACCTCTGTCCCTGCCTCTCTGTCTGATTCAACGGGAATAGAACATCTGTCCCTGTCGCTCTGTCTGATTCATCTAGAACAGGAATAGAACCTCTGTCCCTGTCTCTCTGTCTGATTCAACAGGAATAGAACCTCTTACCCTGTCTCTCTGTCTGATTCAACAGGAATAGAACCTCTGTCCATGTCTCTCTGTCTGATTCATCTAGAACAGGAATAGAACCTCTGTCCCTGTCTCTCTGTCTGATTCAACAGGAATTGAACCTCTGTCCCTGTCTCTCTGTCTGATTCAACTAGAATTGGAATAGAACCTCTGACCCTGTCTCTCTGTCTGATTCATCTAGAACAGGAATAGAACCTCTGTCCCTGTCTCTCTGTCTGATTAATCTAGAACAGGAATAACCTCTGTCCCTGTATCTCTGTCTGATTCATCTAGAATTGGAATAGAACCTCTGTCCCTGTCTCTCTGTCTGATTCAACTAGAACAGGAATAGAACCTCTGTCCTTGTCTCTCTGTCTGATTCATCTTGAACAGGAATAGAACCTCTGTCCCTGTCTCTCTGTCTGATTCAACAAGAAAAGGAATAGAACCTCTGTCCCTGTCTCTCTGTCTGATTCAACAGGAATAGAACCTCTGTCCCTGTCTCTCTGTCTGATTCAACTACAACAGGAATAGAACCTCTGTCCATGTCTCTCTGTATTGATTAATCTAGAACAAGAATAGAACCTATGTCCCTGTCTCTCTGTCTGATTCAACAGGAATAGAACCTCTGTCCCTGTCTCTCTGTCTGATTCATCTAGAACAGGAACAAAACCTATGTCCCTGTCTCTCTGTCTGATTAATCTAGAACAGGAATAGAACCTCTGACCCTGTCTCTCTGTCTGATTCAACTAGAACAGGAATTGAACCTCTGTCCCTGTCTCTCTGTCTGATTCATCTAGAACAGGAATAGAACCTCTGTCCCTGTCTCTCTGTCTGATTCAACAGGAATAGAACCTCTGTCCCTGTCTCTCTGTCTGATTCAACAAGAACAGGAATATAACCTCTGTCCCTGCCTCTCTGTCTGATTCAACGGGAATAGAACCTCTGTCCCTGTCGCTCTCTCTGATTCATCTAGAACAGGAATAGAACCTCTGTCCCTGTCTCTCTGTCTGATTCAACAGGAATAGAACCTCTGACCCTGTCTCTCTGTCTGATTCAACAGGAATAGAACCTCTGTCCATGTCTCTCTGTCTGATTCATCTAGAACAGGAATAGAACCTCTGTCCCTGTCTCTCTGTCTGATTCAACAGGAATAGAACCTCTGTCCCTGTCTCTCTGTCTGATTCAACTAGAATTGGAATAGAACCTCTGACCCTGTCTCTCTGTCTGATTCATCTAGAACAGGAATAGAACCTCTGTCCCTGTCTCTCTGTCTGATTAATCTAGAACAGGAATAGAAACTCTGTCCCTGTCTCTCTGATTCATCTAGAACAGGAATAGAACCTCTGTCCCTGTCTCTCTGTCTGATTCATCTAGAATTGGAATAGAACCTCTGTCCCTGTCTCTCTGTCTGATTCAACTAGAACAGGAATAGAACCTCTGTCACTGTCTCTCTGTCTGATTAATCTTGAACAGGAATAGAACCTCTGTCCCTGTCTCTCTGTCTGATTCAACTAGAAAAGGAATAGAACCTCTGTCCCTGTCTCTCTGTCTGATTCAACAGGAATAGAACCTCTGTCCCTGTCTCTCTGTCTGATTCAACTACAACAGGAATAGAACCTCTGTCCCTGTCTCTCTGTCTGATTCAACTACAACAGGAATAGAACCTCTGTCCCTGTCTCTCTGTATTGATTAATCTAGAACAGGAATATAACCTCTGTCTCTGTCACTCTGTCTGATTCATCTAGAACAAGAATAGAACCTATGTCCCTGTCTCTCTGTCTGATTCAACAGGAATAGAACCCCTGACCCTGTCTCTCTGTCTGATTCAACAGGAATAGAACCTCTGTCCCAGTCTCTCTGTCTGATTCATCTAGAACAGGAACAGAACCTCTGTCCCTGTCTCTCTGTCTGATTCGTCTAGAACAGGAATAGAACCTCTGTCCCTGTCTCTCTGTCTGATTCATCTACAACAGGAATAGAACCTCTGTCCCTGTCTCTCTGTCTGATTCAACTAGAACAGGAATACAACCTCTGTCCCTGTCTCTCTGTCTGATTCAACAGGAATAGAACCTCTGTCCCTGTCTCTCTGTCTGATTCATCTAGAACAGGAATAGAACCTCTGTCCCTGTCTCTCTGTCTGATTAAACAGGAATAGAACCTCTGTCCCTGTCTCTCTGTCTGATTCAACTAGAACAGGAATAGAAACTCTGTCCCTGTCTCTCTGTCTGATTCAACAGGAATTGAACCTCTGTCCCTGTCTCTCTGTCTGATTCAACTAGAATTGGAATAGAACCTCTGACCCTGTCTCTCTGTCTGATTCATCTAGAACAGGAATAGAACCTCTGTCCCTGTCTCTCTGTCTGATTCATCTAGAACAGGAATAGAACCTCTGTCCCTGTCTCTCTGTCTGATTCATCTAGAATTGGAATATAACCTCTGTCCCTGTCTCTCTGTCTGATTCAACTAGAACAGGAATATAACCTCTGTCCCTGTCTCTCTGTCTGATTCATCTTGAACAGGAATAGAACCTCTGTTCCTGTCTCTCTGTCTGATTCAACTAGAAAAGGAATAGAACCTCTGTCCCTGTCTCTCTGTCTGATTCAACAGGAATATAACCTCTGTCCCTGTATCTCTGTCTGATTCATCTAGAACAGGAATAGAACCTCTGTCCCTGTCTCTCGGTCTGATTCAACTAGAACAGGAATAGAACCTCTGTCCCTGTCTCTCTGTCTGATTCAACAGGAATAGAACCACTGTCCCTGTCTCTGTCTGATTCATCTAGAACAGGAATACAACCTCAACCCTGTCTCTCTGTCTGATTCATCTAGAACAGGAATAGAACCTCTGTCCCTGTCTCTCTGTCTGATTCTACAGGAATAGAACCTCTGTCCCTGTCTCTCTGACTGATTCAACTAGAACAGGAATAGAACCTCTGTCCCTGTCTCTCTGTCTGATTCAACAGGAATAGAACCTCTGTCCCTGTCGCTCTGTCTGATTCATCTAGAACAGGAATAGAACCTCTGTCCCTGTCTCTCTGTCTGATTCAACAGGAATAGAACCTCTGACCCTGTCTCTCTGTCTGATTCAACAGGAATAGAACTTCTGTCCATGTCTCTCTGTCTGATTCATCTAGAACAGGAATTGAACCTCTGTCCCTGTCTCTCTGTCTGATTCAACAGGAATAGAACCTCTGTCCCTGTCTCTCTGTCTGATTCAACTAGAACAGGAACAGAACCTCTGTCCCTGTCTCTCTGTCTGATTCAACAGGAATAGAACCTCTGTCCCTGTCTCTCTGTCTGATTCAACAGGAATAGAACCTCTGTCCCTGTCTCTCTGTCTGATTCGGGCCTGCTGTCCGGACCTCTGGCGGTCTCTATGGGGTTACCATAGGGTTCAATTCTTGGGCCAACTCTTTTCTCTGTATACATCAATGATGTCGCTCTTGCTGCTGGTGAATCTCTGATCCACCTCTACGCAGACGACACCATTCTGTATACTTCTGGCCCTTCTTTGGACACTGTGTTAACCTGTTGGGGCTAGGGGGCAGTATTTTCACGGCTGGATAAAAAACGTACCCGATTTAATCTGGTTACTAATCCTACCCAGTAACTAGAATATGCATATACTTATTATATATGGATAGAAAATACCCTAAAGTTTCTAAAACTGTTTGAATGGTGTCTGTGAGTATAACAGAACTCATTTGGCAGGCAAAACCCTGAGACATTTTCTGACAGGAAGTGGATACCTGATGTGTTGAATTACCTTTAAGCCTATGTCATTGAAACACACAGGGGCTGATTAATGTTTTGGCACTTCCTATTGCTTCCACTAGATGTCACCAGCCTTTACAAAGTGTTTTGAATCTTCTACTATGAGATCTGACCGAACAAGAGCCTTGGAACGGTGATGGCCAATTAGACTCTGGCGCGCAAGGTCATGTTGGGTACCCTCGTTCCAAAACGTTTTAAAAGAGAATGCATTCGTCCACCTTGAATATTATTCATGTTCTGGTTAAAAAAGGCCCTAATGATTTATGCTATACAACGTTTGACATGTTTGAACGAACGTAAATATATTTTTTTCCCCTCGTTCATGACGAGAAGTCCGGCTGGCTTAGATCATGTGCTAACAAGACGGAGATTTTTGGACATAAATGATGAACTTTTTTTGAACAAAACTACATTCGTTATGGACCTGTGATACCTGGAAGTGACATCTGATGAAGAGAATCAAAGGTAATGGATTATTTACATAGTATTTTCGATTTTAGATCTCCCCAACATGACGTCAAGTCTGTATCGCAACGCGTATTTTTCTGGGCGCAGTGCTCGGATTATTGCAAAGTGTGATTTCCCAGTAAGGTTATTTTTAAATCTGGCAAGTTGATTGCGTTCAAGAGATGTAAATCTATAATTCTTTAAATGACAATATAATATTTTACCAATGTTTTCTAATTTGAATTATTTAATTTGTGACGCTGACTTGACTGCCGGTTATTGGAGGAAACGATTTCCTCAACATCAATGCCATAGTAAAACGCTGTTTTTGGATATAAATATGAACTTGATAGAACTAAAAATGCATGCATTGTCTAACATAATGTCCTAGGAGTGTCATCTGATGGAGATTGTAAAAGGTTAGTGCATCATTTTAGCTGGTTTTATGGTTTTGGTGACCCTGTCTTTGACTTGACAAAACATTACACACAACTCTTGTAAATGTACTGTCCTAACATACTCTAAATTTATGCTTTCGCCGTAAAACCTTTTTGAAATCGTAAAACGTGGTTAGATTAAGGAGATGTTTATCTTTCAAAGGGTGTAAGATAGTTGTATGTTTGAAAAATTTGAATTTTGACATTTATTTGGATTCAAATTTGCCGCTCTTGAATTGCACCTGCTGTTGATAGGGTGCACATCGGGTGGCACGCTAGCGTCCCACATAGCCCCAAGAAGTTAACAACCCTCCAGACGAGCTTCAATGCCATACAACTCTCCTTCCGTGGTCTCCAACTGCTCCTAAATACAAGTAAAACTAAATGCATGCTCTTCAACCGATCGCTGCCCGCCTGTTCAGCATCACTTCTCTGGACGGTTCTGACTTAGAATTTGTGGATAACTACAAATACCTAGGTGTCTGGTTAGACTGTAAACTCTCCTTCCAGCCTCACATCAATCATCTCCAATCCAAAGTTAAATCTAGAATTGGCTTCCTATTTCGCAACAAAGCATCCTTCACTCATGCTGCCAAACATACCCTCGTAAAACTGACCATCCTACCAATCCTCGACTTCGGCGATGTCATTTACAAAATAGCCTCCAATACCCTACTCAACAAGCTGGATGCAGTCTATCACAGTGCCATCCGTTTTGTCACCAAAGCCCCATATACTACCCACCACTGCGACCTGTACGCTCTCGTTGGCTGGCCTTCGCTTCATAATCGTCGCCAAACACATTGGCTCCAGGTCATCTACAAGACCCTGCTAGGTAAAGTCCCCCCTTATCTCCGCTCACTGGTCACCATAGCAGCACCCACCTGTAGCACGCGCTCCAGCAGGTATATCTCTCTGGTCACACCTAAAGCCAACTCCTCCTTTGGTCGTCTCTCCTTCCAGTTCTCTGCTGCCAATGACTGGAACGAACTACAAAAATCTCTGAAACTGGAAACACTTATCTCCCTCACTAGCGTTAAGCACCAGCTATCAGAGCAGCTCCCAGATCACTGCACCTGTACATAGCCCATCTATAATTTAGCCCATACTACTACCTCTTCCCCTACTGTATTTATTTATTTTATTTATTATTTTGCTCCTTTGCACCATATTATTTATATTTGAACTTTGAACTTTCTTCAAATTATAATTCTACCATTCCAGTGTTTTACTTGCTATACATTATTTACTTTGCCACCATGGCCTTTTTTTGCCTTTACCTTCCTTATCTCACATAATTTGCTCACATTGTATATAGTCTTATTTTTATCTACTGTATCATTGATTGTATGTTGTTTTACTCCATGTGTAACTCTGTTTTTGTATGTTGTCGAACTGCTTTGCTTTATCTTGGCCAGGTCGCAATTGTAAATGAGAACTTGTTCTCAACTTGCCTACCTGGTTAAATAAAAGTGAAATAAAAATAAATAAAATAAAATTCAACTAGAACAGGAATAGAACCTCTGTCCCTGTCTCTCTGTCTGATTCATCTAGAACAGGAATAGAACCTCTGTCCCTGTCTCTCTGTCTGATTCAACAGGAATAGAACCTCTGTCCCTGTCTCTCTGTCTGATTCAACCAGGAATAGAACCTCTGTCCCTGTCTCTCTGTCTGATTCAACTAGAACAGCTGTTCATCTACAACAGGAATAGAACCTCTGTCCCTGTCTCTCTGTCTGATTCATCTAGAACAGGAATAGAACCTCTGTCCCTGTCTCTCTGTCTGATTCATCTAGAACAGGAATAGAACCTCTGTCCCTGTCTCTCTGTCTGATTCATCTAGAACAGGAATAGAACCTCTGTCCCTGTCTCTCTGTCTGATTCAACAGGAATAGAACCTCTGTCCCTGTCTCTCTGTCTGATTCATCTTACAGGAATAGAACCTCTGTCCCTGTCTCTCTGTCTGATTCAACTAGAACAGGAATAGAACCTCTGTCCCTGTCTCTCTGTCTGATTCATCTAGAACAGGAATAGAACCTCTGTCCCTGTCTCTCTGTCTGATTACACAACAGGAATAGAACATCTGTCCCTGTCTCTCTGTCTGTTTCAACTAGAACAGGAATAGAACCTGTATCCCTGTCTCTCTGTCTGATTCACACAGGAATAGAACCTCTGTCCCTGTCTCTCTGTCTGATTCAACACAGGAATAGAACCTCTGTCCCTGTCTCTCTGTCTGATTCAACTAGAACAGGAATAGAACCTCTGTCCCTGTCTCTCTGTCTGATTCACAACAGGAATAGAACCTCTGTCCCTGTCTCTCTGTCTGATTCATCTAGAACAGGAATAGAACCTCTGTCCCTGTCTCTCTGTCTGATTCAACTACAACAGGAACAGAACCTCTGTCCCTGTCTCTCTGTCTGATTCATCTGGAACAGGAATAGAACCTCTGTCCCTGTCTCTCTGTCTGATTCAACACAGGAATAGAACCTCTGTCCCTGTCTCTCTGTCTGATTCTAGACAGGAATAGAACCTCTGTCCCTGTCTCTCTGTCTGATTCAACAGCAATAGAACCTCTGTCCCTGTCTCTCTGTCTGATTCAACTAGAACAGGAATAGAACCTCTGTCCCTGTCTCTCTGTCTGATTCAACTACAACAGGAATATAACCTCTGTCCCTGTCTCTCTGTCTGATTCAACTAGAACAGGAATAGAAACTCTGTCCCTGTCTCTCTGTTTGATTCAACAGGAATAGAACCTCTGTCCCTGTCTCTCTGTCTGATTCAACACAGGAATAGAACCTCTGTCCCTGTCTCTCTGTCTGATTCATCTAGAACAGGAATAGAACCTCTGTCCCTGTCTCTCTGTCTGATTCAACAGGAATAGAACCTCTGTCCCTGTCTCTCTGTCTGATTAATCTAGAACAGGAATAGAACCTCTGTCCCTGTCTCTCTGTCTGATTCAACAGGAATATAACCTCTGTCCCTGTCTCTCTGTCTGATTCAACAGGAATAGAACCTCTGTCCCTGTCTCTCTGTCTGATTCATCTAGAACAGGAATAGAACCTCTGTCCCTGTCTCTCTGTTTGATTCAACTAACAGGAATAGAACCTCTGTCCCTGTCTCTCTGTCTGATTCATCTAGAACAGGAATAGAACCTCTGTCCCTGTCTCTCTGTCTGATTCATCTAGAACAGGAATAGAACCTCTGTCCCTGTCTCTCTGTCTGATTCAACAGGAATAGAACCTCTGTCCCTGTCTCTCTGTCTGATTCATCTAGAACAGGAATAGAACCTCTGTCCCTATCTCTCTGTCTGATTCAACAGGAATAGAACCTCTGACCCTGTCTCTCTGTCTGATTCAACAGGAATAGAACCTCTGTCCCTGTCTCTCTGTCTGATTCATATAGAACAGGAATAGAACCTCTGTCACTGTCTCTCTGTCTGATTCAACAGGAATAGAACCTCTGACCCCGTCTCTCTGTCTGAGTCATCTAGAACATGAATAGAACCTCTGTCACTGTCTCTCTGTCTGATTCATCTAGAACAGGAATAGAACCTCTGTCCCTGTCTCTCTGTCTGATTCATCTAGAACAGGAATAGAACCTCTGTCCCTGTCTCTCTGTCTGATTCATCTAGAACAGGAATAGAACCTCTGTCCCTGTCTGTCTGTCTGATTCAACTAGAACAGGAATAGAACCTCTGTCCATATCCCTCTGTATGATTCATCTAGAACAGGAATAGAACCTCTGTCCCTGTCTCTCTGTCTGATTCAACTAGAAAAGGAATAGAACCTCTGTCCCTGTCTCTCTGTCTGATTCAACAGGAATAGAACCTCTGTCCCTGTCTCTCTGTCTGATTCAACTACAACAGGAATAGAACCTCTGTCCCTGCCTCTCTGTCTGATTCAACTACAACAGGAATAGAACCTCATTCCCTGTCTCTCTGTCTGATTAATCTAGAACAGGAATAGAACCTCTGTCCCTGTCTCTCTGTCTGATTCATCTAGAACAAGAATATAACCTCTGTCCCTGTCTCTCTGTCTGATTCAACAGGAATAGAACCTTTGACCCTGTCTCTCTGTCTGATTCAACAGGAATAGAACCTCTGTCTCTGTCTCTCTGTCTGATTCATCTAGAACAGGAATATAACCTCTGTCCCTGTCTCTCTGTCTGATACAACAGGAATAGAACATCTGTCCCTGTCTCTC
Source organism: Salmo salar (assembly GCF_905237065.1). Lineage (NCBI taxonomy): Eukaryota > Metazoa > Chordata > Actinopteri > Salmoniformes > Salmonidae > Salmo > Salmo salar. The sequence continues at coordinate 320,145 of NW_025550952.1, read as the reverse complement.
TGTCTGTTTCAACTAGAACAGGAATAGAACCTGTATCCCTGTCTCTCTGTCTGATTCAACAGGAATAGAACCTCTGTCCATGTCTCTCTGTCTGATTCAACTAGAACAGGAATAGAACCTCTGTCCCTGTCTCTCTGTCTGATTCAACTAGAACAGGAACAGAACCTCTGTCCCTGTCTCTCTGTCTGATTCAACAGGAATAGAACCTCTGTCCCTGTCTCTCTGTCTGATTCATCTAGAACAGGAATAGAACCTCTGTCCCTGTCTGTCTGATTCAACTACAACAGGAACAGAACCTCAGTCCCTGTCTCTCTGTCTGATTAAACTGGAACAGGAATAGAACCTCTGTCCCTGTCTCTCTGTCTGATTCATCTAACAGGAATAGAACCTCTGTCCCTGTCTCTCTGTCTGATTCAACAGGAATAGAACCTCTGTCCCTGTCTCTCTGTCTGATTCAACAGCAATAGAACCTCTGTCCCTGTCTCTCTGTCTGATTCAACTACAACAGGAATAGAACCTCTATCCCTGTCTCTCTGTCTGATTCAACTAGAACAGGAATAGAACCTCTGTCCCTGTCTCTCGGTCTGATTAATCTAGAACAGGAATAGAACATCTGTTCCTGTATCTCTGTCTGATTCAACAGGAATAGAACCTCTATCCCTGTCTCTCTGTCTGATTCATCTAGAACAGGAATAGAACCTCTGTCACTGTCTCTCTGTCTGATTCAACAGGAATAGAACCTCTGACCCCGTCTCTCTGTCTGAGTCATCTAGAACATGAATAGAACCTCTGTCCCTGTCGCTCTGTCTGATTCATCTAGAACAGGAATAGAACCTCTGTCCCTGTCTCTCTGTCTGATTCATCTAGAACAGGAATAGAACCTCTGTCCCTGTCTCTCTGTCTGATTCATCTAGAACAGGAATAGAACCTCTGTCCCTGTCTGTCTGTCTGTCTGATTCAACTAGAACAGGAATAGAACCTCTGTCCATATCCCTCTGTATGATTCATCTAGAACAGGAATAGAACCTCTGTCCCTGTCTCTCTGTCTGATTCAACTACAACAGGAATAGAACCTCTGTCCCTGCCTCTCTGTCTGATTCAACTACAACAGGAATAGAACCTCATTCCCTGTCTCTCTGTCTGATTAATCTAGAACAGGAATAGAACCTCTGTCCCTGTCTCTCTGTCTGATTCATCTAGAACAAGAATATAACCTCTGTCCCTGTCTCTCTGTCTGATTCAACAGGAATAGAACCTTTGACCCTGTCTCTCTGTCTGATTCAACAGGAATAGAACCTCTGTCCTTGTCTCTCTGTCTGATTCAACTAGAACAGGAATAGAACCTCTGTCTCTGTCTCTCTGTCTGATTCATCTAGAACAGGAATAGAACCTCTGTCCCTGTCTCTCTGTCTGATACAACAGGAATAGAACATCTGTCCCTGTCTCTCTGTCTGTTTCAACTAGAACAGGAATAGAACCTGTATCCCTGTCTCTCTGTCTGATTCAACAGGAATAGAACCTCTGTCCCTGTCTCTCTGTCTGATTCAACTAGAACAGGAATAGAACCTCTGTCCCTGTCTCTCTGTCTGATTCAACTAGAACAGGAACAGAACCTCTGTCCCTGTCTCTCTGTCTGATTCAACAGGAATAGAACCTCTGTCCCTGTCTCTCTGTCTGATTCATCTAGAACAGGAATAGAACCTCTGTCCCTGTCTGTCTGATTCAACTACAACAGGAACAGAACCTCAGTCCCTGTCTCTCTGTCTGATTAAACTGGAACAGGAATAGAACCTCTGTCCCTGTCTCTCTGTCTGATTCAACAGGAATAGAACCTCTGTCCCTGTCTCTCTGTCTGATTCAACAGGAATAGAACCTCTGTCCCTGTCTCTCTGTCTGATTCAACAGCAATAGAACCTCTGTCCCTGTCTCTCTGTCTGATTCAACTAGAACAGGAATAGAACCTCTGTCCCTGTCTCTCTGTCTGATTCAACTACAACAGGAATATAACCTCTGTCCCTGTCTCTCTGTCTGATTCAACTAGAACAGGAATAGAAACTCTGTCCCTGTCTCTCTGTTTGATTCAACAGGAATAGAACCTCTGTCCCTGTCTCTCTGTCTGATTCAACAGGAATAGAACCTCTGTCCCTGTCTCTCTGTCTGATTCATCTAGAACAGGAATAGAACCTCTGTCCCTGTCTCTCTGTCTGATTCAACAGGAATAGAACCTCTGTCCCTGTCTCTCTGTCTGATTAATCTAGAACAGGAATAGAACCTCTGTCCCTGTCTCTCTGTTTGATTCAACAGGAATATAACCTCTGACCCTGTCTCTCTGTCTGATTCAACAGGAATAGAACCTCTGTCCCTGTCTCTCTGTCTGATTCAACTAGAACAGGAATAGAAACTCTGTCCCTGTCTCTCTGTTTGATTCAACAGGAATAGAACCTCTGTCCCTGTCTCTCTGTCTGATTCATCTAGAACAGGAATAGAACCTCTGTCCCTGTCTCTCTGTCTGATTCATCTAGAACAGGAATAGAACCTCTGTCCCTGTCTCTCTGTCTGATTCAACTAGAAAAGGAATATAACCTCTGTCCCTGTCTCTCTCTGATTCAACAGGAATATAACCTCTGTCCCTGTCTCTCTGTCTGATTCAACTAGAACAGGAATAGAAACTCTGTCCCTGTCTCTCTGTTTGATTCAACAGGAATAGAACCTCTGTCCCTGTCTCTCTGTCTGATTCAACTAGAATTGTAATAGAACCTCTGACCCTGTCTCTCTGTCTGATTCATCTAGAACAGGAATATAACCTCTGTCCCTGTCTCTCTGTCTGATTCATCTAGAACAGGAATAGAACCTCTGTCCCTGTCTCTCTGTCTGATTCATCTAGAACAGGAATAGAACCTCTGTCCCTGTCTCTCTGTCTGATTCATCTAGAACAGGAATAGAACCTCTGTCCCTGTCTCTCTGTCTGATTCAACTAGAACAGGAATAGAACCTCTCTCCCTGTCTCTCTGTCTGATTCATCTTTAACAGGAATAGAACCTCTGTCCCTGTCTGATTCAACTAGAACAGGAATAGAACCTCTGTCCCTGTCTCTCTGTCTGATTCAACAGGAATAGAACCTCTGTCCCTGTCTCTCTGTCTGATTCAACTACAACAGGAATAGAACCTCTGTCCCTGTCTCTCTGTCTGATTCAACTAGAACAGGAATAGAACCTCTGTCCCTGTCTCTCTGTCTGATTCATCTAGAACAGGAATAGAACCTCTGTCCCTGTCTCTCTGTCTGATTCAACAGGAATAGAACCTCTGTCCCTGTCTCTCTGTCTGATTCATCTAGAACAGGAATAGAACCTCTGTCCCTGTCTCTCTGTCTGATTCAACAGGAATAGAACCTCTGTCCCTGTCTCTCTGTCTGATTAATCTAGAACAGGAATAGAACCTCTGTCCCTGTCTCTCTGTTTGATTCAACAGGAATATAACCTCTGACCCTGTCTCTCTGTCTGATTCAACAGGAATAGAACCTCTGTCCCTGTCTCTCTGTCTGATTCAACTAGAACAGGAATAGAAACTCTGTCCCTGTCTCTCTGTTTGATTCAACAGGAATAGAACCTCTGTCCCTGTCTCTCTGTCTGATTCATCTAGAACAGGAATAGAACCTCTGTCCCTGTCTCTCTGTCTGATTCATCTAGAACAGGAATAGAACCTCTGTCCCTGTCTCTCTGTCTGATTCAACTAGAAAAGGAATATAACCTCTGTCCCTGTCTCTCTCTGATTCAACAGGAATATAACCTCTGTCCCTGTCTCTCTGTCTGATTCAACTAGAACAGGAATAGAAACTCTGTCCCTGTCTCTCTGTTTGATTCAACAGGAATAGAACCTCTGTCCCTGTCTCTCTGTCTGATTCAACTAGAATTGTAATAGAACCTCTGACCCTGTCTCTCTGTCTGATTCATCTAGAACAGGAATATAACCTCTGTCCCTGTCTCTCTGTCTGATTCATCTAGAACAGGAATAGAACCTCTGTCCCTGTCTCTCTGTCTGATTCATCTAGAACAGGAATAGAACCTCTGTCCCTGTCTCTCTGTCTGCTTCAAAAGGAATAGAACCTCTGTCCCTGTCTCTCTGTCTGATTCATCTAGAACAGGAATAGAACCTCTGTCCCTGTCTCTCTGTCTGATTCAACTAGAACAGGAATAGAACCTCTGTCCCTGTCTCTCTGTCTGATTCAACAGGAATAGAACCTCTGTCCCTGTCTCTCTGTCTGATTCAACTACAACAGGAATAGAACCTCTGTCCCTGTCTCTCTGTCTGATTCAACTAGAACAGGAATAGAACCTCTGTCCCTGTCTCTCTGTCTGATTAATCTAGAACAGGAATATAACCTCTGTCCCTGTCTCTCTGTCTGATTCAACAGGAATAGAACCTCTGTCCCTGTCTCTCTGTCTGATTCATCTAGAACAGGAATAGAACCTCTGTCCCTGTCTCTCTGTCTGATTCAACAGGAATAGAACCTCTGTCCCTGTCTCTCTGTCTGATTCATCTAACAGGAATAGAACCTCTGTCCCTGTCTCTCTGTCTGATTCATCTAGAACAGGAATAGAACCTCTGTCCCTGTCTCTCTGTCTGATTCAACAGGAATAGAACCTCTGTCCCTGTCTCTCTGTCTGATTCAACTAGAACAGGAATAGAAACTCTGTCCCTGTCTCTCTGTTTGATTCAACAGGAATAGAACCTCTGTCCCTGTCTCTCTGTCTGATTCAACTAGAAATGGAATAGAACCTCTGACCCTGTCTGTCTTTCTGATTCATCTAGAACAGGAATAGAACCTCTGTCCCTGTCTCTCTGTCTGATTCATCTAGAACAGGAATAGAACCTCTGTCCCTGTCTCTCTGTCTGATTCATCTAGAACAGGAATAGAACCTCTGTCCCTGTCTCTCTGTCTGATTCATCTAGAACAGGAATATAACCTCTGTCCCTGTCTCTCTGTCTGATTCAACTAGAACAGGAATAGAACCTCTGTCCCTGTCTCTCTGTGTGATTCATCTAGAACAGGAATAGAACCTCTGTCCCTGTCTCTCTGTCTGATTCATCTAGAACAGGAATAGAACCTCTGACCCTGTCTCTCTGTCTTATTCAACTAGAACAGGAATTGAACCTCTGTCCCTGTCTCTCTGTCTGATTCATCTAGAACAGGAATAGAACCTCTGTCCCTGTCTCTCTGTCTGATTCAACTAGAAAAGGAATAGAACCTCTGTCCCTGTCTCTCTCTGATTCAACAGGAATAGAACCTCTGTCCCTGTCTCTCTGTCTGATTCAACTACAACAGGAATATAACCTCTGTCCCTGTCTCTCTGTCTGATTCAACTAGAACAGGAATAGAAACTCTGTCCCTGTCTCTCTGTTTGATTCAACAGGAATAGAACCTCTGTCCCTGTCTGTCTGATTCAACTACAACAGGAACAGAACCTCAGTCCCTGTCTCTCTGTCTGATTAAACTGGAACAGGAATAGAACCTCTGTCCCTGTCTCTCTGTATGATTCATTAACAGGAATAGAACCTCTGTCCCTGTCTCTCTGTCTGATTCAACAGGAATAGAACCTCTGTCCCTGTCTCTCTGTCTGATTCATCTAACAGGAATAGAACCTCTGTCCCTGTCTCTCTGTCTGATTCAACTAGAACAGGAATAGAACCTCTGTCCCTGTCTCTCTGTCTGATTCAACAGGAATAGAACCTCTGTCCCTGTCTCTCTGTCTGATTCAACTACAACAGGAATATAACCTCTGTCCCTGTCTCTCTGTCTGATTCAACTAGAACAGGAATAGAAACTCTGTCCCTGTCTCTCTGTTTGATTCAACAGGAATAGAACCTCTGTCCCTGTCTCTCTGTCTGATTCAACTAGAATTGGAATAGAACCTCTGACCCTGTCTCTCTGTCTGATTCATCTAGAACAGGAATATAACCTCTGTCCCTGTCTCTCTGTCTGATTCATCTAGAACAGGAATAGAACCTCTGTCCCTGTCTCTCTGTCTGATTCATCTAGAACAGGAATAGAACCTCTGTCCCTGTCTCTCTGTCTGATTCAACTAGAACCGGAATAGAACCTCTCTCCCTGTCTCTCTGTCTGATTCATCTTTAAAAGGAATAGAACCTCTGTCCCTGTCTGATTCAACTAGAACAGGAATAGAACCTCTGTCCCTGTCTCTCTGTCTGATTCAACAGGAATAGAACCTCTGTCCCTGTCTCTCTGTCTGATTCAACTACAACAGGAATAGAACCTCTGTCCCTGTCTCTCTGTCTGATTCAACTAGAACAGGAATAGAACCTCTGTCCCTGTCTCTCTGTCTGATTAATCTAGAACAGGAATAGAACCTCTGTCCCTGTCTCTCTGTCTGATTCAACAGGAATAGAACCTCTGTCCCTGTCTCTCTGTCTGATTCATCTAGAACAGGAATAGAACCTCTGTCCCTGTCTCTCTGTCTGATTCAACAGGAATAGAACCTCTGTCCCTGTCTCTCTGTCTGATTAATCTAGAACAGGAATAGAACCTCTGTCCCTGTCTCTCTGTTTGATTCAACAGGAATATAACCTCTGTCCCTGTCTCTCTGTCTGATTCAACAGGAATAGAACCTCTGTCCCTGTCTCTCTGTCTGATTCAACTAGAACAGGAATAGAAACTCTGTCCCTGTCTCTCTGTTTGATTCAACAGGAATAGAACCTCTGTCCCTGTCTCTCTGTCTGATTCATCTAGAACAGGAATAGAACCTCTGTCCCTGTCTCTCTGTCTGATTCATCTAGAACAGGAATAGAACCTCTGTCCCTGTCTCTCTGTCTGATTCAACTAGAAAAGGAATATAACCTCTGTCCCTGTCTCTCTGTCTGATTCAACCAGGAATATAACCTCTGTCCCTGTCTCTCTGTCTGATTCAACTAGAACAGGAATAGAAACTCTGTCCCTGTCTCTCTGTTTGATTCAACAGGAATAGAACCTCTGTCCCTGTCTCTCTGTCTGATTCAACTAGAATTGTAATAGAACCTCTGACCCTGTCTCTCTGTCTGATTCATCTAGAACAGGAATATAACCTCTGTCCCTGTCTCTCTGTCTGATTCATCTAGAACAGGAATAGAACCTCTGTCCCTGTCTCTCTGTCTGATTCATCTAGAACAGGAATAGAACCTCTGTCCCTGTCTCTCTGTCTGCTTCAAAAGGAATAGAACCTCTGTCCCTGTCTCTCTGTCTGATTCATCTAGAACAGGAATAGAACCTCTGTCCCTGTCTCTCTGTCTGATTCAACTAGAACAGGAATAGAACCTCTGTCCCTGTCTCTCTGTCTGATTCAACAGGAATAGAACCTCTGTCCCTGTCTCTCTGTCTGATTCAACTACAACAGGAATAGAACCTCTGTCCCTGTCTCTCTGTCTGATTCAACTAGAACAGGAATAGAACCTCTGTCCCTGTCTCTCTGTCTGATTAATCTAGAACAGGAATAGAACCTCTGTCCCTGTCTCTCTGTCTGATTCAACAGGAATAGAACCTCTGTCCCTGTCTCTCTGTCTGATTCATCTAGAACAGGAATAGAACCTCTGTCCCTGTCTCTCTGTCTGATTCAACAGGAATAGAACATCTGACCCTGTCTCTCTGTCTGATTCAACAGGAATAGAACCTCTGTCCCTGTCTCTCTGTCTGATTCATCTAGAACAGGAATAGAACCTCTGTCCCTGTCTCTCTGTCTGATTCAACAGGAATAGAACCTCTGTCCCTGTCTCTCTGTCTGATTCAACTAGAACAGGAATAGAAACTCTGTCCCTGTCTCTCTGTTTGATTCAACAGGAATATAACCTCTGTCCCTGTCTCTCTGTCTGATTCAACTAGAATTGGAATAGAACCTCTGACCCTGTCTGTCTTTCTGATTCATCTAGAACAGGAATAGAACCTCTGTCCCTGTCTCTCTGTCTGATTCATCTAGAACAGGAATAGAACCTCTGTCCCTGTCTCTCTGTCTGATTCATCTAGAACAGGAATAGAACCTCTGTCCCTGTCTCTCTGTCTGATTCATCTAGAACAGGAATATAACCTCTGTCCCTGTCTCTCTGTCTGATTCAACTAGAACAGGAATAGAACCTCTGTCCCTGTCTCTCTGTCTGATTCATCTAACAGGAATAGAACCTCTGTCCCTGTCTCTCTGTCTGATTCATCTAGAACAGGAATAGAACCTCTGACCCTGTCTCTCTGTCTTATTCAACTAGAACAGGAATTGAACCTCTGTCCCTGTCTCTCTGTCTGATTCATCTAGAACAGGAATAGAACCTCTGTCCCTGTCTCTCTGTCTGATTCAACTAGAAAAGGAATAGAACCTCTGTCCCTGTCTCTCTCTGATTCAACAGGAATAGAACCTCTGTCCCTGTCTCTCTGTCTGATTCAACTACAACAGGAATATAACCTCTGTCCCTGTCTCTCTGTCTGATTCAACTAGAACAGGAATAGAAACTCTGTCCCTGTCTCTCTGTTTGATTCAACAGGAATAGAACCTCTGTCCCTGTCTCTCTGTCTGATTCAACTAGAATTGTAATAGAACCTCTGACCCTGTCTCTCTGTCTGATTCATCTAGAACAGGAATATAACCTCTGTCCCTGTCTCTCTGTCTGATTCATCTAGAACAGGAATAGAACCTCTGTCCCTGTCTCTCTGTCTGATTCATCTAGAACAGGAATAGAACCTCTGTCCCTGTCTCTCTGTCTGCTTCAAAAGGAATAGAACCTCTGTCCCTGTCTCTCTGTCTGATTCATCTAGAACAGGAATAGAACCTCTGTCCCTGTCTCTCTGTCTGATTCAACTAGAACAGGAATAGAACCTCTGTCCCTGTCTCTCTGTCTGATTCAACAGGAATAGAACCTCTGTCCCTGTCTCTCTGTCTGATTCAACTACAACAGGAATAGAACCTCTGTCCCTGTCTCTCTGTCTGATTCAACTAGAACAGGAATAGAACCTCTGTCCCTGTCTCTCTGTCTGATTAATCTAGAACAGGAATAGAACCTCTGTCCCTGTCTCTCTGTCTGATTCAACAGGAATAGAACCTCTGTCCCTGTCTCTCTGTCTGATTCATCTAGAACAGGAATAGAACCTCTGTCCCTGTCTCTCTGTCTGATTCAACAGGAATAGAACCTCTGTCCCTGTCTCTCTGTCTGATTCAACAGGAATAGAACCTCTGTCCCTGTCTCTCTGTCTGATTCAACTAGAACTGGAATAGAACCTCTGTCCCTGTCTCTCTGTCTGATTCATCTAGAACAGGAATAGAACCTCTGTCCCTGTCTCTCTGTCTGATTCATCTAGAACAGGAATAGAACCTCTGTCCCTGTCTCTCTGTCTGATTCATCTAGAACAGGAATAGAACCTCTGTCCCTGTCTCTCTGTCTGATTCATCTAGAACAGGAATATAACCTCTGTCCCTGTCTCTCTGTCTGATTCAACTAGAACAGGAATAGAACCTCTGTCCCTGTCTCTCTGTCTGATTCATCTAGACAGGAATAGAACCTCTGTCCCTGTCTCTCTGTCTGATTCATCTAGAACAGGAATAGAACCTCTGTCCCTGTCTCTCTGTCTTATTCAACTAGAACAGGAATTGAACCTCTGTCCCTGTCTCTCTGTCTGATTCATCTAGAACAGGAATAGAACCTCTGTCCCTGTCTCTCTGTCTGATTCAACTAGAAAAGGAATAGAACCTCTGTCCCTGTCTCTCTCTGATTCAACAGGAATAGAACCTCTGTCCCTGTCTCTCTGTCTGATTCAACTACAACAGGAATATAACCTCTGTCCCTGTCTCTCTGTCTGATTCAACTAGAACAGGAATAGAAACTCTGTCCCTGTCTCTCTGTTTGATTCAACAGGAATAGAACCTCTGTCCCTGTCTCTCTGTCTGATTCAACTAGAATTGTAATAGAACCTCTGACCCTGTCTCTCTGTCTGATTCATCTAGAACAGGAATATAACCTCTGTCCCTGTCTCTCTGTCTGATTCATCTAGAACAGGAATAGAACCTCTGTCCCTGTCTCTCTGTCTGATTCATCTAGAACAGGAATAGAACCTCTGTCCCTGTCTCTCTGTCTGATTCAACTAGAACAGGAATAGAACCTCTGTCCCTGTCTCTCTGTCTGATTCATCTTTAACAGGAATAGAACCTCTGTCCCTGTCTTCTGTCGATTCAACTAGAACAGGAATAGAACCTCTGTCCCTGTCTCTCTGTCTGATTCAACTACAACAGGAATAGAACCTCTGTCCCTGTCTCTCTGTCTGATTCAACTAGAACAGGAATAGAACCTCTGTCCCTGTCTCTCTGTCTGATTCAACAGGAATAGAACCTCTGTCCCTGTCTCTCTGTCTGATTCATCTAGAACAGGAATAGAACCTCTGTCCCTGTCTCTCTGTCTGATTCAACAGGAATAGAACCTCTGTCCCTGTCTCTCTGTCTGATTCAACAGGAATAGAACCTCTGTCCCTGTCTCTCTGTCTGATTCATCTAGAACAGGAATAGAACCTCTGTCCCTGTCTCTCTGTCTGATTCAACAGGAATAGAACCTCTGTCCCTGTCTCTCTGTCTGATTCAACTAGAACAGGAATAGAAACTCTGTCCCTGTCTCTCTGTCTGATTCATCTAGAACAGGAATAGAACCTCTGTCCCTGTCTCTCTGTCTGATTCAACTAGAACAGGAATAGAACCTCTGTCCCTGTCTCTCTGTCTGATTCAACAGGAATAGAACCTCTGTCCCTGTCTCTCTGTCTGATTCAACTACAACAGGAATAGAACCTCTGTCCCTGTCTCTCTGTCTGATTCATCTAGAACAGGAATAGAACCTCTGTCCCTGTCTCTCGGTCTGATTAATCTAGAACAGGAATAGAACATCTGTCCCTGTCTCTCTGTCTGATTCAACAGGAATAGAACCTCTATCCCTGTCTCTCTGTCTGATTCATCTAGAACAGGAATAGAACCTCTGTCCCTGTCTCTCTGTCTGATTCAACAGGAATAGAACCTCTGTCCCTGTCTCTCTGTCTGATTCATCTAGAACATGAATAGAACCTCTGTCCCTGTCTCTCTGTCTGATTCATCTAGAACAGGAATAGAACCTCTGTCCCTGTCTCTCTGTCTGATTCATCTAGAACAGGAATAGAACCTCTGTCCCTGTCTCTCTGTCTGATTCATCTAGAACAGGAATAGAACCTCTGTCCCTGTCTCTCTGTCTGATTCAACTAGAACAGGAATAGAACCTCTGTCCATATCCCTCTGTCTGATTCATCTAGAACAGGAATAGAACCTCTGTCCCTGTCTCTCTGTCTGATTCAACTAGAAAAGGAATAGAACCTCTGTCCCTGTCTCTCTGTCTGATTCAACAGGAATAGAACCTCTGTCCCTGTCTCTCTGTCTGATTCAACTACAACAGGAATAGAACCTCTGTCCCTGCCTCTCTGTCTGATTCAACTAGAACAGGAATAGAACCTCTTTCCCTGTCTCTCTGTCTGATTCATCTAGAACAGGAATAGAACCTCTGTCCCTGTCTCTCTGTCTGATTCATCTAGAACAGGAATATAACCTCTGTCCCTGTCTCTCTGTCTGATTCAACAGGAATAGAACCTCTGACCCTGTCTCTCTGTCTGATTCAACAGGAATAGAACCTCTGTCCCTGTCTCTCTGTCTGATTCAACTAGAACAGGAATAGAACCTCTGTCCCTGTCTCTCTGTCTGATTCATCTAGAACAGGAATATAACCTCTGTCCCTGTCTCTCTGTCTGATTCATCTAGAACAGGAATAGAACCTCTGTCCCTGTCTCTCTGTCTGATTCATCTAGAACAGGAATAGAACCTCTGTCCCTGTCTCTCTGTCTGATTCAACTAGAACAGGAATAGAACCTCTGTCCCTGTCTCTCTGTCTGATTCATCTTTAACAGGAATAGAACCTCTGTCCCTGTCTCTCTGTCTGATTCAACTAGAACAGGAATAGAACCTCTGTCCCTGTCTCTCTGTCTGATTCAACTACAACAGGAATAGAACCTCTGTCCCTGTCTCTCTGTCTGATTCATCTAGAACAGGAATAGAACCTCTGTCCCTGTCTCTCTGTCTGATTCAACAGGAATAGAACCTCTGTCCCTGTCTCTCTGTCTGATTCATCTAGAACAGGAATAGAACCTCTGTCCCTGTCTCTCTGTCTGATTCAACAGGAATAGAACCTCTGTCCCTGTCTCTCTGTCTGATTCAACAGGAATAGAACCTCTGTCCCTGTCTCTCTGTCTGATTCATCTAGAACAGGAATAGAACCTCTGTCCCTGTCTCTCTGTCTGATTCAACAGGAATAGAACCTCTGTCCCTGTCTCTCTGTCTGATTCAACTAGAACAGGAATAGAAACTCTGTCCCTGTCTCTCTGTCTGATTCATCTAGAACAGGAATAGAACCTCTGTCCCTGTCTCTCTGTCTGATTCAACTAGAACAGGAATAGAACCTCTGTCCCTGTCTCTCTGTCTGATTCAACAGGAATAGAACCTCTGTCCCTGTCTCTCTGTCTGATTCATCTACAACAGGAATAGAACCTCTGTCCCTGTCTCTCTGTCTGATTCATCTAGAACAGGAATAGAACCTCTGTCCCTGTCTCTCTGTCTGATTCATCTAGAACAGGAATAGAACATCTGTCCCTGTCTCTCTGTCTGATTCAACAGGAATAGAACCTCTGTCCCTGTCTCTCTGTCTGATTCATCTAGAACAGGAATAGAACCTCTGTCCCTGTCTCTCTGTCTGATTCACTAGAACAGGAATAGAACCTCTGTCCCTGTCTCTCTGTCTGATTCATCTAGAACATGAATAGAACCTCTGTCCCTGTCTCTCTGTCTGATTCATCTAGAACAGGAATAGAACCTCTGTCCCTGTCTCTCTGTCTGATTCATCTAGAACAGGAATAGAACCTCTGTCCCTGTCTCTCTGTCTGATTCATCTAGAACAGGAATAGAACCTCTGTCCCTGTCTCTCTGTCTGATTCAACTAGAACAGGAATAGAACCTCTGTCCCTGTCTCTCTGTCTGATTCATCTAGAACAGGAATAGAACCTCTGTCCCTGTCTCTCTGTCTGATTCAACTAGAACAGGAATAGAACCTCTGTCCCTGTCTCTCTGTCTGATTCAACTAGAACAGGAATAGAAACTCTGTCCCTGTCTCTCTGTTTGATTCAACAGGAATAGAACCTCTGTCCCTGTCTCTCTGTCTGATTCAACTAGAATTGTAATAGAACCTCTGACCCTGTCTCTCTGTCTGATTCATCTAGAACAGGAATATAACCTCTGTCCCTGTCTCTCTGTCTGATTCATCTAGAACAGGAATAGAACCTCTGTCCCTGTCTCTCTGTCTGATTCATCTAGAACAGGAATAGAACCTCTGTCCCTGTCTCTCTGTCTGATTCAACTAGAACAGGAATAGAACCTCTGTCCCTGTCTCTCTGTCTGATTCATCTTTAACAGGAATAGAACCTCTGTCCCTGTCTGATTCAACTAGAACAGGAATAGAACCTCTGTCCCTGTCTCTCTGTCTGATTCAACTACAACAGGAATAGAACCTCTGTCCCTGTCTCTCTGTCTGATTAATCTAGAACAGGAATAGAACCTCTGTCCCTGTCTCTCTGTCTGATTCAACAGGAATAGAACCTCTGTCCCTGTCTCTCTGTCTGATTCATCTAGAACAGGAATAGAACCTCTGTCCCTGTCTCTCTGTCTGATTCAACAGGAATAGAACCTCTGACCCTGTCTCTCTGTCTGATTCAACAGGAATAGAACCTCTGTCCCTGTCTCTCTGTCTGATTCATATAGAACAGGAATAGAACCTCTGTCCCTGTCTCTCTGTCTGATTCAACAGGAATAGAACCTCTGTCCCTGTCTCTCTGTCTGATTCAACTAGAACAGGAATAGAAACTCTGTCCCTGTCTCTCTGTCTGATTCATCTAGAACAGGAATAGAACCTCTGTCCCTGTCTCTCTGTCTGATTCAACTAGAACAGGAATAGAACCTCTGTCCCTGTCTCTCTGTCTGATTCAACAGGAATATAACCTCTGTCCCTGTCTCTCTGTCTGATTCAACTACAACAGGAATAGAACCTCTGTCCCTGTCTCTCTGTCTGATTCAACTAGAACAGGAATAGAACCTCTGTCCCTGTCTCTCGGTCTGATTAATCTAGAACAGGAATAGAACATCTGTCCCTGTATCTCTGTCTGATTCAACAGGAATAGAACCTCTGTCCCTGTCTCTCTGTCTGATTCATCTAGAACAGGAATAGAACCTCTGTCACTGTCTCTCTGTCTGATTCAACAGGAATAGAACCTCTGTCCCCGTCTCTCTGTCTGATTCATCTAGAACATGAATAGAACCTCTGTCCCTGTCTCTCTGTCTGATTCATCTAGAACAGGAATAGAACCTCTGTCCCTGTCTCTCTGTCTGATTCATCTAGAACAGGAATAGAACCTCTGTCCCTGTCTCTCTGTCTGATTCATCTAGAACAGGAATAGAACCTCTGTCCCTGTCTCTCTGTCTGATTCAACTAGAACAGGAATAGAACCTCTGTCCATATCCCTCTGTATGATTCATCTAGAACAGGAATAGAACCTCTGTCCCTGTCTCTCTGTCTGATTCAACTAGAAAAGGAATAGAACCTCTGTCCCTGTCTCTCTGTCTGATTCAACAGGAATAGAACCTCTGTCCCTGTCTCTCTGTCTGATTCAACTACAACAGGAATAGAACCTCTGTCCCTGCCTCTCTGTCTGATTCAACTACAACAGGAATAGAACCTCATTCCCTGTCTCTCTGTCTGATTAATCTAGAACAGGAATAGAACCTCTGTCCCTGTCTCTCTGTCTGATTCATCTAGAACAAGAATATAACCTCTGTCCCTGTCTCTCTGTCTGATTCAACAGGAATAGAACCTTTGACCCTGTCTCTCTGTCTGATTCAACAGGAATAGAACCTCTGTCCTTGTCTCTCTGTCTGATTCAACTAGAACAGGAATAGAACCTCTGTCTCTGTCTCTCTGTCTGATTCATCTAGAACAGGAATATAACCTCTGTCCCTGTCTCTCTGTCTGATTCATCTAGAACAGGAATAGAACCTCTGTCCCTGTCTCTCTGTCTGATTCATCTAGAACAGGAATAGAACCTCTGTCCCTGTCTCTCTGTCTGATTCAACTAGAACAGGAATAGAACCTCTGTCCCTGTCTCTCTGTCTGATTCATCTTTAACAGGAATAGAACCTCTGTCCCTGTCTGATTCAACTAGAACAGGAATAGAACCTCTGTCCCTGTCTCTCTGTCTGATTCAACTACAACAGGAATAGAACCTCTGTCCCTGTCTCTCTGTCTGATTAATCTAGAACAGGAATAGAACCTCTGTCCCTGTCTCTCTGTCTGATTCAACAGGAATAGAACCTCTGTCCCTGTCTCTCTGTCTGATTCATCTAGAACAGGAATAGAACCTCTGTCCCTGTCTCTCTGTCTGATTCAACAGGAATAGAACCTCTGACCCTGTCTCTCTGTCTGATTCATACAGGAATAGAACCTCTGTCCCTGTCTCTCTGTCTGATTCATCTAGAACAGGAATAGAACCTCTGTCCCTGTATCTCTGTCTGATTCAACAGGAATAGAACCTCTGTCCCTGTCTCTCTGTCTGATTCAACTAGAACAGGAATAGAACCTCTGTCCCTGTCTCTCTGTCTGATTCATCTAGAACAGGAATAGAACCTCTGTCCCTGTCTCTCTGTCTGATTCAACTAGAACAGGAATAGAACCTCTGTCCCTGTCTCTCTGTCTGATTCATCTAACAGGAATATAACCTCTGTCCCTGTCTCTCTGTCTGATTCAACTACAACAGGAATAGAACCTCTGTCCCTGTCTCTCTGTCTGATTCAACTAGAACAGGAATAGAACCTCTGTCCCTGTCTCTCGGTCTGATTAATCTAGAACAGGAATAGAACATCTGTTCCTGTATCTCTGTCTGATTCAACAGGAATAGAACCTCTATCCCTGTCTCTCTGTCTGATTCATCTAGAACAGGAATAGAACCTCTGTCACTGTCTCTCTGTCTGATTCAACAGGAATAGAACCTCTGACCCCGTCTCTCTGTCTGAGTCATCTAGAACATGAATAGAACCTCTGTCCCTGTCTCTCTGTCTGATTCATCTAGAACAGGAATAGAACCTCTGTCCCTGTCTCTCTGTCTGATTCATCTAGAACAGGAATAGAACCTCTGTCCCTGTCTCTCTGTCTGATTCATCTAGAACAGGAATAGAACCTCTGTCCCTGTCTCTCTGTCTGATTCAACTAGAACAGGAATAGAACCTCTGTCCATATCCCTCTGTATGATTCATCTAGAACAGGAATAGAACCTCTGTCCCTGTCTCTCTGTCTGATTCAACTAGAAAAGGAATAGAACCTCTGTCCCTGTCTCTCTGTCTGATTCAACAGGAATAGAACCTCTGTCCCTGTCTCTCTGTCTGATTCAACTACAACAGGAATAGAACCTCTGTCCCTGCCTCTCTGTCTGATTCAACTACAACAGGAATAGAACCTCATTCCCTGTCTCTCTGTCTGATTAATCTAGAACAGGAATAGAACCTCTGTCCCTGTCTCTCTGTCTGATTCATCTAGAACAAGAATATAACCTCTGTCCCTGTCTCTCTGTCTGATTCAACAGGAATAGAACCTTTGACCCTGTCTCTCTGTCTGATTCAACAGGAATAGAACCTCTGTCCCTGTCTCTCTGTCTGATTCAACTAGAACAGGAATAGAACCTCTGTCTCTGTCTCTCTGTCTGATTCATCTAGGACAGGAATATAACCTCTGTCCCTGTCTCTCTGTCTGATACAACAGGAATAGAACATCTGTCCCTGTCTCTCTGTCTGTTTCAACTAGAACAGGAATAGAACCTGTATCCCTGTCTCTCTGTCTGATTCAACAGGAATAGAACCTCTGTCCATGTCTCTCTGTCTGATTCAACTAGAACAGGAATAGAACCTCTGTCCCTGTCTGTCTGATTCAACTACAACAGGAACAGAACCTCAGTCCCTGTCTCTCTGTCTGATTAAACTGGAACAGGAATAGAACCTCTGTCCCTGTCTCTCTGTCTGATTCAACAGGAATAGAACCTCTGTCCCTGTCTCTCTGTCTGATTCAACAGGAATAGAACCTCTGTCCCTGTGTCTCTGTCTGATTCAACAGGAATAGAACCTCTGTCCCTGTCTCTCTGTCTGATTCAACTAGAACAGGAATAGAACCTCTGTCCCTGTCTCTCTGTCTGATTCAACAGGAATAGAACCTCTGTCCCTGTCTCTCTGTCTGATTCAACTACAACAGGAATATAACCTCTGTCCCTGTCTCTCTGTCTGATTCAACTAGAACAGGAATAGAAACTCTGTCCCTGTCTCTCTGTTTGATTCAACAGGAATAGAACCTCTGTCCCTGTCTCTCTGTCTGATTCAACTAGAATTGTAATAGAACCTCTGACCCTGTCTCTCTGTCTGATTCATCTAGAACAGGAATATAACCTCTGTCCCTGTCTCTCTGTCTGATTCATCTAGAACAGGAATGGAACCTCTGTCCCTGTCTCTCTGTCTGATTCATCTAGAACAGGAATAGAACCTCTGTCCCTGTCTCTCTGTCTGATTCAACTAGAACCGGAATAGAACCTCTGTCCCTGTCTCTCTGTCTGATTCATCTTTAACAGGAATAGAACCTCTGTCCCTGTCTGATTCAACTAGAACAGGAATAGAACCTCTGTCCCTGTCTCTCTGTCTGATTCAACTACAACAGGAATAGAACCTCTGTCCCTGTCTCTCTGTCTGATTCAACTAGAACAGGAATAGAACCTCTGTCCCTGTCTCTCTGTCTGATTAATCTAGAACAGGAATAGAACCTCTGTCCCTGTCTCTCTGTCTGATTCAACAGGAATAGAACCTCTGTCCCTGTCTCTCTGTCTGATTCATCTAGAACAGCAATAGAACCTCTGTCCCTGTCTCTCTGTCTGATTCAACAGGAATAGAACCTCTGTCCCTGTCTCTCTGTCTGATTAATCTAGAACAGGAATAGAACCTCTGTCCCTGTCTCTCTGTTTGATTCAACAGGAATAGAACCTCTGACGCTGTCTCTCTGTCTGATTCATCTAGAACAGGAATAGAACCTCTGTCACTGTCTCTCTGTCTGATTCAACAGGAATAGAACCTCTGACCCCGTCTCTCTGTCTGAGTCATCTAGAACATGAATAGAACCTCTGTCCCTGTCTCTCTGTCTGATTCATCTAGAACAGGAATAGAACCTCTGTCCCTGTCTCTCTGTCTGATTCATCTAGAACAGGAATAGAACCTCTGTCCCTGTCTCTCTGTCTGATTCATCTAGAACAGGAATAGAACCTCTGTCCCTGTCTCTCTGTCTGATTCAACTAGAACAGGAATAGAACCTCTGTCCCTGTCTCTCTGTCTGATTCAACAGGAATAGAACCTCTGTCCCTGTCTCTCTGTCTGATTCAACTACAACAGGAATAGAACCTCTGTCCCTGCCTCTCTGTCTGATTCAACTACAACAGGAATAGAACCTCATTCCCTGTCTCTCTGTCTGATTAATCTAGAACAGGAATAGAACCTCTGTCCCTGTCTCTCTGTCTGATTCATCTAGAACAAGAATATAACCTCTGTCCCTGTCTCTCTGTCTGATTCAACAGGAATAGAACCTTTGACCCTGTCTCTCTGTCTGATTCAACAGGAATAGAACCTCTGTCCTTGTCTCTCTGTCTGATTCAACTAGAACAGGAATAGAACCTCTGTCTCTGTCTCTCTGTCTGATTCATCTAGAACAGGAATATAACCTCTGTCCCTGTCTCTCTGTCTGATACAACAGGAATAGAACATCTGTCCCTGTCTCTCTGTCTGTTTCAACTAGAACAGGAATAGAACCTGTATCCCTGTCTCTCTGTCTGATTCAACTAGAACAGGAACAGAACCTCTGTCCCTGTCTCTCTGTCTGATTCAACAGGAATAGAACCTCTGTCCCTGTCTCTCTGTCTGATTCATCTAGAACAGGAATAGAACCTCTGTCCCTGTCTGTCTGATTCAACTACAACAGGAACAGAACCTCAGTCCCTGTCTCTCTGTCTGATTAAACTGGAACAGGAATAGAACCTCTGTCCCTGTCTCTCTGTCTGATTCAACAGGAATAGAACCTCTGTCCCTGTCTCTCTGTCTGATTCAACAGGAATAGAACCTCTGTCCCTGTCTCTCTGTCTGATTCAACAGGAATAGAACCTCTGTCCCTGTCTCTCTGTCTGATTCAACTAGAACAGGAATAGAACCTCTGTCCCTGTCTCTCTGTCTGATTCAACAGGAATAGAACCTCTGTCCCTGTCTCTCTGTCTGATTCAACAGGAATATAACCTCTGTCCCTGTCTCTCTGTCTGATTCAACTAGAACAGGAATAGAAACTCTGTCCCTGTCTCTCTGTTTGATTCAACAGGAATAGAACCTCTGTCCCTGTCTCTCTGTCTGATTCAACTAGAATTGTAATAGAACCTCTGACCCTGTCTCTCTGTCTGATTCATCTAGAACAGGAATATAACCTCTGTCCCTGTCTCTCTGTCTGATTCATCTAGAACAGGAATGGAACCTCTGTCCCTGTCTCTCTGTCTGATTCATCTAGAACAGGAATAGAACCTCTGTCCCTGTCTCTCTGTCTGATTCAACTAGAACCGGAATAGAACCTCTGTCCCTGTCTCTCTGTCTGATTCATCTTTAACAGGAATAGAACCTCTGTCCCTGTCTGATTCAACTAGAACAGGAATAGAACCTCTGTCCCTGTCTCTCTGTCTGATTCAACAGGAATAGAACCTCTGTCCCTGTCTCTCTGTCTGATTCAACTACAACAGGAATAGAACCTCTGTCCCTGTCTCTCTGTCTGATTCAACTAGAACAGGAATAGAACCTCTGTCCCTGTCTCTCTGTCTGATTAATCTAGAACAGGAATAGAACCTCTGTCCCTGTCTCTCTGTCTGATTCAACAGGAATAGAACCTCTGTCCCTGTCTCTCTGTCTGATTCATCTAGAACAGGAATAGAACCTCTGTCCCTGTCTCTCTGTCTGATTCAACAGGAATAGAACCTCTGTCCCTGTCTCTCTGTCTGATTAATCTAGAACAGGAATAGAACCTCTGTCCCTGTCTCTCTGTTTGATTCAACAGGAATAGAACCTCTGACGCTGTCTCTCTGTCTGATTCAACAGGAATAGAACCTCTGTCCCTGTCTCTCTGTCTGATTCATCTAGAACAGGAATAGAACCTCTGTCCCTGTCTCTCTGTCTGATTCAACAGGAATAGAACCTCTGTCCCTGTCTCTCTGTCTGATTCATCTAGAACAGGAATAGAACCTCTGTCCCTGTCTCTCTGTTTGATTCAACAGGAATAGAACCTCTGACCCTGTCTCTCTGTCTGATTCAACAGGAATAGAACCTCTGTCCCTGTCTCTCTGTCTGATTCATCTAGAACAGGAATAGAACCTCTGTCCCTGTCTCTCTGTCTGATTCAACTAGAAAAGGAATAGAACCTCTGTCCCTGTCTCTCTGTCTGATTCAACAGGAATAGAACCTCTGTCCCTGTCTCTCTGTCTGATTCAACTACAACAGGAATAGAACCTCTGTCCCTGCCTCTCTGTCTGATTCAACTACAACAGGAATAGAACCTCATTCCCTGTCTCTCTGTCTGATTCATCTAGAACAAGAATATAACCTCTGTCCCTGTCTCTCTGTCTGATTCAACAGGAATAGAACCTTTGACCCTGTCTCTCTGTCTGATTCAACAGGAATAGAACCTCTGTCCTTGTCTCTCTGTCTGATTCAACTAGAACAGGAATAGAACCTCTGTCTCTGTCTCTCTGTCTGATTCATCTAGGACAGGAATATAACCTCTGTCCCTGTCTCTCTGTCTGATACAACAGGAATAGAACATCTGTCCCTGTCTCTCTGTCTGTTTCAACTAGAACAGGAATAGA
The DNA here is from genome assembly GCF_905237065.1 of Salmo salar. Classification (NCBI taxonomy): domain Eukaryota; kingdom Metazoa; phylum Chordata; class Actinopteri; order Salmoniformes; family Salmonidae; genus Salmo; species Salmo salar. The sequence continues at coordinate 299,114 of NW_025550952.1, read as the reverse complement.
ACCTGTATCCCTGTCTCTCTGTCTGATTCAACAGGAATAGAACCTCTGTCCATGTCTCTCTGTCTGATTCAACTAGAACAGGAATAGAACCTCTGTCCCTGTCTCTCTGTCTGATTCAACTAGAACAGGAACAGAACCTCTGTCCCTGTCTCTCTGTCTGATTCAACAGGAATAGAACCTCTGTCCCTGTCTCTCTGTCTGATTCATCTAGAACAGGAATAGAACCTCTGTCCCTGTCTCTCTGTCTGATTCAACTACAACAGGAACAGAACCTCAGTCCCTGTCTCTCTGTCTGATTAAACTGGAACAGGAATAGAACCTCTGTCCCTGTCTCTCTGTCTGATTCAACAGGAATAGAACCTCTGTCCCTGTCTCTCTGTCTGATTCAACAGGAATAGAACCTCTGTCCCTGTGTCTCTGTCTGATTCAACAGGAATAGAACCTCTGTCCCTGTCTCTCTGTCTGATTCAACTAGAACAGGAATAGAACCTCTGTCCCTGTCTCTCTGTCTGATTCAACAGGAATAGAACCTCTGTCCCTGTCTCTCTGTCTGATTCAACTAGAACAGGAATAGAACCTCTGTCCCTGTCTCTCTGTCTGCTTCAAAAGGAATAGAACCTCTGTCCCTGTCTCTCTGTCTGATTCATCTAGAACAGGAATAGAACCTCTGTCCCTGTCTCTCTGTCTGATTCAACTAGAACAGGAATAGAACCTCTGTCCCTGTCTCTCTGTCTGATTCAACAGGAATAGAACCTCTGTCCCTGTCTCTCTGTCTGATTCAACTACAACAGGAATAGAACCTCTGTCCCTGTCTCTCTGTCTGATTCAACTAGAACAGGAATAGAACCTCTGTCCCTGTCTCTCGGTCTGATTAATCTAGAACAGGAATAGAACATCTGTCCCTGTCTCTCTGTCTGATTCAACAGGAATAGAACCTCTGTCCCTGTCTCTCTGTCTGATTCATCTAGAACAGGAATAGAACCTCTGTCCCTGTCTCTCTGTCTGATTCAACAGGAATAGAACCTCTGACCCCGTCTCTCTGTCTGATTCATCTAGAACAGGAATAGAACCTCTGTCCCTGTCTCTCTGTCTGATTCATCTAGAACAGGAATAGAACCTCTGTCCCTGTCTCTCTGTCTGATTCATCTAGAACAGGAATAGAACCTCTGTCCCTGTCTCTCTGTCTGATTCATCTAGAACAGGAATAGAACCTCTGTCCCTGTCTCTCTGTCTGATTCAACTAGAACAGGAATAGAACCTCTGTCCATGTCCCTCTGTCTGATTCATCTAGAACAGGAATAGAACCTCTGTCCCTGTCTCTCTGTCTGATTCAACTAGAAAAGGAATAGAACCTCTGTCCCTGTCTCTCTGTCTGATTCAACAGGAATAGAACCTCTGTCCCTGTCTCTCTGTCTGATTCAACTACAACAGGAATAGAACCTCTGTCCCTGTCTCTCTGTCTGATTCAACTACAACAGGAATAGAACCTCTTTCCCTGTCTCTCTGTCTGATTAATCTAGAACAGGAATAGAACCTCTGTCCCTGTCTCTCTGTCTGATTCATCTAGAACAAGAATAGAACCTCTGTCCCTGTCTCTCTGTCTGATACAACAGGAATAGAACCTCTGTCCCTGTCTCTCTGTCTGTTTCAACTAGAACAGGAATAGAACCTCTGTCCCTGTCTCTCTGTCTGATTCAACAGGAATAGAACCTCTGTCCCTGTCTCTCTGTCTGATTCAACTAGAACAGGAATAGAACCTCTGTCCCTGTCTCTCTGTCTGATTCAACTAGAACAGGAACAGAACCTCTGTCCCTGTCTCTCTGTCTGATTCAACAGGAATAGAACCTCTGTCCCTGTCTCTCTGTCTGATTCATCTAGAACAGGAATAGAACCTCTGTCCCTGTCTCGTCTGATTCAACTACAACAGGAACAGAACCTCTGTCCCTGTCTCTCTGTCTGATTCAACTGGAACAGGAATAGAACCTCTGTCCCTGTCTCTCTGTATGATTCAACAGGAATAGAACCTCTGTCCCTGTCTCTCTGTCTGATTCAAACAGGAATAGAACCTCTGTCCCTGTCTCTCTGTCTGATTCAGACAGGAATAGAACCTCTGTCCCTGTCTCTCTGTCTGATTCATCTAGAACAGGAATAGAACCTCTGTCCCTGTCTCTCTGTCTGATTCAACTAGAACAGGAATAGAACCTCTGTCCCTGTCTCTCTGTCTGATTCATCTAGAACAGGAATAGAACCTCTGTCCCTGTCTCTCTGTCTGATTCAACAGGAATAGAACCTCTGTCCCTGTCTCTCTGTCTGATTCATCTAGAACAGGAATAGAACCTCTGTCCCTGTCTCTCTGTCTGATTCAACAGGAATAGAACCTCTGTCCCTGTCTCTCTGTCTGATTCAACTAGACAGGAATAGAACCTCTGTCCCTGTCTCTCTGTCTGATTCATCTAGAACAGGGATAGAACCTCTGTCCCTGTCTCTCTGTCTGATTCAACTAGAACAGGAATAGAACCTCTGTCCCTGTCTCTCTGTCTGATTCAACTAGAACAGGAATAGAACCTCTGTCCCTGTCTCTCTGTCTGATTCATCTAGAACAGGAATAGAACCTCTGTCCCTGTCTCTCTGTCTGATTCAACAGGAATAGAACCTCTGTCCCTGTCTCTCTGTCTGATTCATCTAGAACAGGAATAGAACCTCTGTCCCTGTCTCTCTGTCTGATTCAACAGGAATAGAACCTCTGTCCCTGTCTCTCTGTCTGATTCAACTAGAACAGGAATAGAAACTCTGTCCCTGTCTCTCTGTCTGATTCATCTGGAACAGGGATAGAACCTCTGTCCCTGTCTCTCTGTCTGATTCAACTAGAACAGGAATAGAACCTCTGTCCCTGTCTCTCTGTCTGATTCAACAGGAATAGAACCTCTGTCCCTGTCTCTCTGTCTGATTCAACTACAACAGGAATAGAACCTCTGTCCCTGTCTCTCTGTCTGATTCAACTAGAACAGGAATCGAACCTCTGTCCTTGTCTCTCGGTCTGATTAATCTAGAACAGGAATAGAACCTCTGTCCCTGTCTCTCTGTCTGATTCAACAGGAATAGAACCTCTGTCCCTGTCTCTCTGTCTGATTCATCTAGAACAGGAATAGAACCTCTGTCACTGTCTCTCTGTCTGATTCAACAGGAATAGAACCTCTGACCCCGTCTCTCTGTCTGATTCATCTAGAACAGGAATAGAACCTCTGTCCCTGTCTCTCTGTCTGATTCATCTAGAACAGGAATAGAACCTCTGTCCCTGTCTCTCTGTCTGATTCATCTAGAACAGGAATAGAACCTCTGTCCCTGTCTCTCTGTCTGATTCATCTAGAACAGGAATAGAACCTCTGTCCCTGTCTCTCTGTCTGATTCAACTAGAACAGGAATAGAACCTCTGTCCATATCCTCTGTCTGATTCATCTAGAACAGGAATAGAACCTCTGTCCCTGTCTCTCTGTCTGATTCAACTAGAAAAGGAATAGAACCTCTGTCCCTGTCTCTCTGTCTGATTCAACAGGAATAGAACCTCTGTCCCTGTCTCTCTGTCTGATTCAACTACAACAGGAATAGAACCTCTGTCCCTGCCTCTCTGTCTGATTCAACTACAACAGGAATAGAACCTCTTTCCCTGTCTCTCTGTCTGATTCATCTAGAACAGGAATAGAACCTCTGTCCCTGTCTCTCTGTCTGATTCAACAGGAATAGAACCTCTGACCCTGTCTCTCTGTCTGATTCAACAGGAATAGAACCTCTGTCCTTGTCTCTCTGTCTGATTCAACTAGAACAGGAATAGAACCTCTGTCCCTGTCTCTCTGTCTGATTCATCTAGAACAGGAATAGAACCTCTGTCCCTGTCTCTCTGTCTGATTTCACAACAGGAATAGAACATCTGTCCCTGTCTCTCTGTCTGTTTCAACTAGAACAGGAATAGAACCTGTGTCCCTGTCTCTCTGTCTGATTCAACAGGAATAGAACCTCTGTCCATGTCTCTCTGTCTGATTCAACTAGAACAGGAATAGAACCTCTGTCCCTGTCTCTCTGTCTGATTCAACTAGAACAGGAACAGAACCTCTGTCCCTGTCTCTCTGTCTGATTCAACAGGAATAGAACCTCTGTCCCTGTCTCTCTGTCTGATTCATCTAGAACAGGAATAGAACCTCTGTCCCTGTCTGTCTGATTCAACTACAACAGGAACAGAACCTCAGTCCCTGTCTCTCTGTCTGATTCAACAGGAATAGAACCTCTGTCCCTGTCTCTCTGTCTGATTCAACAGGAATAGAACCTCTGTCCCTGTCTCTCTGTCTGATTCAACAGGAATAGAACCTCTGTCCCTGTCTCTCTGTCTGATTCAACTAGAACAGGAATAGAACCTCTGTCCCTGTCTCTCTGTCTGATTCAACAGGAATAGAACCTCTGTCCCTGTCTCTCTGTCTGATTCAACTACAACAGGAATAGAACCTCTGTCCCTGTCTCTCTGTCTGATTCAACAGGAATAGAAGCTCTGTCCCTGTCTCTCTGTCTGATTCAACAGGAATAGAACCTCTGTCCCTGTCTCTCTGTCTGATTCATACAGGAATAGAACCTCTGTCCCTGTCTCTCTGTCTGATTCATCATGAACAGGAATATAACTTTTGTCCCTGTCTCTCTGTCTGATTCAACTACAACAGGAATACAACCTCTGTCCCTGTCTCTCAGTCTGATTCAACAGGAATAGAACCTCTGTCCCTGTCTCTCTGTCTGATTCAACTAGAACAGGAATAGAACCTCTGTCCCTGTCTCTCTGTCTGATTCAACAGGAATAGAACCTCTGACCCTGTCTCTCTGTCTGATTCATCTAGAACAGGAATATAACCTCTGTCCCTGTCTCTCTGTCTGATTCATCTAGAACTGGAATAGAACCTCTGTCCCTGTCTCTCTGTCTGATTCAACTACAACAGGAATAGAACCTCTGTCCCTGTCTCTCTGTCTGATTCAACAGGAATAGAACCTCTGACCCTGTCTCTCTGTCTGATTCATCTAGAACAGGAATATAACCTCTGTCCCTGTCTCTCTGTCTGATTCATCTAGAACAGGAATAGAACCTCTGTCCCTGTCTCTCTGTCTGATTCAACTACAACAGGAATAGAACCTCTGTCCCTGTCTCTCTGTCTGATTCAACAGGAATAGAACCTCTGTCCCTGTCTCTCTGTCTGATTCAACAGGAATAGAACCTCTGTCCCTGTCTCTCTGTCTGATTCAACAGGATATAGAACCTCTGTCCCTGTCTCTCTGTCTGATTCAACAGGAATAGAACCTCTTTCCTTGTCTCTCTGTCTGATTCAACTAGAACAGGAATAGAACCTCTGACCCTGTCTCTCTGTCTGATTCAACAGGAATAGAACCTCTGTCCCTGTCTCTCTGTCTGATTCAACAGGAATAGAACCTCTGTCCCTGTCTCTCTGTCTGATTCAACTAGAACAGGAATAGAACCTCTGTCCCTGTCTCTCTGTCTGATTCAACTAGAACAGGAATAGAACCTCTGTCCCTGTCTCTCTGTCTGATTCAACAGGAATAGAACCTCTGTCCCTGTCTCTCTGTCTGATTCATCTAGAACAGGAATAGAACCTCTGTCCCTGTCTCTCTGTCTGATTCAACAGGAATAGAACCTCTGTCCCTGTCTCTCTGTCTGATTCAACTACAACAGGAATATAACCTCTGTCCCTGTCTCTCTGTCTGATTCAACTAGAACAGGAATAGAACCTCTGTCCCTGTCTCTCTGTCTGATTCAACTAGAATTGGAATAGAACCTCTGACCCTGTCTCTCTGTCTGATTCATCTAGAACAGGAATATAACCCCTGTCCCTGTCTCTCTGTCTGATTCATCTAGAACAGGAATAGAACCTCTGTCCCTGTCTCTCTGTCTGATTCATCTAGAACAGGAATAGAACCTCTGTCCCTGTCTCTCTGTCTGATTCAACTAGAACAGGAATAGAACCTCTGTCCCTGTCTCTCTGTCTGATTCATCTTTAACAGGAATAGAACCTCTGTCCCTGTCTCTCTGTCTGATTCAACTCGAACAGGAATAGAACCTCTGTCCCTGTCTCTCTGTCTGATTCAACAGGAATAGAACCTCTGTCCCTGTCTCTCTGTCTGATTCAACTAGAACAGGAATAGAACCTCTGTCCCTGTCTCTCTGTCTGCTTCAACAGGAATAGAACCTCTGTCCCTGTCTCTCTGTCTGATTCATCTAGAACAGGAATAGAACCTCTGTCCCTGTCTCTCTGTCTGATTCAACTAGAACAGGAATAGAACCTCTGTCCCTGTCTCTCTGTCTGATTCAACAGGAATAGAACCTCTGTCCCTGTCTCTCTGTCTGATTCAACAGGAATAGAACCTCTGTCCCTGTCTCTCTGTCTGATTCTCAGACAGGAATAGAACCTCTGTCCCTGTCTCTCTGTCTGATTCAACTAGAACAGGAATAGAACCTCTGTCCCTGTCTCTCTGTCTGATTCAACAGGAATAGAACCTCTGTCCCTGTCTCTCTGTCTGATTCAACAGGAATATAACCTCTGTCCCTGTCTCTCTGTCTGATTCAACTAGAACAGGAATAGAAACTCTGTCCCTGTCTCTCTGTTTGATTCAACAGGAATAGAACCTCTGTCCCTGTCTCTCTGTCTGATTCAACTAGAATTGTAATAGAACCTCTGACCCTGTCTCTCTGTCTGATTCATCTAGAACAGGAATATAACCTCTGTCCCTGTCTCTCTGTCTGATTCATCTAGAACAGGAATAGAACCTCTGTCCCTGTCTCTCTGTCTGATTCATCTAGAACAGGAATAGAACCTCTGTCCCTGTCTCTCTGTCTGATTCAACTAGAACCGGAATAGAACCTCTGTCCCTGTCTCTCTGTCTGATTCATCTTTAACAGGAATAGAACCTCTGTCCCTGTCTTCTCTGATTCAACTAGAACAGGAATAGAACCTCTGTCCCTGTCTCTCTGTCTGATTCAACAGGAATAGAACCTCTGTCCCTGTCTCTCTGTCTGATTCAACTACAACAGGAATAGAACCTCTGTCCCTGTCTCTCTGTCTGATTCAACTAGAACAGGAATAGAACCTCTGTCCCTGTCTCTCTGTCTGATTAATCTAGAACAGGAATAGAACCTCTGTCCCTGTCTCTCTGTCTGATTCAACAGGAATAGAACCTCTGTCCCTGTCTCTCTGTCTGATTCATCTAGAACAGGAATAGAACCTCTGTCCCTGTCTCTCTGTCTGATTCAACAGGAATAGAACCTCTGTCCCTGTCTCTCTGTCTGATTCATCTAGAACAGGAATAGAACCTCTGTCCCTGTCTCTCTGTTTGATTCAACAGGAATAGAACCTCTGACCCTGTCTCTCTGTCTGATTCAACAGGAATAGAACCTCTGTCCCTGTCTCTCTGTCTGATTCATCTAGAACAGGAATAGAACCTCTGTCCCTGTCTCTCTGTCTGATTCAACAGGAATAGAACCTCTGTCCCTGTCTCTCTGTCTGATTCATCTAGAACAGGAATAGAACCTCTGTCCCTGTCTCTCTGTCTGATTCAACAGGAATAGAACCTCTGACCCTGTCTCTCTGTCTGATTCAACAGGAATAGAACCTCTGTCCCTGTCTCTCTGTCTGATTCAACTAGAACAGGAATAGAAACTCTGTCCCTGTCTCTCTGTTTGATTCAACAGGAATAGAACCTCTGTCCCTGTCTCTCTGTCTGATTCATCTAGAACAGGAATAGAACCTCTGTCCCTGTCTCTCTGTCTGATTCAACTAGAAAAGGAATAGAACCTCTGTCCCTGTCTCTCTGTCTGATTCAACAGGAATAGAACCTCTGTCCCTGTCTCTCTGTCTGATTCAACTACAACAGGAATATAACCTCTGTCCCTGTCTCTCTGTCTGATTCAACTAGAACAGGAATAGAACCTCTGTCCCTGTCTCTCTGTCTGATTCAACTAGAATTGTAATAGAACCTCTGACCCTGTCTCTCTGTCTGATTCATCTAGAACAGGAATATAACCCCTGTCCCTGTCTCTCTGTCTGATTCATCTAGAACAGGAATAGAACCTCTGTCCCTGTCTCTCTGTCTGATTCATCTAGAACAGGAATAGAACCTCTGTCCCTGTCTCTCTGTCTGATTCAACTAGAACCGGAATAGAACCTCTGTCCCTGTCTCTCTGTCTGATTCATCTTTAACAGGAATAGAACCTCTGTCCCTGTCTGATTCAACTCGAACAGGAATAGAACCTCTGTCCCTGTCTCTCTGTCTGATTCAACAGGAATAGAACCTCTGTCCCTGTCTCTCTGTCTGATTCAACTAGAACAGGAATAGAACCTCTGTCCCTGTCTCTCTGTCTGCTTCAAAAGGAATAGAACCTCTGTCCCTGTCTCTCTGTCTGATTCATCTAGAACAGAAATAGAACCTCTGTCCCTGTCTCTCTGTCTGATTCAACTAGAACAGGAATAGAACCTCTGTCCCTGTCTCTCTGTCTGATTCAACAGGAATATAACCTCTGTCCCTGTCTCTCTGTCTGATTCAACTACAACAGGAATAGAACCTCTGTCCCTGTCTCTCTGTCTGATTCAACTAGAACAGGAATAGAACCTCTGTCCCTGTCTCTCTGTCTGATTAATCTAGAACAGGAATAGAACATCTGTCCCTGTCTCTCTGTCTGATTCAACAGGAATAGAACCTCTGTCCCTGTCTCTCTGTCTGATTCATCTAGAACAGGAATAGAACCTCTGTCACTGTCTCTCTGTCTGATTCAACAGGAATAGAACCTCTGACCCCGTCTCTCTGTCTGATTCATCTAGAACAGGAATAGAACCTCTGTCCCTGTCTCTCTGTCTGATTCATCTAGAACAGGAATAGAACCTCTGTCCCTGTCTCTCTGTCTGATTCATCTAGAACAGGAATAGAACCTCTGTCCCTGTCTCTCTGTCTGATTCATCTAGAACAGGAATAGAACCTCTGTCCCTGTCTCTCTGTCTGATTCAACTAGAACAGGAATAGAACCTCTGTCCCTGTCCCTCTGTCTGATTCATCTAGAACAGGAATAGAACCTCTGTCCCTGTCTCTCTGTCTGATTCAACTAGAACAGGAATAGAACCTCTGTCCCTGTCTCTCTGTCTGATTCAACAGGAATAGAACCTCTGTCCCTGTCTCTCTGTCTGATTCAACTAGAACAGGAATAGAACCTCTGTCCCTGTCTCTCTGTCTGATTCAACTAGAATTGTAATAGAACCTCTGACCCTGTCTCTCTGTCTGATTCATCTAGAACAGGAATATAACCCCTGTCCCTGTCTCTCTGTCTGATTCATCTAGAACAGGAATAGAACCTCTGTCCCTTTCTCTCTGTCTGATTCATCTAGAACAGGAATAGAACCTCTGTCCCTGTCTCTCTGTCTGATTCAACTAGAACCGGAATAGAACCTCTGTCCCTGTCTCTCTGTCTGATTCATCTTTAACAGGAATAGAACCTCTGTCCCTGTCTGATTCAACTCGAACAGGAATAGAACCTCTGTCCCTGTCTCTCTGTCTGATTCAACAGGAATAGAACCTCTGTCCCTGTCTCTCTGTCTGATTCAACTAGAACAGGAATAGAACCTCTGTCCCTGTCTCTTTGTCTGCTTCAAAAGGAATAGAACCTCTGTCCCTGTCTCTCTGTCTGATTCATCTAGAACAGGAATAGAACCTCTGTCCCTGTCTCTCTGTCTGATTCAACTAGAACAGGAATAGAACCTCTGTCCCTGTCTCTCTGTCTGATTCAACAGGAATATAACCTCTGTCCCTGTCTCTCTGTCTGATTCAACTACAACAGGAATAGAACCTCTGTCCCTGTCTCTCTGTCTGATTCAACTAGAACAGGAATAGAACCTCTGTCCCTGTCTCTCGGTCTGATTAATCTAGAACAGGAATAGAACCTCTGTCCCTGTCTCTCTGTCTGATTCAACAGGAATAGAACCTCTGTCCCTGTCTCTCTGTCTGATTCATCTAGAACAGGAATAGAACCTCTGTCACTGTCTCTCTGTCTGATTCAACAGGAATAGAACCTCTGACCCCGTCTCTCTGTCTGATTCATCTAGAACAGGAATAGAACCTCTGTCCCTGTCTCTCTGTCTGATTCATCTAGAACAGGAATAGAACCTCTGTCCCTGTCTCTCTGTCTGATTCATCTAGAACAGGAATAGAACCTCTGTCCCTGTCTCTCTGTCTGATTCATCTAGAACAGGAATAGAACCTCTGTCCCTGTCTCTCTGTCTGATTCAACTAGAACAGGAATATAACCTCTGTCCATATCCCTCTGTCTGATTCATCTAGAACAGGAATAGAACCTCTGTCCCTGTCTCTCTGTCTGATTCAACTAGAACAGGAATAGAACCTCTGTCCCTGTCTCTCTGTCTGATTCAACAGGAATAGAACCTCTGTCCCTGTCTCTCTGTCTGATTCAACTACAACAGGAATAGAACCTCTGTCCCTGCCTCTCTGTCTGATTCAACTACAACAGGAATAGAACCTCATTCCCTGTCTCTCTGTCTGATTAATCTAGAACAGGAATAGAACCTCTGTCCCTGTCTCTCTGTCTGATTCATCTAGAACAAGAATATAACCTCTGTCCCTGTCTCTCTGTCTGATTCAACAGGAATAGAACCTCTGACCCTGTCTCTCTGTCTGATTCAACAGGAATAGAACCTCTGTCCTTGTCTCTCTGTCTGATTCAACTAGAACAGGAATAGAACGTCTGTCTCTGTCTCTCTGTCTGATTCATCTAGAACAGGAATAGAACCTCTGTCCCTGTCTCTCTGTCTGATACAACAGGAATAGAACATCTGTCCCTGTCTCTCTGTCTGTTTCAACTAGAACAGGAATAGAACCTGTATCCCTGTCTCTCTGTCTGATTCAACAGGAATAGAACCTCTGTCCATGTCTCTCTGTCTGATTCAACTAGAACAGGAATAGAACCTCTGTCCCTGTCTCTCTGTCTGATTCAACTAGAACAGGAACAGAACCTCTGTCCCTGTCTCTCTGTCTGATTCAACAGGAATAGAACCTCTGTCCCTGTCTCTCTGTCTGATTCATCTAGAACAGGAATAGAACCTCTGTCCCTGTCTGTCTGATTCAACAACAACAGGAACAGAACCTCAGTCCCTGTCTCTCTGTCTGATTAAACTGGAACAGGAATAGAACCTCTGTCCCTGTCTCTCTGTATGATTCAACAGGAATAGAACCTCTGTCCCTGTCTCTCTGTCTGATTCAACAGGAATAGAACCTCTGTCCCTGTCTCTCTGTCTGATTCAACAGGAATAGAACCTCTGTCCCTGTCTCTCTGTCTGATTCAACTAGAACAGGAATAGAACCTCTGTCCCTGTCTCTCTGTCTGATTCAACTAGAACAGGAATAGAACCTCTGTCCCTGTCTCTCTGTCTGATTAATCTAGAACAGGAATAGAACCTCTGTCCCTGTCTCTCTGTCTGATTCAACAGGAATAGAACCTCTGTCCCTGTCTCTCTGTCTGATTCATCTAGAACAGGAATAGAACCTCTGTCCCTGTCTCTCTGTCTGATTCCAAACAGGAATAGAACCTCTGTCCCTGTCTCTCTGTCTGATTCAACTAGAACAGGAATAGAAACTCTGTCCCTGTCTCTCTGTCTGATTCATCTGGAACAGGGATAGAACCTCTGTCCCTGTCTCTCTGTCTGATTCAACTAGAACAGGAATAGAACCTCTGTCCCTGTCTCTCTGTCTGATTCAACAGGAATAGAACCTCTGTCCCTGTCTCTCTGTCTGATTCAACTACAACAGGAATAGAACCTCTGTCCCTGTCTCTCTGTCTGATTCAACTAGAACAGGAATCGAACCTCTGTCCTTGTCTCTCGGTCTGATTAATCTAGAACAGGAATAGAACATCTGTCCCTGTCTCTCTGTCTGATTCAACAGGAATAGAACCTCTGTCCCTGTCTCTCTGTCTGATTCATCTAGAACAGGAATAGAACCTCTGTCACTGTCTCTCTGTCTGATTCAACAGGAATAGAACCTCTGACCCTCGTCTCTCTGTCTGATTCATCTAGAACAGGAATAGAACCTCTGTCCCTGTCTCTCTGTCTGATTCATCTAGAACAGGAATAGAACCTCTGTCCCTGTCTCTCTGTCTGATTCATCTAGAACAGGAATAGAACCTCTGTCCCTGTCTCTCTGTCTGATTCATCTAGAACAGGAATAGAACATCTGTCCCTGTCTCTCTGTCTGATTCAACTAGAACAGGAATAGAACCTCTGTCCATATCCCTCTGTCTGATTCATCTAGAACAGGAATAGAACCTCTGTCCCTGTCTCTCTGTCTGATTCAACTAGAACAGGAATAGAACCTCTGTCCCTGTCTCTCTGTCTGATTCAACAGGAATAGAACCTCTGTCCCTGTCTCTCTGTCTGATTCAACTACAACAGGAATAGAACCTCTGTCCCTGCCTCTCTGTCTGATTCAACTACAACAGGAATAGAACCTCTTCCCTGTCTCTCTGTCTGATTCATCTAGAACAGGAATAGAACCTCTGTCCCTGTCTCTCTGTCTGATTCAACAGGAATAGAACCTCTGACCCTGTCTCTCTGTCTGATTCAACAGGAATAGAACCTCTGTCCCTGTCTCTCTGTCTGATTCAACTAGAACAGGAATAGAACGTCTGTCCCTGTCTCTCTGTCTGATTCATCTAGAACAGGAATAGAACCTCTGTCCCTGTCTCTCTGTCTGATACAACAGGAATAGAACATCTGTCCCTGTCTCTCTGTCTGTTTCAACTAGAACAGGAATAGAACCTGTATCCCTGTCTCTCTGTCTGATTCAACAGGAATAGAACCTCTGTCCATGTCTCTCTGTCTGATTCAACTAGAACAGGAATATAACCTCTGTCCCTGTCTCTCTGTCTGATTCAACTAGAACAGGAACAGAACCTCTGTCCCTGTCTCTCTGTCTGATTCAACAGGAATAGAACCTCTGTCCCTGTCTCTCTGTCTGATTCATCTAGAACAGGAATAGAACCTCTGTCCCTGTCTCGTCTGATTCAACAACAACAGGAACAGAACCTCAGTCCCTGTCTCTCTGTCTGATTCAACTGGAACAGGAATAGAACCTCTGTCCCTGTCTCTCTGTCTGATTCAACAGGAATAGAACCTCTGTCCCTGTCTCTCTGTCTGATTCAACAAGGAATAGAACCTCTGTCCCTGTCTCTCTGTCTGATTCAACAGGAATAGAACTTCTGTCCCTGTCTCTCTGTCTGATTCAACTAGAACAGGAATAGAACCTCTGTCCCTGTCTCTCTGTCTGATTCAACTAGAACAGGAATAGAACCTCTGTCCCTGTCTCTCGGTCTGATTAATCTAGAACAGGAATAGAACATCTGTCCCTGTATCTCTGTCTGATTCAACAGGAATAGAACCTCTGTCCCTGTCTCTCTGTCTGATTCATCTAGAACAGGAATAGAACCTCTGTCCCTGTCTCTCTGTCTGATTCAACAGGAATAGAACCTCTGTCCCTGTCTCTCTGTCTGATTCAACTAGAACAGGAATAGAAACTCTGTCCCTGTCTCTCTGTCTGATTCATCTGGAACAGGGATAGAACCTCTGTCCCTGTCTCTCTGTCTGATTCAACTAGAACAGGAATAGAACCTCTGTCCCTGTCTCTCTGTCTGATTCAACAGGAATATAACCTCTGTCCCTGTCTCTCTGTCTGATTCAACTACAACAGGAATAGAACCTCTGTCCCTGTCTCTCTGTCTGATTCAACTAGAACAGGAATCGAACCTCTGTCCTTGTCTCTCGGTCTGATTAATCTAGAACAGGAATAGAACATCTGTCCCTGTATCTCTGTCTGATTCAACAGGAATAGAACCTCTGTCCCTGTCTCTCTGTCTGATTCATCTAGAACAGGAATAGAACCTCTGTCACTGTCTCTCTGTCTGATTCAACAGGAATAGAACCTCTGACCCCGTCTCTCTGTCTGATTCATCTAGAACAGGAATAGAACCTCTGTCCCTGTCTCTCTGTCTGATTCATCTAGAACAGGAATAGAACCTCTGTCCCTGTCTCTCTGTCTGATTCATCTAGAACAGGAATAGAACCTCTGTCCCTGTCTCTCTGTCTGATTCATCTAGAACAGGAATAGAACCTCTGTCCCTGTCTCTCTGTCTGATTCAACTAGAACAGGAATAGAACCTCTGTCCATATCCCTCTGTATGATTCATCTAGAACAGGAATAGAACCTCTGTCCCTGTCTCTCTGTCTGATTCAACTAGAAAAGGAATAGAACCTCTGTCCCTGTCTCTCTGTCTGATTCAACAGGAATAGAACCTCTGTCCCTGTCTCTCTGTCTGATTCAACTACAACAGGAATAGAACCTCTGTCCCTGCCTCTCTGTCTGATTCAACTACAACAGGAATAGAACCTCATTCCCTGTCTCTCTGTCTGATTAATCTAGAACAGGAATAGAACCTCTGTCCCTGTCTCTCTGTCTGATTCAACAGGAATAGAACCTCTGACCCTGTCTCTCTGTCTGATTCAACAGGAATAGAACCTCTGTCCTTGTCTCTCTGTCTGATTCAACTAGAACAGGAATAGAACCTCTGTCTCTGTCTCTCTGTCTGATTCATCTAGAACAGGAATAGAACCTCTGTCCCTGTCACTCTGTCTGATACAACAGGAATAGAACATCTGTCCCTGTCTCTCTGTCTGTTTCAACTAGAACAGGAATAGAACCTGTATCCCTGTCTCTCTGTCTGATTCAACAGGAATAGAACCTCTGTCCCTGTCTCTCTGTCTGATTCAACTAGAACAGGAATAGAACCTCTGTCCCTGTCTCTCTGTCTGATTCAACTAGAACAGGAACAGAACCTCTGTCCCTGTCTCTCTGTCTGATTCACTAACAGGAATAGAACCTCTGTCCCTGTCTCTCTGTCTGATTCATCTAGAACAGGAATAGAACCTCTGTCCCTGTCTCTCTGTCTGATTCAACAGGAATAGAACCTCTGTCCCTGTCTCTCTGTCTGATTCAACAGGAATAGAACCTCTGTCCCTGTCTCTCTGTCTGATTCATCTAGAACAGGAATAGAACCTCTGTCCCTGTCTCGTCTGATTCAACTACAACAGGAACAGAACCTCAGTCCCTGTCTCTCTGTCTGATTCAACAGGAATAGAACCTCTGTCCCTGTCTCTCTGTCTGATTCAACACAGGAATAGAACCTCTGTCCCTGTCTCTCTGTCTGATTCAACAGGAATAGAACCTCTGTCCCTGTCTCTCTGTCTGATTCAACTAGAACAGGAATAGAACCTCTGTCCCTGTCTCTCTGTCTGATTCAACAGGAATAGAACCTCTGTCCCTGTCTCTCTGTCTGATTCAACTACAACAGGAATATAACCTCTGTCCCTGTCTCTCTATCTGATTCAACAGGAATAGAACCTCTGTCCCTGTCTCTCTGTCTGAGTCAACAGGAATAGAACCTCTGTCCCTGTCTCTCTGTCTGATTCAACAGGAATAGAACCTCTGTCCCTGTCTCTCTGTCTGATTCATCTGAACAGGAATAGAACCTTTGTCCCTGTCTCTCTGTCTGATTCAACTACAACAGGAATATAACCTCTGTCCCTGTCTCTCTGTCTGATTCAACAGGAATAGAACCTCTGTCCCTGTCTCTCTGTCTGATTCAACTAGAACAGGAATAGAACCTCTGTCCCTGTCTCTCTGTCTGATTCATCTAACAGGAATAGAACCTCTGTCCCTGTCTCTCTGTCTGATTCATCTAGAACAGGAATATAACCTCTGTCCCTGTCTCTCTGTCTGATTCATCTAGAACTGGAATAGAACCTCTGTCCCTGTCTCTCTGTCTGATTCAACTAGAACAGGAATAGAACCTCTGTCCCTGTCTCTCTGTCTGATTCAACAGGAATAGAACCTCTGTCCCTGTCTCTCTGTCTGATTCATCTAGAACAGGAATATAACCTCTGTCCCTGTCTCTCTGTCTGATTCAACTAGAACAGGAATAGAACCTCTGTCCCTGTCTCTCTGTCTGATTCAACTAGAACAGGAATAGAACCTCTGTCCCTGTCTCTCTGTCTGATTCAACAGGAATAGAACCTCTGTCCCTGTCTCTCTGTCTGATTCAGACAGGAATAGAACCTCTGTCCCTGTCTCTCTGTCTGATTCAACAGGAATAGAACCTCTGTCCCTGTCTCTCTGTCTGATTCAACAGAACAGGAATAGAACCTCTGTCCCTGTCTCTCTGTCTGATTCAACTAGAACAGGAATAGAACCTCTGTCCCTGTCTCTCTGTCTGATTCACACAGGAATAGAACCTCTGTCCCTGTCTCTCTGTCTGATTCAACAGGAATAGAACCTCTGTCCCTGTCTCTCTGTCTGATTCAACTAGAACAGGAATAGAACCTCTGTCCCTGTCTCTCTGTCTGATTCAACTAGAACAGGAATAGAACCTCTGTCCCTGTCTCTCTGTCTGATTAATCTAGAACAGGAATAGAACCTCTGTCCCTGTCTCTCTGTCTGATTCAACAGGAATAGAACCTCTGTCCCTGTCTCTCTGTCTGATTCATCTAGAACAGGAATAGAACCTCTGTCCCTGTCTCTCTGTCTGATTCAACAGGAATAGAACCTCTGTCCCTGTCTCTCTGTCTGATTCAACTAGAACAGGAATAGAAACTCTGTCCCTGTCTCTCTGTCTGATTCATCTGGAACAGGGATAGAACCTCTGTCCCTGTCTCTCTGTCTGATTCAACTAGAACAGGAATAGAACCTCTGTCCCTGTCTCTCTGTCTGATACAACAGGAATAGAACATCTGTCCCTGTCTCTCTGTCTGTTTCAACTAGAACAGGAATAGAACCTGTATCCCTGTCTCTCTGTCTGATTCAACAGGAATAGAACCTCTGTCCATGTCTCTCTGTCTGATTCAACTAGAACAGGAATATAACCTCTGTCCCTGTCTCTCTGTCTGATTCAACTAGAACAGGAACAGAACCTCTGTCCCTGTCTCTCTGTCTGATTCAACAGGAATAGAACCTCTGTCCCTGTCTCTCTGTCTGATTCATCTAGAACAGGAATAGAACCTCTGTCCCTGTCTGTCTGATTCAACAACAACAGGAACAGAACCTCAGTCCCTGTCTCTCTGTCTGATTAAACTGGAACAGGAATAGAACCTCTGTCCCTGTCTCTCTGTAAGATTCAACAGGAATAGAACCTCTGTCCCTGTCTCTCTGTCTGATTCAACAGGAATAGAACCTCTGTCCCTGTCTCTCTGTCTGATTCAACAGGAATAGAACTTCTGTCCCTGTCTCTCTGTCTGATTCAACTAGAACAGGAATAGAACCTCTGTCCCTGTCTCTCTGTCTGATTCAACTAGAACAGGAATAGAACCTCTGTCCCTGTCTCTCGGTCTGATTAATCTAGAACAGGAATAGAACATCTGTCCCTGTATCTCTGTCTGATTCAACAGGAATAGAACCTCTGTCCCTGTCTCTCTGTCTGATTCATCTAGAACAGGAATAGAACCTCTGTCCCTGTCTCTCTGTCTGATTCAACAGGAATAGAACCTCTGTCCCTGTCTCTCTGTCTGATTCAACTAGAACAGGAATAGAAACTCTGTCCCTGTCTCTCTGTCTGATTCATCTGGAACAGGGATAGAACCTCTGTCCCTGTCTCTCTGTCTGATTCAACTAGAACAGGAATAGAACCTCTGTCCCGGTCTCTCTGTCTGATTCAACAGGAATATAACCTCTGTCCCTGTCTCTCTGTCTGATTCAACTACAACAGGAATAGAACCTCTGTCCCTGTCTCTCTGTCTGATTCAACTAGAACAGGAATAGAACCTCTGTCCCTGTCTCTCGGTCTGATTAACCTAGAACAGGAATAGAACATCTGTCCCTGTATCTCTGTCTGATTCAACAGGAATAGAACCTCTGTCCCTGTCTCTCTGTCTGATTCATCTAGAACAGGAATAGAACCTCTGTCACTGTCTCTCTGTCTGATTCAACAGGAATAGAACCTCTGACCCCGTCTCTCTGTCTGATTCATCTAGAACAGGAATAGAACCTCTGTCCCTGTCTCTCTGTCTGATTCATCTAGAACAGGAATAGAACCTCTGTCCCTGTCTCTCTGTCTGATTCATCTAGAACAGGAATAGAACCTCTGTCCCTGTCTCTCTGTCTGATTCATCTAGAACAGGAATAGAACATCTGTCCCTGTCTCTCTGTCTGATTCAACTAGAACAGGAATAGAACCTCTGTCCATATCCCTCTGTATGATTCATCTAGAACAGGAATAGAACCTCTGTCCCTGTCTCTCTGTCTGATTCAACTAGAAAAGGAATAGAACCTCTGTCCCTGTCTCTCTGTCTGATTCAACAGGAATAGAACCTCTGTCCCTGTCTCTCTGTCTGATTCAACTACAACAGGAATAGAACCTCTGTCCCTGCCTCTCTGTCTGATTCAACTACAACAGGAATAGAACCTCATTCCCTGTCTCTCTGTCTGATTAATCTAGAACAGGAATAGAACCTCTGTCCCTGTCTCTCTGTCTGATTCAACAGGAATAGAACCTCTGACCCTGTCTCTCTGTCTGATTCAACAGGAATAGAACCTCTGTCCTTGTCTCTCTGTCTGATTCAACTAGAACAGGAATAGAACCTCTGTCTCTGTCTCTCTGTCTGATTCATCTAGAACAGGAATAGAACCTCTGTCCCTGTCTCTCTGTCTGATACAACAGGAATAGAACATCTGTCCCTGTCTCTCTGTCTGTTTCAACTAGAACAGGAATAGAACCTGTATCCCTGTCTCTCTGTCTGATTCAACAGGAATAGAACCTCTGTCCATGTCTCTCTGTCTGATTCAACTAGAACAGGAATAGAACCTCTGTCCCTGTCTCTCTGTCTGATTCAACTAGAACAGGAACAGAACCTCTGTCCCTGTCTCTCTGTCTGATTCAACAGGAATAGAACCTCTGTCCCTGTCTCTCTGTCTGATTCATCTAGAACAGGAATAGAACCTCTGTCCCTGTCTGTCTGATTCAACTACAACAGGAACAGAACCTCAGTCCCTGTCTCTCTGTCTGATTCAACAGGAATAGAACCTCTGTCCCTGTCTCTCTGTCTGATTCAACAGGAATAGAACCTCTGTCCCTGTCTCTCTGTCTGATTCAACAGGAATAGAACCTCTGTCCCTGTCTCTCTGTCTGATTCAACTAGAACAGGAATAGAACCTCTGTCCCTGTCTCTCTGTCTGATTCAACAGGAATAGAACCTCTGTCCATGTCTCTCTGTCTGATTCAACTACAACAGGAATATAACCTCTGTCCCTGTCTCTCTATCTGATTCAACAGGAATAGAAGCTCTGTCCCTGTCTCTCTGTCTGATTCAACAGGAATAGAACCTCTGTCCCTGTCTCTCTGTCTGATTCAACAGGAATAGAACCTCTGTCCCTGTCTCTCTGTCTGATTCATCATGAACAGGAATATAACTTTTGTCCCTGTCTCTCTGTCTGATTCAACTACAACAGGAATACAACCTCTGTC
Organism: Salmo salar; assembly: GCF_905237065.1. Classification (NCBI taxonomy): domain Eukaryota; kingdom Metazoa; phylum Chordata; class Actinopteri; order Salmoniformes; family Salmonidae; genus Salmo; species Salmo salar. Next base: position 279,514 of record NW_025550952.1, on the reverse strand, counting down.
CCTGTCTCTCAGTCTGATTCAACAGGAATAGAACCTCTGTCCCTGTCTCTCTGTCTGATTCAACTAGAACAGGAATAGAACCTCTGTCCCTGTCTCTCTGTCTGATTCAACAGGAATAGAACCTCTGACCCTGTCTCTCTGTCTGATTCATCTAGAACAGGAATATAACCTCTGTCCCTGTCTCTCTGTCTGATTCATCTAGAACTGGAATAGAACCTCTGTCCCTGTCTCTCTGTCTGATTCAACTACAACAGGAATAGAACCTCTGTCCCTGTCTCTCTGTCTGATTCACACAGGAATAGAACCTCTGACCCTGTCTCTCTGTCTGATTCATCTAGAACAGGAATATAACCTCTGTCCCTGTCTCTCTGTCTGATTCAACTACAACAGGAATAGAACCTCTGTCCCTGTCTCTCTGTCTGATTCAACAGGAATAGAACCTCTGTCCCTGTCTCTCTGTCTGATTCAACAGGAATAGAACCTCTGTCCCTGTCTCTCTGTCTGATTCAACAGATATAGAACCTCTGTCCCTGTCTCTTTGTCTGATTCAACAGGAATAGAACCTCTTTCCTTGTCTCTCTGTCTGATTCAACTAGAACAGGAATAGAACCTCTGACCCTGTCTCTCTGTCTGATTCAACTAGAACAGGAATAGAACCTCTGTCCCTGTCTCTCTGTCTGATTCAACAGGAATAGAACCTCTGTCCCTGTCTCTCTGTCTGATTCATCTAGAACAGGAATAGAACCTCTGTCCCTGTCTGTCTGATTCAACAACAACAGGAACAGAACCTCAGTCCCTGTCTCTCTGTCTGATTAAACTGGAACAGGAATAGAACCTCTGTCCCTGTCTCTCTGTCTGATTCAACAGGAATAGAACCTCTGTCCCTGTCTCTCTGTCTGATTCAACAGGAATAGAACCTCTGTCCCTGTCTCTCTGTCTGATTCAACAGGAATAGAACCTCTGTCCCTGTCTCTCTGTCTGATTCAACTAGAACAGGAATAGAACCTCTGTCCCTGTCTCTCTGTCTGATTCAACTAGAACAGGAATAGAACCTCTGTCCCTGTCTCTCGGTCTGATTAATCTAGAACAGGAATAGAACATCTGTCCCTGTATCTCTGTCTGATTCAGCAGGAATAGAACCTCTGTCCCTGTCTCTCTGTCTGATTCATCTAGAACAGGAATAGAACCTCTGTCCCTGTCTCTCTGTCTGATTCAACAGGAATAGAACCTCTGTCCCTGTCTCTCTGTCTGATTCAACTAGAACAGGAATAGAAACTCTGTCCCTGTCTCTCTGTCTGATTCATCTGGAACAGGGATAGAACCTCTGTCCCTGTCTCTCTGTCTGATTCAACTAGAACAGGAATAGAACCTCTGTCCCTGTCTCTCTGTCTGATTCAACAGGAATATAACCTCTGTCCCTGTCTCTCTGTCTGATTCAACTACAACAGGAATAGAACCTCTGTCCCTGTCTCTCTGTCTGATTCAACTAGAACAGGAATAGAACCTCTGTCCCTGTCTCTCGGTCTGATTAATCTAGAACAGGAATAGAACATATGTCCCTGTATCTCTGTCTGATTCAACAGGAATAGAACCTCTGTCCCTGTCTCTCTGTCTGATTCAACTAGAACAGGAATAGAACCTCTGTCCCTGTCTCTCTGTCTGATTCAACAGGAATAGAACCTCTGACCTTGTCTCTCTGTCTGATTCATCTAGAACAGGAATATAACCTCTGTCCCTGTCTCTCTGTCTGATTCATCTAGAACTGGAATAGAACCTCTGTCCCTGTCTCTCTGTCTGATTCAACTACAACAGGAATAGAACCTCTGTCCCTGTCTCTCTGTCTTATTCAACAGGAATAGAACCTCTGTCCCTGTCTCTCTGTCTGATTCAACAGGAATAGAACCTCTGTCCCTGTCTCTCTGTCTGATTCAACAGATATAGAACCTCTGTCCCTGTCTCTTTGTCTGATTCAACAGGAATAGAACCTCTGTCCCTGTCTCTCTGTCTGATTCAACTAGAACAGGAATAGAACCTCTGACCCTGTCTCTCTGTCTGATTCAACTAGAACAGGAATAGAACCTCTGTCCCTGTCTCTCTGTCTGATTCAACAGGAATAGAACCTCTGTCCCTGTCTCTCTGTCTGATTCATCTAGAACAGGAATAGAACCTCTGTCCCTGTCTGTCTGATTCAACAACAACAGGAACAGAACCTCAGTCCCTGTCTCTCTGTCTGATTAAACTGGAACAGGAATAGAACCTCTGTCCCTGTCTCTCTGTCTGATTCAACAGGAATAGAACCTCTGTCCCTGTCTCTCTGTCTGATTCAACAGGAATAGAACCTCTGTCCCTGTCTCTCTGTCTGATTCAACAGGAATAGAACCTCTGTCCCTGTCTCTCTGTCTGATTCAACTAGAACAGGAATAGAACCTCTGTCCCTGTCTCTCTGTCTGATTCAACTAGAACAGGAATAGAACCTCTGTCCCTGTCTCTCGGTCTGATTAATCTAGAACAGGAATAGAACCTCTGTCCCTGTCTCTCTGTCTGATTCAACAGGAATAGAACCTCTGTCCCTGTCTCTCTGTCTGATTCAACTAGAACAGGATTAGAAACTCTGTCCCTGTCTCTCTGTCTGATTCATCTGGAACAGGGATAGAACCTCTGTCCCTGTCTCTCTGTCTGATTCAACTAGAACAGGAATAGAACCTCTGTCCCTGTCTCTCTGTCTGATTCAACAGGAATATAACCTCTGTCCCTGTCTCTCTGTCTGATTCAACTACAACAGGAATAGAACCTCTGTCCCTGTCTCTCTGTCTGATTCAACTAGAACAGGAATAGAACCTCTGTCCCTGTCTCTCGGTCTGATTAATCTAGAACAGGAATAGAACATCTGTCCCTGTATCTCTGTCTGATTCAACAGGAATAGAACCTCTGTCCCTGTCTCTCTGTCTGATTCATCTAGAACAGGAATAGAACCTCTGTCACTGTCTCTCTGTCTGATTCAACAGGAATAGAACCTCTGACCCCGTCTCTCTGTCTGATTCATCTAGAACAGGAATAGAACCTCTCTCCCTGTCTCTCTGTCTGATTCATCTAGAACAGGAATAGAACCTCTGTCCCTGTCTCTCTGTCTGATTCATCTAGAACAGGAATATAACCTCTGTCCCTGTCTCTCTGTCTGATTCATCTAGAACAGGAATAGAACCTCTGTCCCTGTCTCTCTGTCTGATTCAACTAGAACAGGAATAGAACCTCTGTCCATATCACTCTGTATGATTCATCTAGAACAGGAATAGAACCTCTGTCCCTGTCTCTCTGTCTGATTCAACTAGAATGGAATAGAACCTCTGTCCCTGTCTCTCTGTCTGATTCAACAGGAATAGAACCTCTGTCCCTGTCTCTCTGTCTGATTCAACTACAACAGGAATAGAACCTCTGTCCCTGCCTCTCTGTCTGATTCAACTACAACAGGAATAGAACCTCATTCCCTGTCTCTCTGTCTGATTAATCTAGAACAGGAATAGAACCTCTGTCCCTGTCTCTCTGTCTGATTCAACAGGAATAGAACCTCTGACCCTGTCTCTCTGTCTGATTCAACAGGAATAGAACCTCTGTCCTTGTCTCTCTGTCTGATTCAACTAGAACAGGAATAGAACCTCTGTCTCTGTCTCTCTGTCTGATTCATCTAGAACAGGAATAGAACCTCTGTCCCTGTCTCTCTGTCTGATACAACAGGAATAGAACATCTGTCCCTGTCTCTCTGTCTGTTTCAACTAGAACAGGAATAGAACCTGTATCCCTGTCTCTCTGTCTGATTCAACAGGAATAGAACCTCTGTCCATGTCTCTCTGTCTGATTCAACTAGAACAGGAATAGAACCTCTGTCCCTGTCTCTCTGTCTGATTCAACTAGAACAGGAACAGAACATCTGTCCCTGTCTCTCTGTCTGATTCAACAGGAATAGAACCTCTGTCCCTGTCTCTCTGTCTGATTCATCTAGAACAGGAATAGAACCTCTGTCACTGTCTGTCTGATTCAACTACAACAGGAACAGAACCTCAGTCCCTGTCTCTCTGTCTGATTCAACAGGAATAGAACCTCTGTCCCTGTCTCTCTGTCTGATTCAACAGGAATAGAACCTCTGTCCCTGTCTCTCTGTCTGATTCAACAGGAATAGAACCTCTGTCCCTGTCTCTCTGTCTGATTCAACTAGAACAGGAATAGAACCTCTGTCCCTGTCTCTCTGTCTGATTCAACAGGAATAGAACCTCTGTCCCTGTCTCTCTGTCTGATTCAACTACAACAGGAATATAACCTCTGTCCCTGTCTCTCTATCTGATTCAACAGGAATAGAAGCTCTGTCCCTGTCTCTCTGTCTGATTCAACAGGAATAGAACCTCTGTCCCTGTCTCTCTGTCTGATTCAACAGGAATAGAACCTCTGTCCCTGTCTCTCTGTCTGATTCATCATGAACAGGAATATAACCTTTGTCCCTGTCTCTCTGTCTGATTCAACTACAACAGGAATACAACCTCTGTCCCTGTCTCTCAGTCTGATTCAACAGGAATAGAACCTCTGACCCTGTCTCTCTGTCTGATTCATCTAGAACAGGAATATAACCTCTGTCCCTGTCTCTCTGTCTGATTCATCTAGAACTGGAATATAACCTCTGTCCCTGTCTCTCTGTCTGATTCAACTACAACAGGAATAGAACCTCTGTCCCTGTCTCTCTGTCTGATTCAACAGGAATAGAACCTCTGTCCCTGTCTCTCTGTCTGATTCAACAGGAATAGAACCTCTGTCCCTGTCTCTCTGTCTGATTCAACAGATATAGAACCTCTGTCCCTGTCTCTTTGTCTGATTCAACAGGAATAGAACCTCTGTCCCTGTCTCTCTGTCTGATTCAACTAGAACAGGAATAGAACCTCTGACCCTGTCTCTCTGTCTGATTCAACTAGAACAGGAATAGAACCTCTGTCCCTGTCTCTCTGTCTGATTCAACAGGAATAGAACCTCTGTCCCTGTTTCTCTGTTTGATTCGACTACAACAGGAATAGAACCTCTGTCCCTGTCTCTCTGTCTGATTAATCTAGAACAGGAATAGAACCTCTGACCCTGTCTCTCTGTCTGATTCAACTAGAACAGGAATATAACCTCTGACCCTGTCTCTCTGTCTGATTCAACTAGAACAGGAATAGAACCTCTGTCCCTGTCTCTCTGTCTGATTCATCTAGAACAGGAATAGAACCTCTGTCCCTGTCTCTCTGTCTGATTCAACAGGAATAGAACCTCTGTCCCTGTCTCCCTGTCTGATTTTACAGGAATAGAACCTCTGTCCCTGTCTCTCTGTCTGATTCAACTAGAACAGGAATAGAACCTCTATCCCTGTCTCTCTGTCTGATTCAACTAGAACAGGAATAGAACCTCTGTCCCTGTCTCTCTGTCTGATTCAACAGGAATAGAACCTCTGACCTTGTCTCTCTGTCTGATTCATCTAGAACAGGAATAGAACCTCTGTCCCTGTCTCTCTGTCTGATTCATCTAGAACTGGAATAGAACCTCTGTCCCTGTCTCTCTGTCTGATTCAACTACAACAGGAATAGAACCTCTGTCCCTGTCTCTCTGTCTTATTCAACAGGAATAGAACCTCTGTCCCTGTCTCTCTGTCTGATTCAACAGGAATAGAACCTCTGTCCCTGTCTCTCTGTCTGATTCAACAGATATAGAACCTCTGTCCCTGTCTCTTTGTCTGATTCAACAGGAATAGAACCTCTGTCCCTGTCTCTCTGTCTGATTCAACTAGAACAGGAATAGAACCTCTGACCCTGTCTCTCTGTCTGATTCAACTAGAACAGGAATAGAACCTCTGTCCCTGTCTCTCTGTCTGATTCAACAGGAATAGAACCTCTGTCCCTGTCTCTCTGTCTGATTCATCTAGAACAGGAATAGAACCTCTGTCCCTGCTTGTCTGATTCAACAACAACAGGAACAGAACCTCAGTCCCTGTCTCTCTGTGTGATTAAACTGGAACAGGAATAGAACCTCTGTCCCTGTCTCTCTGTCTGATTCAACAGGAATAGAACCTCTGTCCCTGTCTCTCTGTCTGATTCAACAGGAATAGAACCTCTGTCCCTGTCTCTCTGTCTGATTCAACAGGAATAGAACCTCTGTCCCTGTCTCTCTGTCTGATTCAACTAGAACAGGAATAGAACCTCTGTCCCTGTCTCTCTGTCTGATTCAACTAGAACAGGAATAGAACCTCTGTCCCTGTCTCTCGGTCTGATTAATCTAGAACAGGAATAGAACATCTGTCCCTGTATCTCTGTCTGATTCAACAGGAATAGAACCTCTGTCCCTGTCTCTCTGTCTGATTCATCTAGAACAGGAATAGAACCTCTGTCCCTGTCTCTCTGTCTGATTCATCTGGAACAGGGATAGAACCTCTGTCCCTGTCTCTCTGTCTGATTCAACTAGAACAGGAATAGAACCTCTGTCCCTGTCTCTCTGTCTGATTCAACAGGAATAGAACCTCTGACCCCGTCTCTCTGTCTGATTCATCTAGAACAGGAATAGAACCTCTGTCCCTGTCTCTCTGTCTGATTCATCTAGAACAGGAATAGAACCTCTGTCCCTGTCTCTCTGTCTGATTCATCTAGAACAGGAATAGAACCTCTGTCCCTGTCTCTCTGTCTGATTCATCTAGAACAGGAATAGAACCTCTGTCCCTGTCTCTCTGTCTGATTCAACTAGAACAGGAATAGAACCTCTGTCCATATCCCTCTGTCTGATTCATCTAGAACAGGAATAGAACCTCTGTCCCTGTCTCTCTGTCTGATTCAACTAGAAAAGGAATAGAACCTCTGTCCCTGTCTCTCTGTCTGATTCAACAGGAATAGAACCTCTGTCCCTGTCTCTCTGTCTGATTCAACTACAACAGGAATAGAACCTCTGTCCCTGCCTCTCTGTCTGATTCAACTACAACAGGAATAGAACCTCATTCCCTGTCTCTCTGTCTGATTAATCTAGAACAGGAATAGAACCTCTGTCCCTGTCTCTCTGTCTGATTCAACAGGAATAGAACCTCTGACCCTGTCTCTCTGTCTGATTCAACAGGAATAGAACCTCTGTCCCTGTCTCTCTGTCTGATTCAACTAGAACAGGAATAGAACCTCTGTCCCTGTCTCTCTGTCTGATTCATCTAGAACAGGAATAGAACCTCTGTCCCTGTCTCTCTGTCTGATTCAACTACAACAGGAATAGAACCTCTGTCCCTGTCTCTCTGTCTGATTCAACAGGAATAGAACCTCTGTCCCTGTCTCTCTGTCTGATTCAACAGGAATAGAACCTCTGTCCCTGTCTCTCTGTCTGATTCAACAGATATAGAACCTCTGTCCCTGTCTCTTTGTCTGATTCAACAGGAATAGAACCTCTGTCCCTGTCTCTCTGTCTGATTCAACTAGAACAGGAATAGAACCTCTGTCCCTGTCTCTCTGTCTGATTCAACTAGAACAGGAATAGAACCTCTGTCCCTGTCTCTCTGTCTGATTCAACAGGAATAGAACCTCTGTCCCTGTTTCTCTGTTTGATTCGACTACAACAGGAATAGAACCTCTGTCCCTGTCTCTCTGTCTGATTAATCTAGAACAGGAATAGAACCTCTGACCCTGTCTCTCTGTCTGATTCAACTAGAACAGGAATATAACCTCTGACCCTGTCTCTCTGTCTGATTCAACTAGAACAGGAATAGAACCTCTGTCCCTGTCTCTCTGTCTGATTCATCTAGAACAGGAATAGAACTTCTGTCCCTGTCTCTCTGTCTGATTCAACAGGAATAGAACCTCTGTCCCTGTCTCCCTGTCTGATTTTACAGGAATAGAACCTCTGTCCCTGTCTCTCTGTCTGATTCAACTAGAACAGGAATAGAACCTCTATCCCTGTCTCTCTGTCTGATTCAACTAGAACAGGAATAGAACCTCTGTCCCTGTCTCTCTGTCTGATTCAACAGGAATAGAACCTCTGACCTTGTCTCTCTGTCTGATTCATCTAGAACAGGAATATAACCTCTGTCCCTGTCTCTCTGTCTGATTCATCTAGAACTGGAATAGAACCTCTGTCCCTGTCTCTCTGTCTGATTCAACTACAACAGGAATAGAACCTCTGTCCCTGTCTCTCTGTCTTATTCAACAGGAATAGAACCTCTGTCCCTGTCTCTCTGTCTGATTCAACAGGAATAGAACCTCTGTCCCTGTCTCTCTGTCTGATTCAACAGATATAGAACCTCTGTCCCTGTCTCTTTGTCTGATTCAACAGGAATAGAACCTCTGTCCCTGTCTCTCTGTCTGATTCAACTAGAACAGGAATAGAACCTCTGACCCTGTCTCTCTGTCTGATTCAACTAGAACAGGAATAGAACCTCTGTCCCTGTCTCTCTGTCTGATTCAACAGGAATAGAACCTCTGTCCCTGTCTCTCTGTCTGATTCATCTAGAACAGGAATAGAACCTCTGTCCCTGCTTGTCTGATTCAACAACAACAGGAACAGAACCTCAGTCCCTGTCTCTCTGTGTGATTAAACTGGAACAGGAATAGAACCTCTGTCCCTGTCTCTCTGTCTGATTCAACAGGAATAGAACCTCTGTCCCTGTCTCTCTGTCTGATTCAACAGGAATAGAACCTCTGTCCCTGTCTCTCTGTCTGATTCAACAGGAATAGAACCTCTGTCCCTGTCTCTCTGTCTGATTCAACTAGAACAGGAATAGAACCTCTGTCCCTGTCTCTCTGTCTGATTCAACTAGAACAGGAATAGAACCTCTGTCCCTGTCTCTCGGTCTGATTAATCTAGAACAGGAATAGAACATCTGTCCCTGTATCTCTGTCTGATTCAACAGGAATAGAACCTCTGTCCCTGTCTCTCTGTCTGATTCATCTAGAACAGGAATAGAACCTCTGTCCCTGTCTCTCTGTCTGATTCATCTGGAACAGGGATAGAACCTCTGTCCCTGTCTCTCTGTCTGATTCATCTAGAACAGGAATAGAACCTCTGTCCCTGTCTCTCTGTCTGATTCAACAGGAATAGAACCTCTGACCCCGTCTCTCTGTCTGATTCATCTAGAACAGGAATAGAACCTCTGTCCCTGTCTCTCTGTCTGATTCATCTAGAACAGGAATAGAACCTCTGTCCCTGTCTCTCTGTCTGATTCATCTAGAACAGGAATATAACCTCTGTCCCTGTCTCTCTGTCTGATTCATCTAGAACAGGAATAGAACCTCTGTCCCTGTCTCTCTGTCTGATTCAACTAGAACAGGAATAGAACCTCTGTCCATATCCCTCTGTATGATTCATCTAGAACAGGAATAGAACCTCTGTCCCTGTCTCTCTGTCTGATTCAACTAGAAAAGGAATAGAACCTCTGTCCCTGTCTCTCTGTCTGATTCAACAGGAATAGAACCTCTGTCCCTGTCTCTCTGTCTGATTCAACTACAACAGGAATAGAACCTCTGTCCCTGCCTCTCTGTCTGATTCAACTACAACAGGAATAGAACCTCATTCCCTGTCTCTCTGTCTGATTAATCTAGAACAGGAATAGAACCTCTGTCCCTGTCTCTCTGTCTGATTCAACAGGAATAGAACCTCTGACCCTGTCTCTCTGTCTGATTCAACAGGAATAGAACCTCTGTCCTTGTCTCTCTGTCTGATTCAACTAGAACAGGAATAGAACCTCTGTCTCTGTCTCTCTGTCTGATTCATCTAGAACAGGAATAGAACCTCTGTCCCTGTCTCTCTGTCTGATACAACAGGAATAGAACATCTGTCCCTGTCTCTCTGTCTGTTTCAACTAGAACAGGAATAGAACCTGTATCCCTGTCTCTCTGTCTGATTCAACAGGAATAGAACCTCTGTCCATGTCTCTCTGTCTGATTCAACTAGAACAGGAATAGAACCTCTGTCCCTGTCTCTCTGTCTGATTCAACTAGAACAGGAACAGAACCTCTGTCCCTGTCTCTCTGTCTGATTCAACAGGAATAGAACCTCTGTCCCTGTCTCTCTGTCTGATTCATCTAGAACAGGAATAGAACCTCTGTCCCTGTCTGTCTGATTCAACTACAACAGGAACAGAACCTCAGTCCCTGTCTCTCTGTCTGATTCAACAGGAATAGAACCTCTGTCCCTGTCTCTCTGTCTGATTCAACAGGAATAGAACCTCTGTCCCTGTCTCTCTGTCTGATTCAACAGGAATAGAACCTCTGTCCCTGTCTCTCTGTCTGATTCAACTAGAACAGGAATAGAACCTCTGTCCCTGTCTCTCTGTCTGATTCAACAGGAATAGAACCTCTGTCCCTGTCTCTCTGTCTGATTCAACTACAACAGGAATATAACCTCTGTCCCTGTCTCTCTATCTGATTCAACAGGAATAGAAGCTCTGTCCCTGTCTCTCTGTCTGATTCAACAGGAATAGAACCTCTGTCCCTGTCTCTCTGTCTGATTCAACAGGAATAGAACCTCTGTCCCTGTCTCTCTGTCTGATTCATCATGAACAGGAATATAACCTTTGTCCCTGTCTCTCTGTCTGATTCAACTACAACAGGAATACAACCTCTGTCCCTGTCTCTCAGTCTGATTCAACAGGAATAGAACCTCTGTCCCTGTCTCTCTGTCTGATTCAACTAGAACAGGAATAGAACCTCTGTCCCTGTCTCTCTGTCTGATTCAACAGGAATAGAACCTCTGACCCTGTCTCTCTGTCTGATTCATCTAGAACAGGAATATAACCTCTGTCCCTGTCTCTCTGTCTGATTCATCTAGAACTGGAATAGAACCTCTGTCCCTGTCTCTCTGTCTGATTCAACTACAACAGGAATAGAACCTCTGTCCCTGTCTCTCTGTCTGATTCAACAGGAATAGAACCTCTGTCCCTGTCTCTCTGTCTGATTCAACAGGAATAGAACCTCTGTCCCTGTCTCTCTGTCTGATTCAACAGATATAGAACCTCTGTCCCTGTCTCTTTGTCTGATTCAACAGGAATAGAACCTCTGTCCCTGTCTCTCTGTCTGATTCAACTAGAACAGGAATAGAACCTCTGACCCTGTCTCTCTGTCTGATTCAACTAGAACAGGAATAGAACCTCTGTCCCTGTCTCTCTGTCTGATTCAACAGGAATAGAACCTCTGTCCCTGTTTCTCTGTTTGATTCGACTACAACAGGAATAGAACCTCTGTCCCTGTCTCTCTGTCTGATTAATCTAGAACAGGAATATAACCTCTGACCCTGTCTCTCTGTCTGATTCAACTAGAACAGGAATATAACCTCTGACCCTGTCTCTCTGTCTGATTCAACTAGAACAGGAATAGAACCTCTGTCCCTGTCTCTCTGTCTGATTCATCTAGAACAGGAATAGAACTTCTGTCCCTGTCTCTCTGTCTGATTCAACAGGAATAGAACCTCTGTCCCTGTCTCCCTGTCTGATTTTACAGGAATAGAACCTCTGTCCCTGTCTCTCTGTCTGATTCAACTAGAACAGGAATAGAACCTCTATCCCTGTCTCTCTGTCTGATTCAACAGGAATAGAACCTCTGTCCCTGTCTCTCTGTCTGATTCATCTAGAACAGGAATAGAACCTCTGTCACTGTCTCTCTGTCTGATTCAACAGGAATAGAACCTCTGACCCCGTCTCTCTGTCTGATTCATCTAGAACAGGAATAGAACCTCTGTCCCTGTCTCTCTGTCTGATTCATCTAGAACAGGAATATAACCTCTGTCCCTGTCTCTCTGTCTGATTCATCTAGAACAGGAATAGAACCTCTGTCCCTGTCTCTCTGTCTGATTCAACTAGAACAGGAATAGAACCTCTGTCCATATCCCTCTGTATGATTCATCTAGAACAGGAATAGAACCTCTGTCCCTGTCTCTCTGTCTGATTCAACTAGAAAAGGAATAGAACCTCTGTCCCTGTCTCTCTGTCTGATTCAACAGGAATAGAACCTCTGTCCCTGTCTCTCTGTCTGATTCAACTACAACAGGAATAGAACCTCTGTCCCTGCCTCTCTGTCTGATTCAACTACAACAGGAATAGAACCTCATTCCCTGTCTCTCTGTCTGATTAATCTAGAACAGGAATAGAACCTCTGTCCCTGTCTCTCTGTCTGATTCAACAGGAATAGAACCTCTGACCCTGTCTCTCTGTCTGATTCAACAGGAATAGAACCTCTGTCCTTGTCTCTCTGTCTGATTCAACTAGAACAGGAATAGAACCTCTGTCTCTGTCTCTCTGTCTGATTCATCTAGAACAGGAATAGAACCTCTGTCCCTGTCTCTCTGTCTGATACAACAGGAATAGAACATCTGTCCCTGTCTCTCTGTCTGTTTCAACTAGAACAGGAATAGAACCTGTATCCCTGTCTCTCTGTCTGATTCAACAGGAATAGAACCTCTGTCCATGTCTCTCTGTCTGATTCAACTAGAACAGGAATAGAACCTCTGTCCCTGTCTCTCTGTCTGATTCAACTAGAACAGGAACAGAACCTCTGTCCCTGTCTCTCTGTCTGATTCAACAGGAATAGAACCTCTGTCCCTGTCTCTCTGTCTGATTCATCTAGAACAGGAATAGAACCTCTGTCCCTGTCTGTCTGATTCAACTACAACAGGAACAGAACCTCAGTCCCTGTCTCTCTGTCTGATTCAACAGGAATAGAACCTCTGTCCCTGTCTCTCTGTCTGATTCAACAGGAATAGAACCTCTGTCCCTGTCTCTCTGTCTGATTCAACAGGAATAGAACCTCTGTCCCTGTCTCTCTGTCTGATTCAACTAGAACAGGAATAGAACCTCTGTCCCTGTCTCTCTGTCTGATTCAACAGGAATAGAACCTCTGTCCCTGTCTCTCTGTCTGATTCAACTACAACAGGAATATAACCTCTGTCCCTGTCTCTCTATCTGATTCAACAGGAATAGAAGCTCTGTCCCTGTCTCTCTGTCTGATTCAACAGGAATAGAACCTCTGTCCCTGTCTCTCTGTCTGATTCAACAGGAATAGAACCTCTGTCCCTGTCTCTCTGTCTGATTCATCATGAACAGGAATATAACCTTTGTCCCTGTCTCTCTGTCTGATTCAACTACAACAGGAATACAACCTCTGTCCCTGTCTCTCAGTCTGATTCAACAGGAATAGAACCTCTGTCCCTGTCTCTCTGTCTGATTCAACTAGAACAGGAATAGAACCTCTGTCCCTGTCTCTCTGTCTGATTCAACAGGAATAGAACCTCTGACCCTGTCTCTCTGTCTGATTCATCTAGAACAGGAATATAACCTCTGTCCCTGTCTCTCTGTCTGATTCATCTAGAACTGGAATAGAACCTCTGTCCCTGTCTCTCTGTCTGATTCAACTACAACAGGAATAGAACCTCTGTCCCTGTCTCTCTGTCTGATTCAACAGGAATAGAACCTCTGTCCCTGTCTCTCTGTCTGATTCAACAGGAATAGAACCTCTGTCCCTGTCTCTCTGTCTGATTCAACAGATATAGAACCTCTGTCCCTGTCTCTTTGTCTGATTCAACAGGAATAGAACCTCTGTCCCTGTCTCTCTGTCTGATTCAACTAGAACAGGAATAGAACCTCTGACCCTGTCTCTCTGTCTGATTCAACTAGAACAGGAATAGAACCTCTGTCCCTGTCTCTCTGTCTGATTCAACAGGAATAGAACCTCTGTCCCTGTTTCTCTGTTTGATTCGACTACAACAGGAATAGAACCTCTGTCCCTGTCTCTCTGTCTGATTAATCTAGAACAGGAATAGAACCTCTGACCCTGTCTCTCTGTCTGATTCAACTAGAACAGGAATATAACCTCTGACCCTGTCTCTCTGTCTGATTCAACTAGAACAGGAATAGAACCTCTGTCCCTGTCTCTCTGTCTGATTCATCTAGAACAGGAATAGAACTTCTGTCCCTGTCTCTCTGTCTGATTCAACAGGAATAGAACCTCTGTCCCTGTCTCCCTGTCTGATTTTACAGGAATAGAACCTCTGTCCCTGTCTCTCTGTCTGATTCAACTAGAACAGGAATAGAACCTCTATCCCTGTCTCTCTGTCTGATTCAACAGGAATAGAACCTCTGTTCTTGTCTCTCTGTCTGATTCAACTAGAACAGGAATAGAACCTCTGTCCCTGTCTCTCTGTCTGATTCAACTAGAACAGGAATAGAATCTCTGACCCTGTCTCTCTGTCTGATTCAACTAGAACAGGAATAGAACCTCTGACCCTGTCTCTCTGTCTGATTCAACTAGAACAGGAATAGAACCGCTGTCCCTGTCTCTCTGTCTGATTCATCTAGAACAGTAATAGAACCTCTGTCCCTGTCTCTCTGTCTGATTCATCTAGAACAGGAATAATAATGTAAATCATTTTGCTCAACAAACCCCCAGTCTTCTAAAGGCCATGAACGGAGCCCCTTTACAGTACATTCACTGTTTTCTGTTCTGCTTTTGATTCCATTGAAACCCAAATCACAGTAATCCAAATCAAACTAAATCTACCTTCTAGACCTTTGTGTTGTTGTCTGTGCCCAATAATGTTGTACCATGTTTTGTGCTGCTACCACGTTGTGCTGCTACCGTGTTGTTGTCATGTTGTGTTGCTGCCATGTTGTGTTGTCATGTTGTGTTGCTACCATGCTGTGTTGTCATGTTGTGTTGCTACCATGCTGTGTTGTCATGTTGTGTTCCTACCATGCTGTGTTGTCATGTTGTCACGTCCTGCTCATGGAAAGTTTTTATTTTTCTATGGTGGAGTAGGTCAGGGCGTGACAGAGGGTTTTGTCTCATTTATTTATATCTATATTGGTTCTAGTTTATTTTTTCTATGTTGGGGGTTTTGTCTAGTTTATGTATTTCTATGTGGGGTTCTAGTTGTTGTATTTCTATGTTTTTTTTGTTGGGATGATCGCCAATTAGAGGCAGCTGGTCATCATTGTCTCTAATTGGGGATTGTTTTTCCCCACCTTGTGTTTGTGGGAGATTATTTTGAGTAAGTGTATGTTGCACCTCTTCATCACGGTTTGTTGTTTTTGTTCATTAGTTTATTTGTATGTCTTGCATAGTTTCACATTTATAATAAAATGTGGAACGATATACATGCTGCGCCTTGGTCCCATTCTTCAGACAACCGTGACACGTGTTGCTGCCATGCTATGATGTTGTCTTAGGTCTCTCTTTATGTAGTGTTGTGTTCTCTCTCTTTATGTAGTGTTGTGGTGTCTCTCGGTATGTAGTGTTGTGTTGTCTCTCTTTATGTAGTGTTGTGTTCTCTCTCGTTGTGATGTGTGTTTTGTCCTATATTATTATTTTTAATCCCCGTACCCGCAGGAGGCCTTTCGCCTTCTGGTAGGCTGTCATTGTATATAAGAATTTGTTCTTAACTGACTTGCCTAGTTAAATAAAAAATAAAACACACCTTTCATCTAAACTCAGCAAAAAAAGAAACGTCCCTTTTTCAGGACCCTGTCTTTCAAAGATAATTCGTAAAAATCCAAATTACTTCACAGATCTTCATTGTAAAGGGTTTAAACACTGTTTCCCATGCTTGTTCAATGAACCATAAACAATTAATGAACATGCACCTGTGGAACGGTCGTTAAGACACTAACAGCTTACAGACAGTAGGCAATTAAGGTCACAGTTATGAAAACTTAGGACACTAAAGAGGCCTTTCTACTGACTCTGAAAAACACCAAATGAAAGATGCCCAGGATCCCTGCTCATCTGCGTGAACGTGCCTTAGGCATGCTGCAAGGAGGCATGAGGACTGCAGATGTGGCCAGGGCAATAAATTGCAATGTCTGTACTGCGAGACGCCTAAGACAGCCCTACAGGGAGACAGGACAGACAGCTGATCGTCCTCGCAGTGGCAGACCACGTATAACAACACCTGCACAGGATCAGTACATCCGAACATCACACCTGCGGGACAGGTACAGGATGGCAACAACAACTGCCCGAGTTACACCAGGAACGCACAATCCCTCCATCAGTGCTCAGACTGTCCGCAATAGGCTGAGAGAGGCTGGACTGAGGGATTGTAGGCCTGTTGTAAGGCAGGTCCTCACCCGACATCACCGGCAACAACGTCGCCTATGGGCACAAACCCACCGTCGCTGGACCAGACAGGATTGGCAAAAGTGCTCTTCACTGACGAGTCGTGGTTCTGTCTCCCTGCCAATATCAGATATGTCTATGTGCCTGTATTTAGTATTCATGCTAGTGAGGGCCGAGAATCCACTCTCACATAGGTACGTGGTTACAAAGGGCATCAGTGTCTTAACAGCGTGATTTGCCAAGGCAGGATACTCTGAGCGCAGCCCTATCCAGAAATCTGTCAGTGGCTTCTGATTAATTCAATTTTCACAGAACCTCTTGTAGCAATTTCGATGAGGCTCTTGTTCAGATATCGGTAAGTGGACTGGTGGCAGGGCATGAAAGGGATAACGAATCCAGTTGTTTGTGTCGTCCGTTCCAGGAAAGTACCTGCATTATTGATCACCCAACTCACTCCGGTGCTTCGCTATATCACATTTGACATTGTCTGTAAGCTTGAGTTCATTTGCACACAAAAAAATCATACAATGATGAAAAGACCTGTGTGTTGTCCCTTAATGCAAACTTCTTAATCATAGCCTCAATTTTGTCCCGCACATTGAATATAGTTGCAGAGAGTCCCTGTAATCCTAGATTCAGATCATTCAGGTGAGAAAAAACATCACCCAGATAGGCCAGTCGTGTGAGAAACTAATCATCATGCAAGCGGTCAGACAAGTGAAAATTATGGTCAGTAAAGAAAACTTTTAGCTCGTCTCTCAATTAAAAAAAACGTGTCAATACTTTGCCCCTTGATAACCAGCGCACTTCTGTATGTTGTAAAATCATTACATGGTCGCTGCCCATATCATTGCATAATGCAGAAAATACACGAGAGTTCAGGTCCTTGCTTAAACAAAGTTAACCATTTTCACTGTAGTGTTCAAAACGTCTTTCAAGCTGTCAGGCATTCCCTTGGCAGCAAGAGCCTCTCGGTGGATGCTGCAGTGAACCCAAGTGGTGTCGGGAGCAACTGCTTGCACACTCGTTACCACCCCAATATGTCTCCCTGTCATGGCTTTTGCATTGTCCCAGCCATATCTGTGGCAGCAGGAAGAATTAAGTCCTCCACAATAGTATGGGGCTTGCCTGTCCTAGCCACTCGGTAGCTCACCATATAAGACTCTTCTAGCCCCTTCTTATTAATTGTATCTGTTGCGTTTATAAATGTCTTACTACTCGAAAGTCGTCTTAATTCTCGCTCAAAAAACTCCTGTGGCTTATTTTTCAAGTTGGCATGTTTTGTTTCTAAATGTCTGTGCGAGAGTGAAGGTTTAATCGAGTTGTGAAATAGTACTTTTGCACATATAACACACTGTGGCTGAGGAAAGGCACTACTCCCAATATAAGTGAACCCCAAATCAATGTAGTTCTCATCATATTTGCGCCTCTTCGATGGTCCAACGTCCCTGTCTGTTGTTCGGTGCTTTCCCGGGTAAAGGGGGCAGTAACTCTTCAGATTCACAACTGTTGCTGTCCGTGCTAGCTGGGCTAACAACAAATGTAGAATTACTGATTATAGCATTAGATGTGCTCGTGGAAGCAGAACAACTTGTGTCGTAGACAGATGCAGGTGTAGTACTGCCAGTAGAGCTGGTATGTGTCTCTATGGACACAGGCCTTACTTTGTTTAACCATTTCTCCATTTTCGAGCAAACGGAATGAGCAGCAGCTACGTTTGGCTATATACGGACCGTTAGTGGAATTCCCATCGAGAGAGTAATGGTTAATGTGATTGGATATTAATTATTTGACTAGGCTACCTGTATTTGACATTGTGTTGTTACTTCACTGAACACTAGATGGTTTAATTTATTTTTGGCCGTGAAACGAGGCTAATCAGGCGAGAAAAAAACCTCACCCAAATGTATAGCCCCGTCGGAAAATATAAATGGACTGTTTGAAAATGTGAATTTTTAAACTATATATATATATATATATATATATATATAGGTTTCACTCGTTTCACTGCCAAAATAACATTAAACCCTCTATATATAGATATACAGTTGAAGTTTACATACACTTAGGTTGGAGTCATTAAAACTCGTTTTTCAACCACTCCACACATTTCTTGTTTATAAACTATAGTTTTGGCAAGTCGGTTAGGACATCTACTTTGTGCATGACACAAGTAATTTTTCCAACAATTGTTTACAGACAGATTATTTCACTTATAATTGTAACGGCTGTCTTTAGAGAGAGTGGACCAAAATGCAGCGGAGTTAGTGTTCATCATAATTTAATTCAGAAAGAACACTATACAACTACAAAACAAGAAAAAACCGACAGCCAAACAGTACTGACAGCTAACACACTGAACAGAAACAATTACCCACAAACCCCAACGGAAAAACATGCACTTATGTGTGACTCCCAATCAACAGCAACGAACTTCAGCTGTGCCTGAATTGGGAGCCACACACGGCCCAAAACAAAGAAATACAAACACATAGAAACAGAACATAGAACGCCCACCCAATGTAACACCCTGGCCTAACCAAAATAAAGAACAAAAAACCCCTCTCTATGGCCAGGACGTTACAGTACCCCCCCCCCCCTCTAAGGTGCGGACTCCGGCCACAAAACCTGACACTGAAGGGGAGGGTCTGGATGGGCCCTCTTACGGCGGCAGCTCAGGTGCGGGACGTAGCCTCTGCCCCACCCTTGGCGTCGCCCTCTTAGGTGGCGCACCTGGCCGCGCCGAAGGTCTGGTGGGCGACCCTGGCTTCGCCCGGCTGGCGGGCGACCCTTGTTGCGCCCGGCTGGCGGACGACCCTTGTTGCGCCCGGCTGGCGGGCGACCCTTGCTGCGCCCGGCTGGCGGGCGGCGATGGCTGCGCCCGGCTGGCGGACGACCCTGGCTGCGCCCGGCTGGCGGGTGTCCTTTGCTGCGCCTGGGTGGCGGGCGGTGATGGCTGCGCCCGGCTGGCAGGCGGCGATGGCTGATCCGGGCAGACGGGCCACTCTGGCTGATCCGGGCAGACGGGCCACTCTGGCTGATCCGGGCAGACGGGCCACTCTGGCTGATCCGGGCAGACGGGCCACTCTGGCAGCTCCGGGCAGACGGGCCACTCTGGCAGCTCCGGGCAGACGGGCCACTCTGGCAGCTCCGGGCAGACGGGCCACTCTGGCAGCTCCGGGCAGACGGGCCACTCTGGCAGCTCCGGGCAGACGGGCCACTCTGGCTGCGCTGAACAAGTGGGCCACTCTGGCAGCTCCGGACAGTTGGGCCACTCCGGCAGCTCCGGACAGGTGGGCCACTCTGGCAGCTCCGGCATGGCGGGCCACTCTGGCAGATCCGGCACGGCGGGCCACTCTGGCAGATCCGGCTCAGGATTCACCAGGCTGGGGAGACATGAAGGAGGCCTGGCTCTGTGCGCAGGCCCTGGACTCACCAGGCTGGGGAGACCCGCTGGAGGCCTGGTTTGAGGAGGCGGCACAGGAGAGACCAGGGTGGAGGGATCCACCGGAGGCACAGGCTTGACCAGGATGAGGAGACCCACTGGAGGACTGGTCCGTGGAGGAGGCACGGGCTTGACCAGGATAGGGAGACCCACTGGAGGACTGGTCCGTGGAGGAGGCACGGGCTTGACCAGGATAGGAAGACATGCAGGAGGCCTGGTTCTGGGCGTAGGCATTTGACCCAAGTTAAACAATTTAAGGGCAATGCTACCAAATACAAATTGAGTGTATGTAAACTTCTGACCCACTGGGAATGTGATGAAAGAAATAAAAGCTGAAATAAATCATTCTCTCTACTATTATTCTGACATGTCACCTTCTTAAAAGAAAGTGGTGATCCTAACTGACCTAAGACAGGGGATTTTTACTAGGATTAAATGTCAGGAATTGTGAAAAACTGAGTTTAAATATATTTGGCGAAGGTGTATGTAAACTTCTGACTTCAACTGTATATATATATATATACAGTTGAAGTATATTTAATGTGAATCACATTTTTATTTGGCGTTCCCCTGACGGCATTGCACGTACCCCTGGGGTACGCCAAATATATAAATAAAAATACCTGCTGTAGAAGCATGAGTGTGGTCAAACAGTGTGGTCAACACAGTGTGGTCAAAGACTTAGTAACTTAGCTGTAGTCACGATATGGTTACCTATAACTACAAACATAGTTATGTTTTAGCGTTTTTACATATTTATTAAACTTATTTCCGGATATCTGCGGAACTACCCACAATGCACTATTTCTCAACGTCATATGGAGAACCGGTGCTACCTAGCTAGTTCCAGCTGGCTAATGTTAGCTATAAGCCATACTAGCATGCAAATACATTCCAAACCAAGTGTTGGCACTGGTGAGCTACTATGTACATCCACGAAGAAGAAACCATATAACTTAATGCGGAAAAACTGCATCTCCTCTTCTCCTGTACGTTTGGTAGTGGTAGTCGAACACCGAGTTCAGTAATAACCACAAGGATGGGGTTACGAGACTCATTTGTGGCTCAAAAACGAGAAGCTAGCTTGGAAGTGGTACCGGTTTTGTCCGTTTGAAGTGAGCGGATTGGAGTAAGGGATACGTGCACACATCTACTGTATGCTATCATTTCACCCCCGGAGGACTTGGATGTGTTGGTATAATCAGTGTAATACAGGATTCAGAAGGAGACTGAAACCAGGTGCTGTGCCAACCTACCGGTACATCGCGAGTGTCAGCAGTGAGTGAGATAAACTGGATAAATTCAGGATTTACCTCACTATATTCGATATTGGATTAGCTGACTCTCCCTCGGCCGGTGAAACGGCCTCTCACTTCTGAAGGCCTCTCCTTTTGCTCTTCTTTGGCAGCTAACTCAGCCGTCAATCGGTAAGTCTCCGCTCTCTCTACTTTATATCTCCTAGATTTTTTTGTGTTGTTGTTTTCTGTGGGTTCCTGCCTGTGCTAGCCTAGTTGTTCTCTGGCTTACTACTCAGCTATGTCAACCGTGTCAACCTGCTAGCTATCTGGCTAGGATAGCTAGCAGGCTAAAATAACTAACTTTGGCTTGCTGGCTGGCTGGCTGGCTGGCTGCCTGCCTGCCTTGCTGGCTATGATAACTGCATATACCGGTAACATTGTTTGATGACTGGTTAGATAACGTTATTTTCAAAAACGTTGATTTACTTTAATGTAGTTGTAAGATATGTGTTGATAGCAACTGGCTATGCCGCAGTTCTAATGGAAAGTTAATTAATGATGTTACATAAGATTGCTTTGTAAATAAATTAAAGAGAAAGCAGCACTCTTCTTACAGACAGAGAGGTCCATCCTACATTTTATACAGACTACAATGATGAATCCTAATATTGTCTCCTGTGATAAAAAAACGTATTGCGGAATGGTAGACTGTGTCCAAGGGTTTTACAACAGAGGTTACCAAATGCATGTAAACAATATTACCGAAATCCAATACAGGGAGAAGTGTTGTTTGAACAATCTTTCTACTATTTTTAATACTAAGGCATTATTTATTTCAATATAAAAAAACAATCTTAGCTTCTTAGTCAGATTTTCTATATGCGTTAAGGACAACTTGTCATCAATCCAGACACCCAGGTACTTATATTGAGAAACAAGCTCAATATGGACTCCATTTAAATATGTAGATCCTCAGGGTCAACATTTCGTGACCTAGAGAACAGCATAAGCTTGGTTTTGCTTGGTATTTAACACTAATTTAAGATCTGTAAGTGATTTCTGAATTGAATCAAAGTCATGTTGAAGTTCATGAATGGCCTGCTGCACCGAGGCGGCACAGAAATACAAAACTGTGTCATCTACATAGAGATTAATGTTACAAGTATTAACAGCCAAATCAAATCAAATCAAATGTTATTTGCCACTTACACATGGTTAGCAGATGTTATTGCGAGTGTAGCGAAATGCTTGTGCTTCTAGTTTCAACAGTGTAGCAATATCTAACATGTAATCTAACAGTTCCACAACAACTACCTTATACACACAAATCTAAAAGGATGGAGTAAGAATATGTACATTTTACATTTACGTCATTTAGCAGACGCTCTTATCCAGAGCGACTTACAGTAGTGAATGCATAGATTTCATTTCATGCATTTTTTTTGTACTGACCCCCTGTGGGAATCGAACCCACAACCCTGGCGTTGCACACACCATGCTCTACCAACTGAGCCACAGGTAAGGTTTTCCGGTCTAAGAATGTAAGAAATAATACATTAAAAAAACAAAATACTGCAAAGTTTCCTAAGGACTAGTAGTGAAATGGCCCTCTCTGTCAGTGTTTCCTATGTCATTAATATACAAAGTGAACAATAACGGACCCAAAATCGAACGATGAGGAACACCTTTTTAATTCTCAAGAAATTCAGATTTAACCAGACCATAAACAGGCTGTAGTCATGTCTAGTGTTTATCACTGCAGTCATGTTTAGTGTTTAACAGCCTTGATCAACTGTTCTGTTCTAGTCTATTATGTTTCTATTCTATTACATTATTGTCTTTTTTGTCCTGTTTATATTTCAATTATACAGTCTGTAATTATTTGCCTAAACACCGGTCTCACCAGACCAGAGAATCTCGCCTCATATGGTTCGAGACAATTTTTTTCTGTCTTTTAATACCAATATGCATGTCAATATGCTAGCATTTCTCCTTTGCCAAGATAATCCATCCACCTGACAGGTGTGGCATATCAAGACGCTGATTAAACAGCATGATCATTACACAGGTATTGTGGCCTGTAGAATGTTGTCCCACTCCTCTTCAATAGCTGTGTAAAGTTTCTGGATATTGGCAGGAACTGGAACGCGCTGTTGTAAACGTCGATCCAGAGCATCCCAAACATGCTCAATGGGTGACATGTCTGGTGAGTATGCAGGCCATGAAAGAACTGGGACATTTTCAGCTTCCAGGATTTGTCTACAGATCTTTGCTACATGGGGCCGTGCATTATTATGCTGAAACATGAGGTGATGGTGGCGGATTAATGGCACGACGATGGGCCTCAGGAGCTCGTCACGGTATCTCTGTGCGTTCAAATTGCGATCAATAAAATGCAATTGTGTTCGTTGTCCATATAAGGTTCCATTTCAGATGCATCGTTAGTAATTTATTCAGATTAATGTTGAAATGTGTATTTTAGGAGATTGGGTTTGTTTGTGTTTATATTTCTGACTCAGATCTGAGAATAGTTAATTGAATCCTGGGATATTTCTTATCTTGGATTAACAATTATCACCAATGTAGTTATCATGATAAAATGTGTCTCATCCGGCAGTCTTTAACATATTAACTCTGTTTGCAGCACAGAAATACATCAATCAGCAAAACAGCTGTTTCATCACACATCTCTCTCTATCTCTCTCTCTACCTCTCTATCTCTCTCCACCTCTCTCTCTCTCTCTCCACCTCTCTCTCTCTCTCTCTCCACCTCTCTCTCTCTCCCCACCTCTCTCTCCTCAACTCTCTCTCTCCACCTCTCTCTCTCCACCTCTCTCTCTCCACCTCTCTCTCTCTCCCCACCTCTCTCTCTCTACCTCTCTCTCTCCACCTCTCTCTCTCCACCTCTTTCCCCACCTATCTCTCTCTATCTCTCTCTCTCCACCTCTCTCCAACTCTCTCTCCATCTCTTTCTATCTCTCTCTCTCCACCTCTCTATCTCTCCCTCTCTCCACCTCTCTCTATCTCTCTCTCTCCCTCCACCTCTCTCTCTCCAACTCTCTCTCCACCTCTCTCTCTCCACCTCTCTCTCTCCACCTCTCTCT
The DNA here is from genome assembly GCF_905237065.1 of Salmo salar. Taxonomy (NCBI): domain Eukaryota; kingdom Metazoa; phylum Chordata; class Actinopteri; order Salmoniformes; family Salmonidae; genus Salmo; species Salmo salar. Next base: position 255,651 of record NW_025550952.1, on the reverse strand, counting down.
ATCTCTCTCCACTTCTCTCTCTCCACCTCTCTCTATCTCTCTCCATCTCTCTATCTCACTCCACCTCTCTCTCTCCACCTCTCTCTCCCCACCTGTCTCTCCCCACCTGTCTCTCCCCACCTCTCTCTGTCTCTCTCTCCACCTCTCTCTCTCTCTCTCTCTCTCTCCCCACCTCTCTCTCTACCTCTCTCTCTCCACCTCTCTCTCTCCACCTCTTTCCCCACCTATCTCTCTCTATGTCTCTCTCTCCACCTCTCTCCAACTCTCTCTATCTCTCTCTCCACCTCTCTCTATCTCTCCCTCTCTCCACCTCTATCTCTCTCTCTCCCTCCACCTCTCTCTCTCCAACTCTCTCTCCACCTCTCTCTCTCCACCTCTCTCTCTCCACCTCTCTCTATCTCTCTCCACTTCTCTCTCTCCACCTCTCTCTATCTCTCTCCACCTCTCTATCTCACTCCACCTCTCTCTCTCCACCTCTCTCTCCCCACCTGTCTCTCCCCACCTCTCTCTATGTCTCTCTCTCCACCTCTCTCTATCTCTCTCTCTCCACCTCTCTCTACCTCTCTCTATCTCTCTCTCTCACCACCTTTCTCTCTCTCTCTCTATCTCTCTCCACCCCTCTTTCTCCACCACTCTCTATCTCTCTCTCTCCACCTCTCTCTATCTCTCTCTATCTCTCTCTCTCCACCTCTCAATTCGATTTCAATTCAATTTAAGAGCTTTATTGGCATGGGAAACATGTTAACACTGCCAAAGCAAGTGAAGTAGATCATAAAGAAAAGTGAAATTAACAATAAAAATTAATTAAACATTACACTCACAGAAGTTCTCTCTCTCTCTCTCTCTCTACCTCTCTCTCTCACTCTCCCTCCCTCCCTCCACTCTCTCTCTCCCTCCACCTCTCTCTCTTCCTCCATCTCTCTCTCCAACTCTCTTTCCACCTCTCTTTCTCTCTCTCTTTCCACCTCTCTCTCTCTACCTCTCTGCCTCTCTCTCCATCTCTCTACCTCTCTTTCCAGCACTCTCTCTCTCCCCATCTCTCCACATCTCTCTCCATCTCCCTCCATCTCCCTCCATCTCTCTCCACATCTCTCTCCATCTCCCTCCATCTCCCTCCATCTCCCTCCATCTCCCTCCATCTCTCTCCACATCTCTCTCCATCTCTCCACCTCTCCACCTCTCTCCCTATCTCCCGCCTTCTCGCTCCCCATCTCCCTCCCCATCTCTCCACATCTCTCTCTATCTCTTTCCCCATCTCTCCACATCTCTCTCTATCTCTCTCCCCATCTCTCCACCTCTCCACATCTCTCTCCATCTCTTTCCCCATCTCTCCCCATCTCTCCACATCTCTCTACATCTCTCTCCACATCTCTCCACATCTCTCTCCATATCTCTCTCCATCTCTCTCCACATCTCTCTACATCTCTCTCCACATCGCCAGCCTTCTCTCTCCATCTCTCTCTCCCCCATCTCTCTCTCCCCCATCTCTCTCTCCCCCATCTCTCTCTGGCTTTAATGCCACCGTATACCTTATTACACCCCATAGGGCTCTAGTCAAAAGTAGTACACTATATCCTTATTCCTTATGACACCCCATAGGGCCCTGGTCAAAAGTAGTGCACTATATAGGGAATAGGGTGCCATTTGGGAGGTACACTATGTCACCAGTCTCACCTGTCCTTCCCGGTCTCCTTCTTGAACACCATGTCGCAGTAGTTCATGCGTTCCTCTGTGGTGAGGTATATCCTAGCCTGGGGGTACTTCTCTACAGCCTGTCTCAGCATGTTGTACACAATGCCCTTCCCATCCTTCCTCATGTTCCTCAGAGGACCCCACACCACATATACCGTGTCGTTGGCCTGGCCAAAGAAGTACTGAGGCCTCTGATAAGAAGAAGGAGGAGGAGGAGGAAGAGGAGAAGAAGAAGAAGGAGGAGGAGAAGGAGGAGGAGAAGAAGGAGGAGAGGGAGGAGGAGAAGGAGAAAAAGGAGGAGGAGAAGGAGAAGAAGGAGGAGGAGGAGAAGGAGGAGGAGAAGGAGAAGAAGGAGGAGGAGGAGAAGGAGGAGGAGGAGAAGAAGGAGGAGGAGAAGGAGAAGAAGGAGGAGGAGAAAGAGGAGGAGGAGAAGAAGGAGTAGGAGAAGGAGGAGGAGAAGGAGGAGGAGGAGAAGAAGGAGTAGAAGGAGAAGGAGAAGGAGGAGGAGAATAAGGAGGAGAAGGAGGAGAAGGAGGAGGAGAAGGAGGAGGAGAATAAGGAGGAGGAGGAGGAGGAGGAGAAGGAGAAGGAGAAGAAGAAGAAGGAAGAGGGAAAGAAGAAGGAGTAGAAGGAGAAGAAAGAGAAGGAGGAGAAGAAGAAGGAGAAGAAGAAATGGGTTAGCGTTTTCATGGACCCAAAGATATTTACATTTTAGTAATTTAGCAGACACGCTTATCCAGAGCGACTTACAGGTAGATATCAAAGTTCTCCGCAGAATCAGTGCCAGGAAGATGAAATACACACTACAATAGCAACACACTGAATCATGAACACTCTGAGGAAGCCGTCAGCTTGGTGTCCAAACGTCAGTCACCTCTACTCATCCTGAGAAATTATTATTTCACCTTTATTTAACCAGGTAGGCCAGTTGAGAACAAGTTCTCATTTACAACTGCGACCTGGCCAAGATAAAGCAAAGCAGTTCGACAACATACAACAACACAGAGTTACACATGGAGTAAAACAAACATACAGTCAATAATACAGTAGAAAAATCTATATATAGTGTGTGAAGTAAATGAAGTAATGAGGTAAGGCTGAGCTAAAGGACTAAAGTGAGCTAAAATAAATATATGTTGTGCCTAGATTTCTTTTGCCTTTTTCCTGCCTCGAATTAGTCCTTTTGGGAGTTTTTTCTCCATAAGCCCCTTCTCATTAATACAGTTTCTTATGTGTGTTGGGCATCTTGAAGAGGCAAAACACTCTGCTAATAAAATACATCAAATCAGTAAGAGGATAAAAGGTGAAATAAATAAAGGTGAAATAAAACCCACCTGTAGCAGCAGGGGTACAGACGTGTGAGAGACGACCCTGAGGGTGGTGCGGTGCCCCACGTCGTGTTCGAACCCACGCGTCGGGGCGTTGTTCATACGCCAGATACAGGAAGAGCGGTCGATCTCTGGCCCCGCCGCCTGGCCCAACATCTGACCGGAACTGGACACCACGGAGCAGACCTCACAGTGTAGCTTCAGCGGCTGGAGGGACGAGGAAAGGACTACACTGTTATTACAGTATTAGATATGTTATTACGGCGGCCCAGGTACATCACTGGGGCCAAGCTTCCTGCCATCCAGGACCTCTATACCAGGCGGTGTCAGAGGAAGGCCCCTAGTCATAGACTGTTCTCTCTGCTACCGCACGGCAAGCAGTACCGACATATTGACTCTGTACCGGTACACCCTGTATATAGCCTCCACATTGACTCTGTACCGGTACCCCCTGTATATAGCCTCCACATTGACTCTGTACCGGTACCCCCTGTATATGGCCTCCACATTGACTCTGTACCGTACCCCCCTGTATATAGTCCCCACATTGACTCTGTACCGGTACCCCCTGTATATAGTCCCCACATTGACTCTGTACCAGTACCCCCTGTATATAGCCTCCACATTGACTCTGTACCGGTACCCCCTGTATATAGCCTCCACATTGACTCTGTACCGGTACCCCCTGTATATAGCCTCCATATTGACTCTGTACCGGTACCCCCTGTATATAGCCTCCACATTGACTCTGTACCATAACACCCTGTATATAGCCTCCACATTGACTCTGTACCGGTACCCCCTCTATATAGCCTCCACATTGACTCTGTACCGGTACCCCCTGTATATAGCCTCCACATTGACTCTGTACCGGTACCCCCTGTATATTGCCTCCACATTGACTCTGTACCGGTACCCCCTGTATATAGCCTCCATATTGACTCTGTACCGGTACCCCCTGTATATAGCCTCCACATTGACTCTGTACCGGTACCCCCTGTATATGGCCTCCACATTGACTCTGTACCGTAACACCCTGTATATAGCCTCGCTATTGTTATTTTACTGCTGCTCTTTAATTATTTGTTACTTTTATTTATTTATTTTTTTGTATTTTTCCTAAAACTGTATTGTTGGTTAAGCCTTGTAAGTAAGCATTTCACTGTAAGGTCTACACCTGTTGAATTCGGCACATTTGACAAATAACATTTGATTTGATTTGATTTTGATATCACAGTGTTATATTGAACTGGACAGTGGAGCAAGGCAGTTGGAAGAGAGGAGAAGAGAGGGAGAAGAGAGGGAAAGGAGAAGAGAGGGAGAGGAGAAGAGAGGAGAAGAGAGGGAGAAGAGAGGGAGAAGAGAGGGGAAGAAAGGAGAGGAGAGGGAGAAGAGAGGAGAAGAGAGGGAGAAGAGATGGAGAGGAGAAGAGAGGGAGAGGAGAAGAGAGGGAGAGGAGAAGAGAGGAGAAGAGAGGGGAAGAGAGGGGAAGAGAGGAGAGGAGAAGAGAGGGAGAGGAGAAGAGAGGGAGAAGAGAGGGAGAAGAGAAGAGAGGGAGAGGAGAAGAGAGGGAGAGGAGAGGGGAAGAGAGGGGAAGAGAGGGAGAGGAGAAGAGAGGGAGAAGAGAGTGGGCGAAGAGAGGGAGAAGAGAGGGAGAAGAGAGGGAGAGGAGAAGAGAAGAGAGGGAGAAGAGAGGGAGAAGAGAGGAGAAGAGAGGGAGAAGAGAGGGAGAGGAGAAGAGAGGGAGAAGAGAGGGGAAGAGAGGGAGAAGAGAGGAGAAGAAAGGGGAAGAGAGGGGGAAGAGAGGAGAAGAGAGGGAGAAGAGAGGGAGAAGAGAGGGAGAAGAGAGGGAAAGGAGAAGAGAGGGAGAGGAGAAGAGAGAAGAGAGGGAGAAGAGAGGGAGAAGAGAGGGGAAGAGAGGAGAGGAGAAGAGTGGGAGAAGAGAGGGAGAGGAGAAGAGAGGGAGAGGAGAAGAGAGGGAGAGGAGAAGAGAGGAGAAGAGAGGGGAAGAGAGGGGAAGAGAGGAGAGGAGAAGAGAAGAGTGAGAAGAGAGGGAGAAGAGAAGAGAGGGAGAGGGGAAGAGAGGGGAAGAGAGGAGAGGAGAAGAGAGGGAGAAGAGAGTGGGCGAAGAGAGGAGAGAGAGAGGGAGAGGAGAAGAGAGGAGAAGAGAGGAGAAGAGAGGGAGAAGAGAGGGAGAGGAGAAGAGAGGGAGAAGAGAGGGGAAGAGAGGGAGAAGAGAGGAGAAGAGAGGGAGGAGAGAGGGAGAGGAGAAGAAAGGGAGAAGAGAGGGGAAGAGAGGGAGAAGAGAGGGAGAAGAGAGGGAGAAGAAAGGGAGAAGAGAGGCTGGAACCGAACCCAGAATCTCTAGTGGTAGAGCTAGTACTGCGATGCAGTGACTTAGACCACTGAGACAGAGCCTGGACTCTAACCAGGATCTCTAGTGGTACAGCTAGTACTGCGATGCAGTGACTTAGACCACTGAGACAGAGCCTGGACTCTAACCAGGATCTCCAGTGGTACAGCAAACACTGTGATGCAGTGTCTTAGACCACTGAGACAGAGCCTGGACTCTAACCAGGATCTCTAGTGGTACAGCTAGCACTGCGATGCAGTGTCTTAGACCACTGAGACAGAGCCTGGACTCTAACCAGGATCTCTAGTGGTACAGCAAACACTGTGATGCAGTGTTTTAGACCACTGAGACAGAGCCTGGACTCTAACCAGGATCTCTAGTGGTACAGCTAGCACTGTGACGCAGTGCCTTAGACCACTGAGACAGAGCCTGGACTCTAACCCAGGATCTCTAGTGGTACAGCTAGCACTGCGATGCAGTGTCTTAGACCACTGCATCAATGAAGAGTTCTGACTCACCCACGGGTTGATGTTTCAGCATTGTCTCAGTGCTGATGTGAAGGAAAAACCCACAGGCTCTATTGGCATCATTTATGCACATTGTGGATAGGGAGGGGAAAAAAGCTTGCCGATATTTTCAAGACCTGAGCTATTTAATTAATTTGTTTTATTTATTACATTTACTAGTTCATTTATTTAGACAATTGAATGTATTTTTTTTTAGGCTTGGCCTATTTAGTAGGCTATTTTGACTCACTCATTCGTGGCTTTAGTTCAACAAAATAAGTACCGAACACAGGAGGCTGGTGGCACCTTAATTTGGGGAGGACGGGCTCATGGTAATGGCTGGAGCAGAATTAGTGGAATGGTATCAAATACATCAAAGACATGGTTTCCATGGTTTCCAGGTGTTTGATGGCTATTCCATTTGTCAGCAGCCTCAGCAGCCTCAGCATCCTCAGCATCCTCAGCAGCCTCAGCATCCTGAGCATCCTCAGCATCCTCAGCATCCTCAGCAGCCTCAGCATCCTCAACAGCCTCAGCATCCTCAACAGCCTCAGCATCCTCAGCATCCTCAGCAGCCTCAGCATCCTCAGCATCCTCAGCATCCTCAGCATCCTCAGCAGCCTCAGCATCCTCAGCATCCTCAGCAGCCTCAGCATTCTCAGCATCCTCAGCATCCTCAGCATCCTCAGCATCCTCAGCAGCCTCAGCATCCTCAGCATCCTCAGCATCCTCAGCAGCCTCAGCATCCTCAGCAGCCTCAGCATCCTCAGCATCCTCAGCAGCCTCAGCATTCTCAACAGCCTCAGCATCCTCAACAGCCTCAGCATCCTCAGCATCCTCAGCAGCCTCAGCATCCTCAGCATCCTCAGCAGCCTCAGCATCCTCAGCAGCCTCAGCATCCTCAGCATCCTCAGCAGCCTCAGCATTCTCAGCATCCTCAGCATCCTCAGCATCCTCAGCAGCCTCAGCATCCTCAGCATCCTCAGCAGCCTCAGCATCCTCAGCAGCCTCAGCATCCTCAGCATCCTCAGCAGCCTCAGCATCCTCAGCATCCTCAGCAGCCTCAGCATCCTCAGCATCCTCAGCATCCTCAGCAGCCTCCACGGGTACCAACACATTCTTTCTGATGGTCTTTATTAAAGAACATTTTTTTACCAAGTTTATTCTGCTCATGTTGTGTGTGTGTGTGTGTGTGTGTGTGTGTGTGTGTGTGTGTGTGTGTGTGTGTGTGTGTGTGTGTGTGTGTGTGTGTGTGGGTTGGTTCTTCTATCCTTGTGGGGACCTAAAACCCCTAAAACCCCCCAAAGTTCACAGTGTGGTGCCGTTGCTCTGTTCCTAACCCCTTACCCTTACCCTAGTTATAACCCTAACTGTAGACCTAAACATAAACCTAACCTCTAAACTTAGTAAAATAGCCTTTGTCCTCATGTGGACGTGGGAAATGTCCCCACGAGGGAGAGTTTTCCTTGTTTTACAATCCTTGTGGGGACTTTGTTTTTCTTTAGGTCCCCACAAGGATAGTAAAACAAAGAAAACTCTCCCTCGTGGGGACATTTCCCACGTCCACATGAGGACAAAGGCTATTTTACTAAGTTTAGAGGTTAGGTTTATGTTTAGGTCTACAGTTAGGGTTATAACTAGGGTAAGGGTAAGGGGTTAGGAACAGAGCAACGGCACCACAGTGTTATGCGTTCCAAATGGCACCTTGTTCCCTTTATATGGTCAAAACTAGTACACTATGTAGGGAACAGGGTGCCATAGGGATCTGGTCTAAAGTAGTGCACTATATAGGGAACAGGGTGCCATAGGGATCTGGCTAAAGTAGTGCACTGTGTTGGGAACAGGGTGCCATAGGGCTCTGGTCAGAACAAGTACACTACGTAGGGAACAGGGTTCCATAGGGATCTGGTCTAAAGTAGTGCACTATGTAGGGAACAGGGTTCCATAGGGCTCTGGTCTAAAGTAGTGCACTACGTAGGGAACAGGGTGAAATAGGGATCTGGTCTAAAGTAGTGCACTATGTAGGGAACAGGGTTCCATAGGGCTCTGGTCAGAACTAGTACACTACGTAGGGAACAAGGTGCCATAGGGCTCTGGTCAGAACTAGTACACTATGTAGGGAACAGGGTTCCATAGGGCTCTGGTCAGAACTAGTACACTATGTAGGGAACAGGGTTCCATAGGGCTCTGGTCAGAACTAGTACACTACGTAGGGAACAGGGTGCCATAGGGCACTGGTCAGAACTAGTACACTACGTAGGGAACAGGGTGCCATTTGGGCTTCCAGGCCTGCAGAATGTGATAAGAAACATGGGGTGGTTGGAATTACAAAGAAATAATCCACAACAGAGAAATATCAAACAGCAACCCATTATCATGAGGTACTGAATGGTACTGATGGTATATATTGGGAGGTACTGAATGGTATCTATTGGGAGGCACTGAATGGTATCTATTGGGAGGTACTGAATGGTATCTACCGAGAGGTACTGAATGGTATTGATGGTATCTATTGAGAGGTACTGAATGGTATCTACTGAGAGGTACTGAATGGTATTGATGGTATCTATTGGGAGGTACTGATGGTATCTATTGGGAGGCACTGAATGGTATCTATTGGGAGGTACTGAATGGTACTGATGGTATCTACTGGGAGGTACTGAATGGCATTGATGGTATCTATTGGGAGGTACTGAATGGTATCTATTGGGAGGTACTGAATGGTATCTATTGGGAGGTACTGAATAGTATTGATGGTATCTATTGGGAGGTACTGAACAGTATTGATGGTATTGATGGTATCTATTGGGAGATACTGAATGGTATCTATTGGGAGGTACTGAATAGTATTGATGGTATTGATGGTATCTACTGGGAGGTACTGAATGGTATCTCTTGGGAGGTACTGAATGGTATTGATGGTATCTATTGGGAGGTACTGAATGGTATCTATTGGGAGGTACTGAATAGTATTGATGGTATCTATTGGGAGGTACTGAATGGCATTGATGGTATCTATTGGGAGGTACTGAATGGTATTGATGCTATCTATTGGGAGGTACTGAATGGTATCTATTGGGAGGTACTGAATGATGTCTATTGGGAGGTACTGAATGGTACTGATGGTACCTATTGGGAGGTACTGAATGGTATTGATGGTATCTACTGGGAGGTACTGAATGGTATCTATTGGGAGGTACTGAATGGTATCTATTGTGAGGTACTGAAGGGTATCTACTGGGAGGTACTGAATGGCACTGATGGTATCTATTGGGAGGTACTGAATGGTACCTATTGGGAGGTACTGAATGGTATCTACTGGGAGGTACTGAATAGTATTGATGGTATCTATTGGGAGGTACTGAATGGTACTGATGGTACCTACTGGGAGGTACTGAATGGTACCTATTGGGAGGTACTGAATGGTATCTATTGGGAGGTACTGAATGGTACTGATGGTATCTATTGGGAGGTACTGAATGGTATCTATTGGGAGGTACTGAATGATATCTATTGGGAGGTACTGAAGGGTATCTATTGGGAGGTACTGAAGGGTAACTACTGGGAGGTACTGAATGGTACTGATGGTATCTATTGGGAGGTACTGAATAGTACCTATTGGGAGGTACTGTATGGTATCTACTGGGTGGTACTGAATGGTACTGATGGTATCTACTGGGAGGTATTGAATGGTATTGATGGTATCTATTGGGAGGTACTGAATGGTACCTATTGGGAGGTACTGAATGGTATCTACTGGGAGGTACTGAATGGTACTGATGGTATCTACTGGGAGGTACTGAATGGTATTGATGGTATCTACTGGGAGGTACTGAATGGTATCTATTGGGAGGTACTGATGGTATCTACTGGGAGGTACTGATGGTATCTATTGGGAGGTACTGAATGGTATCTACTGGGAGGTACTGAATGGTATTGATGGTATCTACTGGGAGGTACTGAATGGTATCTATTGGGAGGTACTGAATGGTATCTACTGGGAGGCACTGAATGGTATCTACTGGGAGGCACTGAATGGTATCTACTGGGAGGTACTGAATGGTATCTACTGGGAGGTACTGAATGGTATTGATGGTATCTATTGGGAGGTACTGAATGGTATCTATTGGGAGGTACTGAATGGTATTGATGGTATCTATGTAAATCTATTCCAGTGACTATAGCAGGGTGACAGTGCTATTGCGAGGTGCGGTATCTTAACGCCATCTTATGGCATGTTATGGTAACTTGCACTGCACTTGGAAAGTATTCAGACCCCTTGACTTTTCAAAATTTTGTTACATTACAGCCTTATTCTAAAATTGATAAAATCAATTGTTTTCCTCATCAATCGACACACCATACCCCATAACGACAAAGCTAAAACAGGTTTTTAGACATGTTTGCAAATTCATAAAAAATACAAAACAGAAATACCTTATTTACATAAGTATTCAGACCCTTTGCTATGAGACTCTAAATTGAGCTCAGGTGCATCCTGTTTCCATTGATCATCCCTCAGATGTTTCTACAAGTTGATTGCAGTCCACCTGTGGTAAATTCAATTGATTGGACATGATATGGAAAGGCACACACCTGTCTATATAAGGTCCCACAGTTGACAGTGCATGTCAGAGCAAAAACCAAGCTATGAGGTCGAAGGAATTGTCCGTAGAGCTCCGAGACAGGATTGTGTCGAAGCACAGATCTTGGGAAGGGTATCAACAAATTTCTTCAACATTGAAGGTCTCCAAGAATTGAGTGGCCTCCATCATTCTTAAATGGAAGAAGTTTGGAACCACCAAGACTCTTCCTAGAGCGGGCCACCCGGCCAAACTGAGCAATCGGGGGAGAAGGGCCTTGGTCAGGGAGGTGACCAAGAACCAGATGGTCACTCTGACAGAGCTCGAGAGTTCTTCTGTGGAGATCGGAGAACCTTCCAGAAGGACAACCATCTCTGCAGCACTCCACTAATCAGGCCTTTATGGTAGAGTGGCCACACAGAAGCCACTCCTACATTTGACATTTTAGTCAATTTGCCGACACGCTTATCCAGAGCGACTTACAGTAGTGAATACATTTCATACATTTTTTTTCCTTTTTTTTTCTCCATACTGGTCCCCCATGGGAATCGAACCCACAACCCTGCCATTGCAAACACCATGCTCTACCAACTGAGCCACACGGGACCAGTAAAAGGCACATGACAGCCCGCTTGGAGTTTGCCAAAAGGCACCTAAAGGACTCTGTCCATGAGAAACAAGATGGTATGATGAAACTAAGGATGAACACTTTGGCCTGAATGCCAAGTGTCACATCTGGAGGAAACCTGGCACCATCCCTACGGTGAAGCATGGTGGTGGCAGCATCATTGTCACGACTCCTACCGTAGGTAGCTCTCCCTCCTGTTCGGGTGGCGCTCGGCGGTCGTCGTCGCCGGCCTACTAGCTGCCACTGATTCCCTTTTCCCCCTTTTCGTTTATTGTGTGCACCTGTTTTTGGTTTGGGCTGATTAGCTGGGCTATTTTAGCCAGGAGGCCCGCCTGCTCTGTGTCCGGTATTATTTGTTTTCTGTATTGCTTGTGTGTGCACGCTCATTTGTATTTTGAGGTGCAAATGTGTATGTTGCGCCAACCTTTTTTTGTCCCATGTGTTTGGGCACTTTGGTTTTTTGTGTGCGCTCTAGTTCGCTGTTGGGCCGGCTTGTGTTTTGCCGTTGTGTGTTGAATAAATAACACTACCCTGCATTCTCTGCGTCCTGCTCCTGACTCCACTACGCCCTAGCGTTACAATCATGTTGTGGGGATGTTTTTCCAGAGGCAGGGACTTGGTCAATATAACTATTTGTTTAGCACTTTTGAAATGTACAGTGACAGAAATCAGAACATGGGCCGTTCTTACAGTGTTCTCCCTGTACACCAAGTCAGAACAGTAGGATAAATAAAGAGGGCACATAAGCAGACAATGAAAACTCTTACAATATATTATGATTATGTTTCTCTAAAACAGGTTATAGGCTACATGTGCACCACCAAGTCAGAACAGTAGGTGAAATTTAGAGGTGTAAATAGACCAAATTATTAGGGTGAGCCACATGGGCAACTAACATACACTAAGTATTACTTTCTTAGCTACAGAATACATATCTCCCTGGCATATTACATCTTTTATGTAGCAGCATAGAAGACATTTTTGGACTCACCTTGTTGTGCTCACTTGAACAGGAAAGTGGCGCGGTGGTCCTTCGTGGGCAAATTTTGTCATCAAATTTTGTCATCAAAATCTGGCATTCACTGGATTTATGGTGCTTTCAAAACAACTGGGAACTCTGGGGAAAAAACAAGGTTGAATCATGATGACGTCATTGATCTTCAGGTCGTAGCTCTAGAAAGAGGATGACCATTCAAAACGTATTTTTTCCCAGTCGGAGATCGTTTATTCCCGACTTCCCAGTTGTCTTGAACTCACAGAAGTCAAGTTTTCGCAGTTCCGAGTTAACAGTTGTTTTTGAGCGCGGCACAAATCATGCTTCATGGACAACATGGCCAATGTTGAATGTTTATCATTTTAAACTTGGGGAAAAAAGCCCCTTAATCCCAGATTAGGGACCACACAGCCACTGACACTGATTCCTTCCAAAACCACTCATTGTTGAATTTGCGATTTCCAATTTGTTGTGTAATGTTTATGTCCAACAGCCGATGAGCACCGATACATTTTATCTATAATTTCTCTTCATTATTTCTCTTCATGTCAAGGATTAAAAAGGATTTGCCAGTAGATTGTCGACTTGATTCGTGATGATGACTGCAAGCTAAGATTTAGAAAGCAAGATGTTACAACAAATGTTTAAAGGTTAAACTCAAATATATTGATTCATTAAAAAAACATTCTTTATGGAATTTCATTTTTTAAATTATATTATATTTATTATTAATTATATTTATTAATGATATTATGAATAGAAATGGAGGAGTTATGTCACATATGCAGTTATCGAAAAGATAATATATATGGGAATATCTGTTCAATCCAAAAATGTACAATCAACTGATTGTAGCACTACCACAAAAATGGCAAGTGGAGAAGGGAGAAGGTAGGGAACTTGTTTGTCTGCCATATATTAAAGATACAAATTGCCTGAAAGGAACTGGCATAAATAGATAAATATACCAGTTTTATTTGAGGACACAAATGTTGACAGCTGCGCCATACAGGTTGCAAACTAAATGGGCGGAGATTTTCGATGTACCAATTCCATGGCACATGGTTTATGAACTGGTACAACAAACTACACTTGACTCAACACTTAGAGTTTTTAAATGTAAATTATTATATACAATTCTTGCCACCAACAGAATGCTATATAAACTCAGCAAAAAAATAAAATATTGTGTAAATATTTGTATGAACATAACAAGATTCAACAACTGAGACATAAACTGAACAAGTTCCACAGACGTGACTAACAGAAATGGAATAATGTGTCACTGCACAAAGGGGGGGGTCAAAATCAAAAGTAACAGTCAGTATCTGATGTGATGGCCACCAGCTAGCTGCATTAAGTACTGCAGTGCATCTCCTCCTCATGGACTGCACCAGATTTGCCAGTTCTTGCTGTGAGATGTTACCCCACTCTTTCACCAAGGCACCTGCAAGTTCCCGGACATTTCTGGGGGGAATGGCCCTAGCCCTCACCCTCCGATCCAACAGGTCCCAGACGTGCTCAGTAGGATTGAGATCCGGGCTCTTCACTGGCCATGGCAGAACACTGACATTCCTGTCTTGCAGGAAATCACGCACAGAATGAGCAGTATGGCTGGTGGCATTGTCATGCTGGAGGGTCATGTCAGGATGAGCCTGCAGGAAGGGTACCACATGAGGGAAGAGGATGTCTTCCCTGTAACGCACAGCGTTGAGATTGCCTGCAATGACAACAAGCTCAGTCCAATGATGCTGTGACACACCGCCCCAGACCATGACGGACCCTCCACTTCCAAATCGATCCCGCTCTAGAATACAGGCCTTGGTGTAACGCTTATTCCTTCGACGATGAATGCAAATCCGACCATCACCCCTGAAGAGCACTTTTTGCCAGTCCTGTCTGGTCCAGCGACAGTGAGTTTGTGAGCATAGGCGACGTTGTTGCCGGTGATGTCTGGTGAGGACCTGCCTTAAAACTTCTTTGGGATTGGGGGCAGTATTTTCACGGCCGGATAAAAAACGTACCCGATTTAATCTGGTTACTACTCCTGCCCAGAAACTAGAATATGCATATAATTTGTAGATTTGGATAGAAAACACTCTAAAGTTTCTAAAACTGTTTGAATGGTGTCTGTGAGTATAACATAACTCATATGGCAGGCCAAAACCTGAGAAGATTCCATACAGGAAGTGCCCTGTCTGACAATTTGTTGTCCTTCTGTTGCATCTCTATCGACATTACAGCATCTGTGCTGTAACGTGACACTTTCTAAGGCTTCCATTGGCTCTCTAAAGCCACCAGAAAGTGGAATGGGGTGTCTGCTGTCTCTGGGCAAAGTACAGCAGCTCTGTTTGTGAGTGGTCAGCCTGGGGACAGTGAGACTGGAGATGCGCGTTCACGAGACTTCTCAATTTTTTTCTTTCAGCCTTTGAATAAATACAACGTTGCCCGGTTGGAATATTAGCGCATAAATTTTTTTTAAACAGCGTTTGACATGCTTCTAAGTACGGTAATGGAATATTTTGACATTTTTGGTCACGAAATGCGCTCGCGCGTCACCCTTCGGATAGTGACCTGAACGCACGAACAAAACGGAGGTATTTGGATATAACTATGGATTATTTGGAACCAAAACAACATTTGTTGTTGAAGTAGAAGTCCTGGGAGTGCATTCTGACGAAGAACAGCAAAGGTAATCCAATTTTTCTAATAGTAATTCTGAGTTTAGGTGACCCCGATGTTGGCGGATGTCAAAATAGCTAGCCGTGATGGCCGAGCTATGTACTCAGAATATTGCAAAATGTGCTTTCGCCGAAAAGCTATTTTAAAATCGGACATAGTGATTGCATAAAGGAGTTCTGTATCTATAATTCAAAAAATTATTGTTATGTATTTTGTCAACGTTTATCATAAGTAATTTAGTAAATTCACCGGAAGTTTTCGGTGGGTATGCTAGTGTAACAGGGCTCGAACCAGGGACACTTGTACACATCAACAACTGACACCCACCGAAGCATCGTTACCCATCGCGCCACAAAAGCCGCGGCCCTTGCAACGCAAGGGGAAACCCTACTTCAAGTCTCAGAGCGAGTGACGTCACCGATTGAAACGCTATTAGTGCGCACCACCGCTAACTAACTAGCCATTTCACATCGGTTACACTAGTTCTGAACATCACATGCTAATGTAAAAAGCTGTTTTTTGATATAAATATGAACTTGATTGAACAAAACATACATGTATTGTATAACATAATGTCCTAGGAGTGTCATCTGATGAAGATCATCAAAGGTTAGTGCTGCATTTAGCTGTGGTTTGGGTTTATGTGACATATATGCTTGCTTGGAAAATGGCTGTGTGATTATTTTTGTCTATGTACTCTCCTAACATAATCTAATGTTTTGCTTTCGCTGTAAAGCCTTTTTGAAATCGGACAATGTGGTTAGATTAACGAGAGTCTTATCTTTAAAATGGTGTAAAATAGTTGATTGTTTGAGAAAATTGAATTGTGGTATTTTAGTTGGTTTTGTATTTCGCGCCGTGCGATGCCATTGGCTGTTGGCTAGGGGTTCCGCTAGCAGAACGTCTGTCCTCAACAGGTTAAAACAGGCCAACAAGCCCTCAGTCCAGACTCTCTCGGCCTATTGCGGACAGTCTGAGCACTGATGGAGGGATTGTGTGTTCCCGGTGTAACTCGGGCAGTTGTTGTTGCCATCCTGTACCTGTTCCCCAGATGTGATGTTCGGATGTACCGATCCTGTGCAGGTGTTGTTACACGTGGTCTGCCACTGCAAGGACGATCAGCTGTCCGTCCTGTCTCCCTGTAGCGCTGTCTTAGGCGTCTCACAGTACGGACATTGCAATTTATTGCCCTGGCCACATCTGCAGTCCTCACGCCTCCTTGCAGCATGCCTAAGGCACGTTCACACAGATGAGCAGGGACCCTGGGCATTTTCTTTTGGTGTTTTTCAGAGTCAGCAGAAAGGCCTCTTTAGTGTCAGAACTGTGACCTTAATTGCCTACCGTCTGTAAGCTGTTAGTGTCTTAACGACCGTTCCACAGGTGCATGTTCATTAAGTGTTTACGGTTCATTGAACAAGCATGGGAAACAGTGTTTAAACCCTTCACAATGAAGATCTGTGAAGATATTTGGATTTTTACGAAGAAAGGGACGTTTCTTTTTTTGCCGAGTTTATATGGGACATACAACAATCTCAGCTCTGTAGATTTTGTTGCGAAGAGACAAAATCAATCGATAATTTATTCTGGTATTACCCCTATGTAGCTTGTTTCTGGTCACAGGTTCAGGAATGGTTAAAAAAAATCACAACATGCACCTAAAACTAACCTTACAAATAGCAGTGTTGGGTGATTTGGAAAGCCATAGTCAGTCAATAAATAATATAATAATACTGGTAGGAAAGGTTTTCATCTTTAGCTCACAATCTGTGGATAATATACGATTAGAAAGATTTAAAAAAAAATTATAATCACCACAGCACAGCACAATTGAAAAATGGACGGCACATGGAAACCAAACAAGGGCGGTCTATGGTGATAGGTGGGATGGGCTGAGATTGGCTGAGGGCTGGAATTAAATAGTTTGTTTGGTAATGTGCTGTTGTTATATATTGTTCGGTTCTTATTTTTCAGAGTAAATAACCCACGGACACTAGAGAAGCTTTAACCAAGTTTAATTATTCCCAAATGTTCTGTACAGCTGTAATTCAGACAATCCAACATTTGTCCCATCCAGATATTTATATCCCACTTAAGACACTCCCTCTCTCCTTACAGTTTAGGCCCAACAGGAAGAGGGTAACCAGATACTAAACCCTGATTACTCCATTAAGGGGAACTGACCTCACCCCTCATTTGCTGATCTCAACCCCTCCTTCACCTAATCCACAGATGTCCATCTGTCTTCCCTATATCAACACGTCGCTCTCCTCTCCTCCATCAAACACATTCCAAAGCCTTCTGGCTTTCTACAGAGAACCCTTAACTTTCTCCTTTGACTCTATGCTTCTTCTCTATCATTTATTTAATATCTCCAATGTTCAAAATGTTGAACCCAACAATATAAAAGTACTATGTATGTAAAATGTATAGGTAAAATGTGTGTACATGTAACAAAAAAGCTGTAAAAAAAACCAGATATTTGTCCTCCGAGGGGGGGGATGTTGAGCAGTTAAAAAAAATATATGATGTTGACATGATCGGTCCAATCAAAACTACTGTACATATAACATGATTTGACATTTTATCTGTGTCCAATGACCTTTGAGCCTTCTTGGATGTGCACTTGTAATGTAACTCTATGGCAGCACCCAATGGGGTAGAATTCTAGAATTTTCGAGGTCTACCCTTAGACTTGGCGGTGACGTAGTGTTCCCATGAGTGACAGAACACTGAGCCAATCACGGCACAATGCTTCGTATTTTCTGCTGCCTTGCCCCACCACCACAGGAAGCACTGAGCTAGACTGAAACACCTGCATTTTGGAGCTGCTTTACTCAAGAAAACAAAACAGAGACTATGTTTGTATGCCGCTTTAATAACTCAATGACATATATATTTTTTACAATGTCTGCAAACTGATACGTAACACGTATTAAAACCTCTTCGGGATAGGGGGTAGTATTTTCACGGCCGGATGAAAAACTTACCCAAATTAAACTGCCTGCTTCTCGGGCCCAGAATGTAGGATATGCATATTATTAGTAGATTTGGATAGACAACACTCTGAAGTTTCTAAAACTGTTTGAATGATGTCTGTGAGTATAACAGAACTCATTTGGCAGGCAAAAACCTGAGAAAAATCCAACCTAGAAGTGGGAAATCTGAGGTTGTAATCTTTTCAAGTGATTGCCTTTCCAGTATACAGTGACTATGGGTTCATTTTGCACTTCCTAAAGCTTCCACTAGATGTCAACAGTCTTTAGAACCTTGTTTGAGGATTTTATGGTGAATTTGATGGGAATAAAACCCCAAGGAAGTAGGTGTCCCATTATAAGGCATGGGTTCAGTCACGCGCAAGGACTTGGGAGCGAGCTGAGTTAATATTCATTCCTAAAGAGAACGGATAGGTCAAGTTGGAATTTTATTGAACATATATGTTAACCTCTCTAGGGTAGGGGGCAGTATTTGCACGGCCGGATAAAAAACGT
Organism: Salmo salar; assembly: GCF_905237065.1. Classification (NCBI taxonomy): domain Eukaryota; kingdom Metazoa; phylum Chordata; class Actinopteri; order Salmoniformes; family Salmonidae; genus Salmo; species Salmo salar. The sequence continues at coordinate 237,397 of NW_025550952.1, read as the reverse complement.
ACCCGATTTAATCTGGTTATTACTACTGCCCAGAAACTAGAATATGCATATAATTGTTTGATTTGGATAGAAAACACCCTAAAGTTTCTAAAACTGTTTGAATGGTGTCTGTGAGTATAACAGAACTCATATGGCAGGCAAAAACCTGAGAAGATTCCTTACAGGAAGTGCCCTCTCTGACCATTTCTTGGCCTTCTACACTCTCTTTATTGAAAACTGAGGATCTCTGCTGTAACGTGACTCTTCCTACGGCTCCCATAGGCTCTCAGAAGGCGGCAGAACGTTGAATGATGACTTTGTAGCCCATTGCTGAAAAACAGTAGCGCATTTGGATAGTGGTCGATCAGAGAACGATGAGACAGGGGCGCGCGTGCACGAGAAGAGTCCATTTTAGATTTTGTGTCTTTGAACGAAAACAGGGTTTCCCGGTCGGAATTTATCGCTTTTTTACGAGAAAAATCGCATAAAAATTGATTTTAAGCAGCGGTTGACATGCTTCGAAGTACGGTAATGGAATATTTAGAATTTTTTTGTCACGAAACGCGTCGGGCGCGTCAACCTTCGGATAGTGTCTTGAACGCACAAACAAAACAGAGGATATTTGAACATAACTATGGATTATTTTGAACCAAACCAACATTTGTTATTGAAGTAGAAGTCCTGGGAGTGCATTCTGACGAAGAACAGCAAAGGTAATCCAATTTTTCTTATAGTAAATCTGAGTTTGGTGAGTGCCTAACTTGGTGGGTGTCAAAATAGCTAGCCTGTGATGGCGAGCTATCTACTCAGAATATTGCAAAATGTGCTTTTGCCGAAAAGCTATTTTAAAATCGGACATAGCGATTGCATAAAGGAGTTCTGTATCTATAATTCTTAAAATAATTTTTATGTTTTTTGTGAACGTTTATCGTGAGTAATTTAGTAAATTCACCGGAAGTTTGCGGTGGGTATGCTAGTTCTGAACGTCACATGCTAATGTAAAAAGCTGGTTTTTGATATAAATATGAACTTGATTGAACAAAACATGCATGTATTGTATAACATAATGTCCTAGGAGTGTCATCTGATGAAGATCATCAAAGGTTAGTGCTGCATTTAGCTGTGGTTTTGGTTTATGTGACATTATATGCTAGCTTGAAAAATGGGTGTCTGATTATTTCTGTCTGGGTACTCTGCTGACATAATCTAATGTTTTGCTTTCATTGTAAAGCCTTTTTGAAATCGGACAGTGTGGTTAGATTAACGAGAGTCTTGTCTTTAAAATGGTGTAAAATAGTCATATGTTTGAGAAATTGAAGTAATAGCATTTCTAAGGTATTTGAATATCGCGCCACGGGATTCCACTGGCTGTTGAGTAGGTGGGACGATTTCATCCCACATACCCTAGAGAGGTTAAAAACAACCTAAAGATTGATTCTATACATCGTTTGACATGTTTCTACAAACTGTAGTATAACGTTTTTGACTTTTCGTCTGGACTAAGTAAGCACGCGCGTTGTGGATTTGGATAGTGAACCTAACGCGTGAACAAAATGGATGTATTTGGACATAAATATGAACTTTATCGAACATTTATTGTGGAGCTGGGGTTCCTGGGAGTGCCTTCTGATGAAGATAATCAAAGGTAAGTGAATATTTATAATGTAATTTCTTAGTTTTATTGACTCCAAGATGGCGGGTTTCTGTTTGCTAGATGTTGGTGTCTTCTGGGCTGTACTCAGATTATTGCAAATTGTGCTTTCGCCGTTAACCTTTTTTGAAATCTGACAAAGCGGTAGCATTTAGGAGAAGTCTATCTATAATTCTGTGCATAACACTTGTATATTGATCAAAGTTTATGATGAGTATTTCTGTAATATGTGTGCTCATTGTGCTCATTCATCGGAGGTTTAGGAGGGAAAACATTTCTGAACATTACGTGAAAATGTAAAATGTTTTTTTTTATATAAATATGAACTTTATCGAGCAAAACATACATGTATTGTGTAACATGAAGTCCTATGAGTGCCATCTGATGAAGATCATCAAAGGTTAGTGAATATTTTAGCTGTACTTTTGATTTTTGTGATGCATCTAGTTGCTTGGAAAATGGCTGTGTGGTTTTTCTTGTGAAGTTTATGTCCTAACATAATCTAACTTTATGCTTTCGCCGTAAAGCTTTTTTGAAATCGGACAATGTGGTTTGATTAACGAGAGTATTATCTTTAAAATGGTGTAAAATAGTTGATTGTTTGAGAAAATGGAATTATGAGATTTTAGCTGTTTTGAATTTGGCGCTCTGATTTTCCACTGGCTGTTGTCAAAATCGGGATTAGAGCGTGAAGGGGTCTCTAAGAGGTTTTAATGCCAAAATAACATGCAAAACAGGCAACTGCCCTGTATGGCAGGGCGCCACTGGTCATACCCAAGAAGACTCGATGCTGTAATCGCTGCCAAAGGTGCTTCAACAAAGTACTGAGTAAAGGGTCTGAATACTTATGGAAATGTGATAATTCCGTTTTTTAAAAATCTTTAATACATTTGCAAAATAAAAAAAATAAAACTGTTTTTGCTTTGTCATTATGGGGTATTGTGTATAGATTGATGAGGGAAAAAAAATAATTTTATACATTTTAGAATAAGGCTGTAATGTAACAAAATGTGGAAAAAGTCAAGGGGTCTGAATACTTTCTGAATGCACAGTATATTCATGGCAAGTTAATTCCGGCCTGTTAATGGTGTCATTGCACAGAGAGGGAAGGCCCATTTCACTAACATTTACTATCAAAATGCATTTTATTCTATTGAAAATTAGAACATGTGTCAGACCTGGGTCGTATCGTCAGACCTGGGTCGTATCGTCAGACCTGGGTCGTATCGTCAGACCTGGGGTCGTATCGTCAGACATGGGTCGTATCGTCACACCTGGGTCGTATCGTCAGACCTGGGTCGTATCGTCAGACCTGGGTCATAATGTCAGACCTGGGTCGTATCGTCAGACCTGGGTCGTATCGTCAGACCTGGGTCGTATCGTCAGACCTGGGTCGTATTTGTAGGGAACAGGAAAGTCACTGTGTTTACAAAACACCTTCCTAATATTGAGTTGCACCCCCCCCCCCACCACCCTTTTGCCCTCAGAACAGCCTCAATTCGTTGGGGGAACACCTTCCTAATATTGAGTTGCACCCCCCCCCCCACCCACCCTTTTGCCCTCAGAACAGCCTCAATTCGTTGGGGCGTGGACTATACAAGGTGTCAAAAGCATTCCACAGGGATGTGTTCCACAGGGATGCTGGCCCATGTTGACTCCAATGCTTCCCACAGCACTTATGTCTTACCCATTCACCAATCTGAATGGCACACATACACAATCCATGTATTTGTATGTATTATGGAACCACATTAGTTCCTGCCAAGGCAGCAGCTACTCTTCCTGGGGTTTATTATGGATCCCCATTAGTTCCTGCCAAGGCAGCGGCTACTCTTCCTGGGGTTTATTATGGATCCCCATTAGTTCCTGCCAAGGCAGCGGCTACTCTTCCTGGGGTTTATTATGGATCCCCATTAGTTCCTGCCAAGGCAGCGGCTACTCTTCGTGGGGTTTATTATGGATCCCCATTAGTTCCTGCCAAGGCAGCGGCTACTCTTCCTGGGGTTTATTATGGATCCCCATTAGTTCCTGCCAAGGGAGCAGCTACTCTTCCTGGGGTTTATTATGGAACCCCATTAGTTCCTGCCAAGGCAGCAGCTACTCTTCCTGGGGTTTATTATGGATCCCCATTAGTTCCTGCCAAGCCAGCAGCTACTCTTCCTGGGTTTATTATGGATCCCATTAGTTCCTGCCAAGGCAGCAGCTACTCTTCCTGGGGTTTATTATGGATCCCCGTTAGTTCCTGCCAAAGCAGTAGCTACTCTTCCTGGGGTTTATTATGGATCCCCATTAGTTCCTGCCAAGGCAGCAGCGACTCTTCCTGGGGTTTATTATGGATCCCCATTAGTTCCTGCCAAGGCAGCGGCTACTCTTCCTGGGGTTTATTATGGATCCCCATTAGTTCCTGCCAAGGCAGCGGCTACTCTTCCTGGGGTTTATTATGGATCCCCATTAGTTCCTGCCAAGGCAGAAGCTACTCTTCCTGGGGTCCAGCAAAAATATATACATTATAATACACATTTTAAACATACAAATATATTTTACAACAGATTTCACAGCACACTGTTTTCCCTCAGGCCACTACTCTACTACCACATATCTACAACACAAAATGCATGTGTACGTGTCTTTGTGTGTATAGTGAGTATGTTATCGTGTGTGTGTATGCGTGTGTTTGTACCTGTGTGTGTGTGTGTGTGTGTGTGTCTCTTCAGTCCACGCTGTTCCATAAGGTGTATTTTTATCTGTTTTTTTAAATCAGATTTTTGCATCAGTTACCTGATGTGGAATAGAGTTCCATGTAGTCATGGCTCTATGTAGTACTGTGCGCCTCCCATAGTCTGTTCTGGACTTGGGGACTGTGAAGAGACCTCTGGTGGCATGTCTTGTAGGGTATGCATGGGTGTCTGAGCTGTGTGGCAGTAGTTTAGACAGACAGCTCAGTACATTCAGCATGTCAACACTTCTTACGAATACAAGTAGTGATGGATATTATTAATGTTAGCACTCTATGTACATTTAAGGGGCCAGTCGTGCTGCCCTGTTCTCGGACAGTTGTAATTTGCCACAAGTCCCTCTTTGAGCACCTGACCACAGGACTAAAGAGTAGTCCAGGTGAGACAAAACTAGAGGCTGTCCTCACTGTGGCTCAGTTGGTAGAGCATGGTATTTGCAATGGTGTTTGCAACGCCAGGGTTGTGGGTTTGTTTCCCACAGGGGGCCAGTATGGAGAAGAAAAAAAAATGTATGAAATGAATTGAAATGTGTGCATTCACTACTGTAAGTTACTCTGGATAAGAGCATCTGCTAAATGACTAAAATGTAAAATGTCTGTAAGACCTGCTGTAATGGTTGTCGTAAGGAGAAGCGGACCAAAGTGCAGCGTGTGTCGTTCCACATTTTATTTACACTGTGAAATTATGCAATACATTTTTTTTAAAACATAGGAATACAAAAGTAGAACATGAACATAGAAATACAAAACAAAGAAAAACACCCCCTGTCATGCCCTGACCTACTCTACCATAGAAAATAACATCTTACTATGGTCAGGACGTAACACCTGCCTTGTTGATAGTGTTGTTAAGAAGGTAGAAACTAGGGCCTGTAGGACCTGCCTTGTTGATAGTGTTGTAAGAAGGTAGAAACTAGGGCCTGTAGGACCTGCCTTGTTGATAGTGCTGTTAAGAAGGTAGAAACTAGGGCCTGTAGGACCTGCCTTGTTGATAGTGCTGTTAAGAAGGTAGAAACTTGGGCCTGTAGGACCTGCCTTGTTGATAGTGTTGTTAAGAAGGTAGAAACTAGGGCCTGTAGGACCTGCCTTGTTGATAGTGTGTTTAAGAAGGCAGAGCAGCTCTTTATTATGGACAGACTTCTCCCCATCTTAGCTACTGTTGTATCAATTTGTTTTCACCTCGACAGTTTACAATCCAGGGTTACTCCAAGCAGTTTAGTCACATCAACTTGCTCAATTTCCACATTATTAATTACAAGATTTAGTTGCGGTTTAGGGTTTAGTGAATGCTTTTAGTTTTTTTTAACTATTCCCGGACAAAATGATGTATTTGCTACCATTCTGAAACTGACTACAGCTCTTTGTCTGGTGTTGCAGTGATTTCTCTTTGCTACGGTAGCTGACGTGGGCCTGGGCTTGAACCAGGGACCCTCTGCACACATCAACAACTGACACCCACGAAGCATCGTTACCCATCGCGCCACAAAAGCCGCGGCCCTTGCAACGCAAGGGGAAACCCTACTTCAAGTCTCAGAGCGAGTGACGTCACTGATTGAAACGCTATTAGCGCGCACCACCGCTAACTAACTAGCCATTTCACATCGGTTACACATAATGTTGAGTCATCAGCATACATAGACACACTGGGTATACTCGGTGCCGGTACCGGGTCGTCAGTAAAAATTTAGAAAAGCAAAGGGCCTAGACAGCTGCCCTGGGGAACGTGTTCTGTTAGACAGGTTTTTCCAGCAGCAAACTACATTTACATTTACATTTAAGTCATTTAGCAGACGCTCTTATCCAGAGCGACTTACAAATTGGTGCATTCACCTTATGATATCCAGTGGAACAACCACTTTACAATAGTACATCTATATCTTTTGGGGGGGGGGGGGGGGGTAGAAGGATTACTTTATCCTATCCCAGGTATTCCTTAAAGAGGTGGGGTTTCAGGTGTCTCCGGAAGGTGGTGATTGACTCCGCTGTCCTGGAGCTTGTTCCACCATAGGGGTGCCAGAGCAGCGGACAGTTTTGACTGGGCTGAGCGGGAACTGTGCTTCCTCGATAATGTCAAAAAGCCGCACTGAAGTCTAACAAAACCGTCCCCACAATCTTTTTTTTATTATCAATTTCTCTCAGCCAATCGTCAGTCATTTGTGTAAGTGCCGTGTATTGTATGTTGAATGCCCTTCTTTATTAAAAAGAGTATTGAAATTCTGTTAGGATAAGGGATCATTTCTTTCACCTGGATTCACCTAGATAATCGATGTCATGGAAAGAGCAGGTGTTCTTAATGTTTTGTACACTCAGTGTACACTTGAATTAGTATCTGGGTGTTTGTTCTTAGTGTGTGTGTGTTTTCCTCACCTCCTGCTTAGGGACGCTGATGTATCCCAGGTGAGGTTTGAAGGCCTTATGAGTCTGTCTGGAGAACATCCAGTGGCTGCTGAAGGTTTGTCCGAAGACTGGTTCCAGGAGGAAGTATGGCTTCTCTGAGTAGTTGACCACCACGACAAAGAGAGACACCACCGCGATCAGACTGGTGGCTATCACCGACTTCTTCTAGAGGGGAAATGGAGACGAGAGAGGAGTGAAGAGGGAAGAGAAGAGGGCAGAGAGATGAGAGACTAGTACCTATCCTCTGTAACTAACACCTATCCACTGTAACTAGTACCTCTCCTCTGTAACTAACACCTCTCCACTGTAACTAACACCTCTCCTCTATAACTAACACCTCTCCTCTGTAACTAGTACCTCTCCTCTGTAACTAGTACCTCTCCTCCGTAACTAACACCTCTCCTCTGTAACTAGCATCTCTCCTCTGTAACTAACACCTCTCCTCTGTAACTAACACCTCTCCTCTCCTCTGTAACTAACACCTCTCCTCTCCTCTGTAACTAGCACCTCTCCTCTGTAACTAGCACCTCTCCTCTGTAACTAGCACCTCTCCTCTGTAACTAGCACATCTAACTCTGTAACAAACACCTCTCCTCTGTAACAAACAACTCTCCTCTGTAACTAACACCTCTCCTCTGTAACTAGTACCTCTCCTCTGTAACTAGTACCTCTCCTCCGTAACTAACATGTCTCCTCTGTAACTAGCACCTCTCCTCTGTAACTAACACCTCTCCTCTGTAACTAACAGCTCTCCTCTCCTCTGTAACTAACACCTCTCCTCTGTAACTAACACCTCTCCTCTCCTCTGTAACTAGCACCTCTCCTCTGTAACTAACACCTCTCCACTCCTCTGTAACTAACACCTCTCCTCTGTAACTAACACCTCTCCTCTGTAACTAGCACCCCTCCTCTGTAACTAACACCTATCCTCTCCTCTGTAACTAGCACCTCTCCTCTGTAACTAACACCTCTCCTCTGTAACTAACACCTCTCCTCTCCTCTGTAACTAGCCTCTCTCCTCTGTAACTAACACCTCTCCTCTGTAACTAACACCTCTCCTCTGTAACTAGCACCTCTGCTCTGTAACTAACACCTCTCCTCTGTAAATAACACCTCTCCTCTCCTCTGTAACTAGCACCTCTCCTCTGTAACTAACACCTCTCCTCTCCTCTGTAACTAGCACCTCTCCTCTGTAACTAGCACCTCTCCTCTGTAACTAGCACCTCTCTTCTGTAACTAGCACCTCTCCTCTGTAACTAACACCTATCCTCTGTAACTAACACCTCTCCTCTGTAACTAACACCTCAACCTCTCCTCTGTAACTAGCACCTCTCCTCTGTAACTACCACCTCTCCTCTCCTCTGTAACAAGCACCTCTCCTCTGTAACTACCACCTCTCCTCTGTAACTAGCACCTCTCATCTGTAACTAGCACCTCTCCTCTGTAACTAGCACCTCTCCTCTGTAACTAGCACCTCTACTCTGTAACTAGCACCTCTCCTCTGTAACTAACACCTCTCCTCTGTAACTAACACCTCTCCTCTGTAACTAACACCTCTACTCTGTAACTAACACCTCTCCTCTGTAACTAACACCTCACCTCTCCTCTGTAACTAACACCTCTCCTCTGCAACTCACACCTCTCCTCTGTAACTAGCACCTCTCCTCTGTAACTAGCACCTCTCCTCTGTAACTAACACCACTCCTCTGTAACTAGCACCTCTCCTCTGTAACTAGCACCTCTCCTCTCCTCTGTTACTAACACCTCTCCTTTGTAACTAACACCTCTCCTCTGTAACTAGCACCTCTCCTCTGTAACTAACACCTCTCCTCTGTAACTAACATCTCTCCTCTGTAACTAACACCTCTCCTCTGTAACTAGCACCTCTCCTCTGTAACTAACACCTCTCCTCTGTAACTAACACCTCTCCTCTGTAACTAACACCTCTCCTCTGTAACTAACACCTCTCCTCTCCTCTGTAACTAGCACCTCTCCTCTGTAACTAACACCTCTCCTCTGTAACTAGCAGCTCTCCTCTGTAACTAGCACCTTTCCTCTGTAACTAGCACCTCTCCTCTGTAACTAGCACCTCTCCTCTGTAACTAGCACCTCTCCTCTGTAACTAACACCTCTCCTCTGTAACTAACACCTCAACCTCTCCTCTGTAACTAGCACCTCTCCTCTGTAACTAACACCTCTCCTCTCCTCTGTAACTAGCACCTCTCCTCTGTAACGAACACCTCTCCTCTCCTCTGTAACTAACACCTCTCCTCTGTAACTAGCACCTCTCCTCTGTAACTAACACCGCTCCTCTCCTCTGTAACTAGCACCTCTCCTCTGTAACTAGCACCTCTCCTCTGTAACTAACATCTCTCCTCTGTAACTAACACCTCTCCTCTCCTCTGTAACAAGCACCTCTCCTCTATAACTAGCACCTCTCCTCTGTAACTAGTACCTCTCCTCTGTAACTACCATCTCTCCTCTGTAACTAACACCTCTCCTCTGTAACTAACACCTCTCCTCTGTAACTAACACCTCTCCTCTCCTCTGTAACTAGCACCTCTCCTCTGTAACTAGCACCTCTCCTCTGTAACTAGTACCTCTCCTCTGTAACTAACACCTCTCCTCTGTAACTAACACCTCTCCTCTGTAACTAGCACCTCTCCTCTGTAACTAACACCTATCCTCTCCTCTGTAACTAGCACCTCTCCTCTGTAACTAACACCTCTCCTCTGTAACTAACACCTCTCCTCTCCTCTGTAACTAGCCTCTCTCCTCTGTAACTAACACCTCTCCTCTGTAACTAACACCTCTCCTCTGTAACTAGCACCTCTGCTCTGTAACTAACACCTCTCCTCTGTAAATAACACCTCTCCTCTCCTCTGTAACTAGCACCTCTCCTCTGTAACTAACACCTCTCCTCTCCTCTGTAACTAGCACCTCTCCTCTGTAACTAGCACCTCTCCTCTGTAACTAGCACCTCTCTTCTGTAACTAGCACCTCTCCTCTGTAACTAACACCTATCCTCTGTAACTAACACCTCTCCTCTGTAACTAACACCTCAACCTCTCCTCTGTAACTAGCACCTCTCCTCTGTAACTAACACCTATCCTCTCCTCTGTAACTAGCACCTCTCCTCTGTAACTAACACCTCTCCTCTGTAACTAACACCTCTCCTCTCCTCTGTAACTAACATCTCTCCTATGTAACTAGAAACTCTCCTCTGTAACTAACACCGCTCCTCTCCTCTGTAACTAGCACCTCTCCTCTGTAACTAGCACCTCTCCTCTGTAACTAACATCTCTCCTCTGTAACTAACACCTCTCCTCTCCTCTGTAACAAGCACCTCTCCTCTGTAACTACCACCTCTCCTCTCCTCTGTAACAAGCACCTCTCCTCTGTAACTACCACCTCTCCTCTGTAACTAGCACCTCTCCTCTGTAACTAGCACCTCTCCTCTGTAACTAACATCTCTCCTCTGTAACTAACAGCTCTCCTCTGTAACTAGCACCTCTCCTCTGTAACTAACACCTCTCCTCTCCTCTGTAACTAACACCTCTCCTCTGTAACTAACACCTCTCATCTGTAACTAGCACCTCTCCTCTGTAACTAGCACCTCTCCTCTGTAACTAGCACCTCTACTCTGTAACTAGCACCTCTCCTCTGTAACTAACACCTCTCCTCTGTAACTAACACCTCTCCTCTGTAACTAACACCTCTACTCTGTAACTAACACCTCTCCTCTGTAACTAACACCTCACCTCTCCTCTGTAACTAACACCTCTCCTCTGCAACTAACACCTCTCCTCTGTAACTAGCACCTCTTCTCTGTAACTAGCACCTCTCCTCTGTAACTAACACCACTCCTCTGTAACTAGCACCTCTCCTCTGTAACTAGCACCTCTCCTCTCCTCTGTTACTAACACCTCTCCTTTGTAACTAACACCTCTCCTCTGTAACTAGCACCTCTCCTCTGTAACTAACACCTCTCCTCTGTAACTAACATCTCTCCTCTGTAACTAACACCTCTCCTCTGTAACTAGCACCTCTCCTCTGTAACTAACACCTCTCCTCTGTAACTAACACCTCTCCTCTGTAACTAACACCTCTCCTCTGTAACTAACACCTCTCCTCTCCTCTGTAACTAGCAGCTCTCCTCTGTAACTAACACCTCTCCTCTGTAACTAGCAGCTCTCCTCTGTAACTAGCACCTTTCCTCTGTAACTAGCACCTCTCCTCTGTAACTAGCAACTCTCCTCTGTAACTAGCACCTCTCCTCTGTAACTAACACCTCTCCTCTGTAACTAACACCTCAACCTCTCCTCTGTAACTAGCACCTCTCCTCTGTAACTAACACCTCTCCTCTCCTCTGTAACTAGCACCTCTCCTCTGTAACGAACACCTCTCCTCTCCTCTGTAACTAACACCTCTCCTCTGTAACTAGCACCTCTCCTCTGTAACTAACACCGCTCCTCTCCTCTGTAACTAGCACCTCTCCTCTGTAACTAACATCTCTCCTCTGTAACTAACACCTCTCCTCTCCTCTGTAACAAGCACCTCTCCTCTATAACTAGCACCTCTCCTCTGTAACTAGTACCTCTCCTCTGTAACTACCATCTCTCCTCTGTAACTAACACCTCTCCTCTGTAACTAACACCTCTCCTCTGTAACTAACACCTCTCCTCTCCTCTGTAACTAGCACCTCTCCTCTGTAACTAGCACCTCTCCTCTGTAACTAGTACCTCTCCTCTGTAACTAACATCTCTCCTCTGTAACTAACACCTCTCCTCTGTAACTAGCAGCTCTCCTCTGTAACTAACACCTCACCTCTCCTCTGTAACTAACACCTCTCCTCTGTAACTAACACCTCTCCTCTCTAACTAGCACCTCTCCTCTGTAACTAGCACCTCTCCTCTGTAACTAACACCTCTCCTCTGTAACAAGCACCTCTCCTCTGTAACTAAGACCTCTCCTCTGTAACTAACATCTCTCCTCTGTAACTAACACCTCTCCTCTGTAACTAACACCTCTCCTCTGTAACTAGCACCTCTCCTCTGTAACTAGCAACTCTCCTCTGTAACTAACACCTCTCCTCTCCTCTGTAACTAACACCTCTCCTCTGTAACTAACACCTCTCCTCTGTAACTAACACCTCTCCTCTCTAACTAGCATCTCTCCTCTGTAACTAGCACCTCTCCTCTGTAACTAACACCTCTCCTCTGTAACAAGCACCTCTCCTCTGTAACTAAGACCTCTCCTCTGTAACTAACATCTCTCCTCTGTAACTAACACCTCTCCTCTGTAACTAGCACCTCTCCTCTGTAACTAGCACCTCTCCTCTGTAACTAGCACCTCTCCTCTCCTCTGTAACTAACACCTCTCCTCTCCTCTGTAACTAACACCTCTCCTCTGTAACTAGCACCTCTCCTCTGTAACTAACACCTCTCCTCTGTAACTAACACCTCTCCTCTGTAACTAACACCTCTCCTCTGTAACTAGCACCTCTCCTCTGTAACTAGCAACTCTCCTCTGTAACTAACACCTCTCCTCTCCTCTGTAACTAACACCTCTCCTCTGTAACTAGCACCTCTCCTCTGTAACTAACACCCTTCTTCTGTAACTAACACCTCTCCTCTCCTCTGTAACAAGCACCTCTCCTCTGTAACTACCACCTCTCCTCTCCTCTGTAACACGCACCTCTCCTCTGTAACTACCACCTCTCCTCTGTAACTAGCACCTCTCCTCTGTAACTAGCACCTCTCCTCTGTAACTAACATCTCTCCTCTGTAACTAACAGCTCTCCTCTGTAACTAGCACCTCTCCTCTGTAACTAACACCTCTCCTCTCCTCTGTAACTAACACCTCTCCTCTGTAACTAACACCTCTCATCTGTAACTAGCACCTCTCCTCTGTAACTAGCACCTCTCCTCTGTAACTAGCACCTCTCCTCTGTAACTAGCACCTCTCCTCTGTAACTAACACCTCTCCTCTGTAACTAACCTCTCTCCTCTGTAACTAACCTCTCTACTCTGTAACTAACACCTCTCCTCTGTAACTAACACCTCACCTCTCCTCTGTAACTAACACCTCTCCTCTGCAACTAACACCTCTCCTCTGTAACTAGCACCTCTCCTCTGTAACTAGCACCTCTCCTCTGTAACTAACACCACTCCTCTGTAACTAGCACCTCTCCTCTGTAACTAGCACCTCTCCTCTCCTCTGTTACTAACACCTCTCCTTTGTAACTAACACCTCTCCTCTGTAACTAGCACCTCTCCTCTGTAACTAACACCTCTCCTCTGTAACTAACATCTCTCCTCTGTAACTAACACCCCTCCTCTGTAACTAACACCTCTCCTCTGTAACTAACACCTCTCCTCTGTAACTAACACCTCTCCTCTGTAACTAACACCTCTCCTCTCCTCTGTAACTAGCAGCTCTCCTCTGTAACTAACACCTCTCCTCTGTAACTAGCAGCTCTCCTCTGTAACTAGCACCTTTCCTCTGTAACTAGCACCTCTCCTCTGTAACTAGCAACTCTCCTCTGTAACTAGCACCTCTCCTCTGTAACTAACACCTCTCCTCTGTAACTAACACCTCAACCTCTCCTCTGTAACTAGCACCTCTCCTCTGTAACTAACACCTCTCCTCTCCTCTGTAACTAGCACCTCTCCTCTGTAACGAACACCTCTCCTCTCCTCAGTAACTAACACCTCTCCTCTGTAACTAGCACCTCTCCTCTGTAACTAACACCGCTCCTCTCCTCTGTAACTAGCACCTCTCCTCTGTAACTAGCACCTCTCCTCTGTAACTAACATCTCTCCTCTGTAACTAACACCTCTCCTCTCCTCTGTAACAAGCACCTCTCCTCTATAACTAGCACCTCTCCTCTGTAACTAGTACCTCTCCTCTGTAACTACCATCTCTCCTCTGTAACTAACACCTCTCCTCTGTAACTAACACCTCTCCTCTCCTCTGTAACTAGCACCTCTCCTCTGTAACTAGCACCTCTCCTCTGTAACTAGTACCTCTCCTCTGTAACTAACATCTCTCCTCTGTAACTAACACCTCTCCTCTGTAACTAGCAGCTCTCCTCTGTAACTAACACCTCACCTCTCCTCTGTAACTAACACCTCTCCTCTGTAACTAACACCTCTCCTCTCTAACTAGCATCTCTCCTCTGTAACTAGCACCTCTCCTCTGTAACTAACACCTCTCCTCTGTAACAAGCACCTCTCCTCTGTAACTAAGACCTCTCCTCTGTAACTAACATCTCTCCTCTGTAACTAACACCTCTCCTCTGTAACTAGCACCTCTCCTCTGTAACTAACACCTCTCCTCTGTAACTAACACCTCTCCTCTGTAACTAACACCTCTCCTCTGTAACTAACACCTCTCCTCTGTAACTAGCACCTCTCCTCTGTAACTAGCAACTCTCCTCTGTAACTAACACCTCTCCTCTCCTCTGTAACTAACACCCCTCTTCTGTAACTAACACCTCTCCTCTGAAACTAGCACCTCTCCTCTCCTCTGTAACTAGCATCTCTCCTCTGTAACTAACACCTCTCCTCTGTAACTAACACCTCTCCTCTGTAACTAACACCTCTCCTCTGTAACTAACAACTCTCCTCTGTAACTAACACCTCTCCTCTGTAACTAGCATCTCTCCTCTGTAACTAGTACCTCTCCTCTGTAACTAACACCTCTCCTCTGTAACTAGCACCTCTCCTCTGTAACTAGCACCTCTCCTCTGTAACTAGCACCTCTCCTTTGTAACTAACCTCTATGGGCTAGGTGGGACGCTAGCGTGCCACCCGTGGTGCACTCCATCAACAGCAGGTGCATTTCAAGAGCGGCAAATTTGAATCCAAATAAATGTCAAAATTCACATTTTTCAAAAATACAACTATTTTACACCATTTGAAAGATAAACATCTCCTTAATCTAACCACGTTTTACGATTTCAAAAAGGTTTTACGGCGAAAGCATAAATTTAGAGTATGTTAGGACAGTACATTTACAAGAGTTGTGTGTAATGTTTTGTCAAGTCAAAGACAGGGTCACCAAAACCATAAAACCAGCTAAAATGATGCACTAACCTTTTACAATCTCCATCAGATGACACTCCTAGGACATTATGTTAGACAATGCATGCATTTTTAGTTCTATCAAGTTCATATTTATATCCAACAACAGCGTTTTACTATGGCATTGATGTTGAGGAAATCGTTTCCCTCCAATAACCGGCAGTCAAGTCAGCGTCACAAATTAAATAATTAAAATTAGAAAACATTGGTAAAATATTATATTGTCATTTAAAGAATTATAGATTTACATCTCTTGAACGCAATCAACTTGCCAGATTTAAAAATAACCTTACTGGGAAATCACACTTTGCAATAATCTGAGCACTGCGCCCAGAAAAATACGCGTTGCGATACAGACTAGACGTCATGTTGGGGAGATCTAAAATCGAAAATACTATGTAAATAATCCATTACCTTTGATTCTCTTCATCAGATGTCACTTCCAGGTATCACAGGTCCATAACGAATGTAGTTTTGTTCAAAAAAGCTCATCATTTATGTCCAAAAATCTCCGTCGAGTTAGCACATGATCTAAGCCAGCCGGACTTCTCGTCATGAACGAGGGGAAAAAATATATTTCCGTTCGTTCAAACATGTCAAACGTTGTATAGCATAAATCATTAGGGCCTTTTTAACCAGAACATGAATAATATTCAAGGTGGACGAATGCATACTCTTTTATAACGTATTGGAACGAGGGTACCCAACATGAACTCGCGCGCCAGGTGTCTAATGGGACATCATCGTTCCATGGCTCTTGTTCGGTCAGATCTCCCTCCAGAAGACTCAAAACACTTTGTAAAGGCTGGTGACATCTAGTGGAAGCATTAGGAAGTGCCAAAATATTCCTAAGCCCCTGTGTTTTTCAATGGGATAGGTTTAAAGTCAATACAACACATCAGGTATCCACTTCCTGTCAGAAAATGTCTCAGGGTTTTGCCTGCCAAATGAGTTCTGTTATACTCACAGACACCATTCAAACAGTTTTAGAAACTTTAGAGTGTTTTCTATCCATATATAATAAGTATATGCATATTCTAGTTACTGGGTAGGATTAGTAACCAGATTAAATCGGGTAAAAAAAAATTATCCAGACGTGCAAATGCTGCCCCCTAGCCCTAACAGGCTAACACCTCTCCTCTCCTCTGTAACTAACACCTCTCCTCTGTAACTAACACCTCTCCTCTGTAACTAACACCTCTCCTCTCCTCTGTAACTAACACCTCTCCTCTGTAAGTAACACCTCTCCTCTGTAACTAACACCTATCCTCTGTAACTAGCACCTCTCCTCTGTAACTAACTTCTCGCCTCTCCTCTATAACTAGCACCTCTCCTCTGTAACAAGTACCTCTCCTCTGTAACTAACACCTCTCCTCTCCTCTGTAACTAGCAGCTCTTCTCTGTAACTAACACCTCTCCTCTGTAACTAGCACCTCTCCTCTGTAACTAACACCTCTCCTCTGTAACTAACACCTCTCCTCTCCTCTGTAACTAGCACCTCTCCTCTGTAACTAACACCTATCCTCTCCTCTGCAACTAGCAGCTCTCCTCTGTAACTAACACCTCTCCTCTGTAACTAACACCTCTCCTCTCCTCTGTAACTAGCACCTCTCCTCCGTAACTAGCAACTCTCCTCTGTAACTAACACCTCTCCTCTCCTCTCCTCTGTAACTAACACCTCTCCTCTGTAACTAGCACCTCCCCTCTGTAACTAACACCCCTCTTCTGTAACTAACACCTCTCCTCTGAAACTAGCACCTCTCCTCTCCTCTGTAACTAGCATCTCTCCTCTGTAACTAACACCTCTCCTCTGTAACTAACACCTCTCCTCTGTAACTAACACCTCTCCTCTGTAACTAACACCTCTCCTCTGTAACTAGCACCTCTCCTCTGTAACTAGCATCTCTCCTCTGTAACTAGCACCTCTCCTCTGTAACTAACACCTCTCCTCTGTAACTAGCACCTCTCCTCTGTAACTAGCACCTCTCCTCTGTAACTAGCACCTCTCCTTTGTAACTAACACCTCTCCTCTCCTCTGTAACTAACACCTCTCCTCTGTAACTAACACCTCTCCTCTCCTCTGTAACTAACACCTCTCCTCTGTAAGTAACACCTCTCCTCTGTAACTAACACCTATCCTCTGTAACTAGCACCTCTCCTCTGTAACTAACTTCTCGCCTCTCCTCTATAACTAGCACCTCTCCTCTGTAACAAGTACCTCTCCTCTGTAACTAACACCTCTCCTCTCCTCTGTAACTAGCAGCTCTCCTCTGTAACTAACACCTCTCCTCTGTAACTAGCACCTCTCCTCTGTAACTAACACCTCTCCTCTGTAACTAACACCTCTCCTCTCCTCTGTAACTAGCACCTCTCCTCTGTAACTAACACCTATCCTCTCCTCTGCAACTAGCACCTCTCCTCTGTAACTAACACCTCTCCTCTGTAACTAACACCTCTCCTCTCCTCTGTAACTAGCACCTCTCCTCTGTAACTAGCATCTCTCCTCTGTAACTAACACCTCTCCTCTGTAACTAACACCCCTCCTCTGTAACTAACACCTCTCCTCTGAAACTAGCACCTCTCCTCTCCTCTGTAACTAACACCCCTCCTCTGTAACTAACACCTCTCCTCTGTAACTAACACCTCTCCTCTGTAACTAACACCTCTCCTCTGTAACTAGCACCTCTCCTCTGTAACTAACACCTCTCCTCTGTAACTAGCAGCTCTCCTCTGTAACTAGCACCTTTCCTCTGTAACTAGCACCTCTCCTCTGTAACTAGCAACTCTCCTCTGTAACTAGCACCTCTCCTCTGTAACTAACACCTCTCCTCTGTAACTAACACCTCAACCTCTCCTCTGTAACTAGCACCTCTCCTCTGTAACTAACACCTCTCCTCTCCTCTGTAACTAGCACCTCTCCTCTGTAACTAACACCTCTCCTCTCCTCTGTAACTAACACCTCTCCTCTCCTCTGTAACTAGCACCTCTCCTCTGTAACTAGCACCTCTCCTCTGTAACTAGCACCTCTCCTCTGTAACTAGCACATCTAACTCTGTAACAAACAACTCTCCTCTGTAACTAACACCTCTCCTCTGTAACAAACACCTCTCCTCTGTAACTAGCACCTCTCCTCTGTAACTAGTACCTCTCCTCTGTAACTAACATCTCTCCTCTGTAACTAGCACCTCTCCTCTGTAACTAACACCTCTCCTCTGTAACTAACAGCTCTCCTCTCCTCTGTAACTAACACCTCTCCTCTGTAACTAACACCTCTCCTCTGTAACTAACACCTCTCCTCTCCTCTGTAACTAGCACCTCTCCTCTGTAACTAACACCTCTCCACTCCTCTGTAACTAACACCTCTCCTCTGTAACTAACACCTCTCCTCTGTAACTAGCACCTCTCCTCTGTAACTAACACCTATCCTCTCCTCTGTAACTAGCACCTCTCCTCTGTAACTAACACCTCTCCTCTGTAACTAACACCTCTCCTCTCCTCTGTAACTAGCCTCTCTCCTCTGTAACTAACACCTCTCCTCTGTAACTAACACCTCTCCTCTGTAACTAGCACCTCTCCTCTGTAACTAACACCTCTCCTCTGTAACTAACACCTCTCCTCTCCTCTGTAACTAGCACCTCTCCTCTGTAACTAACACCTCTCCTCTCCTCTGTAACTAGCACCTCTCCTCTGTAACTAGCACCTCTCCTCTGTAACTAGCACCTCTCCTCTGTAACTAGCACCTCTCCTCTGTAATTAACACCTCTCCTCTGTAACTAACACCTCTCCTCTGTAACTAACACCTCAACCTCTCCTCTGTAACTAGCACCTCTCCTCTGTAACTAACACCTCTCCTCTGTAACTAGCACCTCTCCTCTGTAACTAACACCTCTCCTCTGTAACTAACACCTCTCCTCTCCTCTGTAACTAACATCTCTCCTATGTAACTAGCAACTCTCCTCTGTAACTAACACCGCTCCTCTCCTCTGTAACTAGCACCTCTCCTCTGTAACTAGCACCTCTCCTCTGTAACTAACACCTCTCCTCTGTAACTAACACCTCTCCTCTCCTCTGTAACAAGCACCTCTCCTCTGTAACTACCACCTCTCCTCTCCTCTGTAACAAGCACCTCTCCTCTGTAACTACCACCTCTCCTCTGTAACTAGCACCTCTCCTCTGTAACTAGCACCTCTCCTCTGTAACTAACATCTCTCCTCTGTAACTAACAGCTCTCCTCTGTAACTAGCACCTCTCCTCTGTAACTAACACCTCTCCTCTCCTCTGTAACTAACACCTCTCCTCTGTAACTAACACCTCTCATCTGTAACTAGCACCTCTCCTCTGTAACTAGCACCTCTCCTCTGTAACTAGCACCTCTCCTCTGTAACTAGCACCTCTCCTCTGTAACTAACACCTCTCCTCTGTAACTAACACCTCTCCTCTGTAACTAACCCCTCTACTCTGTAACTAACACCTCTCCTCTGTAACTAACACCTCACCTCTCCTCTGTAACTAACACCTCTCCTCTGCAACTAACACCTCTCCTCTGTAACTAGCACCTCTCCTCTGTAACTAGCACCTCTCCTCTGTAACTAACACCACTCCTCTGTAACTAGCACCTCTCCTCTGTAACTAGCACCTCTCCTCTCCTCTGTTACTAACACCTCTCCTTTGTAACTAACACCTCTCCTCTGTAACTAGCACCTCTCCTCTGTAACTAACACCTCTCCTCTGTAACTAACATCTCTCCTCTGTAACTAACACCTCTCCTCTGTAACTAGCACCTCTCCTCTGTAACCCACACCTCTCCTCTGTAACTAACACCTCTCCTCTGTAACTAACACCTCTCCTCTGTAACTAACACCTCTCCTCTCCTCTGTAACTAGCAGCTCTCCTCTGTAACTAACACCTCTCCTCTGTAACTAGCAGCTCTCCTCTGTAACTAGCACCTTTCCTCTGTAACTAGCACCTCTCCTCTGTAACTAGCAACTCTCCTCTGTAACTAGCACCTCTCCTCTGTAACTAACACCTCTCCTCTGTAACTAACACCTCAACCTCTCCTCTGTAACTAGCACCTCTCCTCTGTAACTAACACCTCTCCTCTCCTCTGTAACTAGCACCTCTCCTCTGTAACGAACACCTCTCCTCTCCTCTGTAACTAACACCTCTCCTCTGTAACTAGCACCTCTCCTCTGTAACTAACACCGCTCCTCTCCTCTGTAACTAGCACCTCTCCTCTGTAACTAGCACCTCTCCTCTGTAACTAACATCTCTCCTCTGTAACTAACACCTCTCCTCTCCTCTGTAACAAGCACCTCTCCTCTATAACTAGCACCTCTCCTCTGTAACTAGTACCTCTCCTCTGTAACTACCATCTCTCCTCTGTAACTAGCACCTCTCCTCTGTAACTAGTACCTCTCCTCTGTAACTAACATCTCTCCTCTGTAACTAACACCTCTCCTCTGTAACTAGCAGCTCTCCTCTGTAACTAACACCTCACCTCTCCTCTGTAACTAACACCTCTCCTCTGTAACTAACACCTCTCCTCTCTAACTAGCATCTCTCCTCTGTAACTAGCACCTCTCCTCTGTAACTAACACCTCTCCTCTGTAACAAGCACCTCTCCTCTGTAACTAAGACCTCTCCTCTGTAACTAACATCTCTCCTCTGTAACTAACACCTCTCCTCTGTAACTAGCACCTCTCCTCTGTAACTAACACCTCTCCTCTGTAACTAACACCTCTCCTCTGTAACTAACACCTCTCCTCTGTAACTAACACCTCTCCTCTGTAACTAGCACCTCTCCTCTGTAACTAGCAACTCTCCTCTGTAACTAACACCTCTCCTCTCCTCTGTAACTAACACCTCTCCTCTGTAACTAGCACCTCTCCTCTGTAACTAACACCCCTCCTCTGTAACTAACACCTCTCCTCTGAAACTAGCACCTCTCCTCTCCTCTGTAACTAGCATCTCTCCTCTGTAACTAACACCTCTCCTCTGTAACTAACACCTCTCCTCTGTAACTAACACCTCTCCTCTGTAACTAACAACTCTCCTCTGTAACTAACACCTCTCCTCTGTAACTAGCATCTCTCCTCTGTAACTAGTACCTCTCCTCTGTAACTAACACCTCTCCTCTGTAACTAGCACCTCTCCTCTGTAACTAGCACCTCTCCTCTGTAACTAGCACCTCTCCTTTGTAACTAACCTCTATGGGCTAGGTGGGACGCTAGCGTGCCACCCGTGGTGCACTCCATCAACAGCAGGTGCATTTCAAGAGCGGCAAATTTGAATCCAAATAAATGTCAAAATTCACATTTTTCAAAAATACAACTATTTTACACCATTTGAAAGATAAACATCTCCTTAATCTAACCACGTTTTACGATTTCAAAAAGGTTTTACGGCGAAAGCATAAATTTAGAGTATGTTAGGACAGTACATTTACAAGAGTTGTGTGTAATGTTTTGTCAAGTCAAAGACAGGGTCACCAAAACCATAAAACCAGCTAAAATGATGCACTAACCTTTTACAATCTCCATCAGATGACACTCCTAGGACATTATGTTAGACAATGCATGCATTTTTAGTTCTATCAAGTTCATATTTATATCCAACAACAGCGTTTTACTATGGCATTGATGTTGAGGAAATCGTTTCCCTCCAATAACCGGCAGTCAAGTCAGCGTCACAAATTAAATAATTAAAATTAGAAAACATTGGTAAAATATTATATTGTCATTTAAAGAATTATAGATTTACATCTCTTGAACGCAATCAACTTGCCAGATTTAAAAATAACCTTACTGGGAAATCACACTTTGCAATAATCTGAGCACTGCGCCCAGAAAAATACGCGTTGCGATACAGACTAGACGTCATGTTGGGGAGATCTAAAATCGAAAATACTATGTAAATAATCCATTACCTTTGATTCTCTTCATCAGATGTCACTTCCAGGTATCACAGGTCCATAACGAATGTAGTTTTGTTCAAAAAAGCTCATCATTTATGTCCAAAAATCTCCGTCTTGTTAGCACATGATCTAAGCCAGCCGGACTTCTCGTCATGAACGAGGGGAAAAATATATTTCCGTTCGTTCAAACATGTCAAACGTTGTATAGCATAAATCATTAGGGCCTTTTTTAACCAGAACATGAATAATATTCAAGGTGGACAAATGCATACTCTTTTATAACGTATTGGAACGAGGGTACCCAACATGAACTCGCGCGCCAGGTGTCTAATGGGACATCATCGTTCCATGGCTCTTGTTCGGTCAGATCTCCCTCCAGAAGACTCAAAACACTTTGTAAAGGCTGGTGACATCTAGTGGAAGCATTAGGAAGTGCCAAAATATTCCTAAGCCCCTGTGTTTTTCAATGGGATAGGTTTAAAGTCAATACAACACATCAGGTATCCACTTCCTGTCAGAAAATGTCTCAGGGTTTTGCCTGCCAAATGAGTTCTGTTATACTCACAGACACCATTCAAACAGTTTTAGAAACTTTAGAGTGTTTTCTATCCATATATAATAAGTATATGCATATTCTAGTTACTGGGTAGGATTAGTAACCAGATTAAATCGGGTAAAAAAAAATTATCCAGACGTGCAAATGCTGCCCCCTAGCCCTAACAGGCTAACACCTCTCCTCTCCTCTGTAACTAACACCTCTCCTCTGTAACTAACACCTCTCCTCTGTAACTAACACCTCTCCTCTCCTCTGTAACTAACACCTCTCCTCTGTAAGTAACACCTCTCCTCTGTAACTAACACCTATCCTCTGTAACTAGCACCTCTCCTCTGTAACTAACTTCTCGCCTCTCCTCTATAACTAGCACCTCTCCTCTGTAACAAGTACCTCTCCTCTGTAACTAACACCTCTCCTCTCCTCTGTAACTAGCAGCTCTTCTCTGTAACTAACACCTCTCCTCTGTAACTAGCACCTCTCCTCTGTAACTAACACCTCTCCTCTGTAACTAACACCTCTCCTCTCCTCTGTAACTAGCACCTCTCCTCTGTAACTAACACCTATCCTCTCCTCTGCAACTAGCAGCTCTCCTCTGTAACTAACACCTCTCCTCTGTAACTAACACCTCTCCTCTCCTCTGTAACTAGCACCTCTCCTCCGTAACTAGCAACTCTCCTCTGTAACTAACACCTCTCCTCTCCTCTGTAACTAACACCTCTCATCTGTAACTAGCACCTCCCCTCTGTAACTAACACCCCTCTTCTGTAACTAACACCTCTCCTCTGAAACTAGCACCTCTCCTCTCCTCTGTAACTAGCATCTCTCCTCTGTAACTAACACCTCTCCTCTGTAACTAACACCTCTCCTCTGTAACTAACACCTCTCCTCTGTAACTAACAACTCTCCTCTGTAACTAACACCTCTCCTCTGTAACTAGCATCTCTCCTCTGTAACTAGTACCTCTCCTCTGTAAATAACACCTCTCCTCTGTAACTAGCACCTCTCCTCTGTAACTAGCACCTCTCCTCTGTAACTAGCACCTCTCCTTTGTAACTAACACCTCTCCTCTCCTCTGTAACTAACACCTTTCCTCTGTAACTAACACCTCTCCTCTGTAACTAACACCTCTCCTCTCCTCTGTAACTAACACCTCTCCTCTGTAAGTAACACCTCTCCTCTGTAACTAACACCTATCCTCTGTAACTAGCACCTCTCCTCTGTAACTAACTTCTCGCCTCTCCTCTATAACTAGCACCTCTCCTCTGTAACAAGTACCTCTCCTCTGTAACTAACACCTCTCCTCTCCTCTGTAACTAGCAGCTCTCCTCTGTAACTAACACCTCTCCTCTGTAACTAGCACCTCTCCTCTGTAACTAACACCTCTCCTCTGTAACTAACACCTCTCCTCTCCTCTGTAACTAGCACCTCTCCTCTGTAACTAACACCTATCCTCTCCTCTGCAACTAGCACCTCTCCTCTGTAACTAACACCTCTCCTCTGTAACTAACACCTCTCCTCTCCTCTGTAACTAGCACCTCTCCTCTCTAACTAGCATCTCTCCTCTGTAACTAACACCTCTCCTCTGTAACTAACACCCCTCCTCTGTAACTAACACCTCTCCTCTGAAACTAGCACCTCTCCTCTCCTCTGTAACTAACACCCCTCCTCTGTAACTAACACCTCTCCTCTGTAACTAACACCTCTCCTCTGTAACTAACACCTCTCCTCTGTAACTAGCACCTCTCCTCTGTAACTAACACCTCTCCTCTAACTAGCAGCTCTCCTCTGTAACTAGCACCTTTCCTCTGTAACTAGCACCTCTCCTCTGTAACTAGCAACTCTCCTCTGTAACTAGCACCTCTCCTCTGTAACTAACACCTCTCCTCTGTAACTAACACCTCAACCTCTCCTCTGTAACTAGCACCTCTCCTCTGTAACTAACACCTCTCCTCTCCTCTGTAACTAGCACCTCTCCTCTGTAACGAACACCTCTCCTCTCCTCTGTAACTAACACCTCTCCTCTGTAACTAGCACCTCTCCTCTGTAACTAACACCGCTCCTCTCCTCTGTAACTAGCACCTCTCCTCTGTAACTAGCACCTCTCCTCTGTAACTAACATCTCTCCTCTGTAACTAACACCTCTCCTCTCCTCTGTAACAAGCACCTCTCCTCTATAACTAGCACCTCTCCTCTGTAACTAGTACCTCTCCTCTGTAACTACCATCTCTCCTCTGTAACTAACACCTATCCTCTCCTCTGCAACTAGCACCTCTCCTCTGTAACTAACACCTATCCTCTGTAACTAACACCTCTCCTCTCCTCTGTAACTAGCACCTCTCCTCTGTAACTAGCAACTCTCCTCTGTAACTAACACCTCTCCTCTCCTCTGTAACTAACACCTCTCCTCTGTAACTAGCACCTCTCCTCTGTAACTAACACCCCTCTTCTGTAACTAACACCTGTCCTCTGAAACTAGCACCTCTCCTCTCCTCTGTAACTAGCATCTCTCCTCTGTAACTAACACCTCTCCTCTGTAACTAACACCTCTCCTCTGTAACTAACACCTCTCCTCTGTAACTAACAACTCTCCTCTGTAACTAACACCTCTCCTCTGTAACTAGCATCTCTCCTCTGTAACTAGTACCTCTCCTCTGTAACTAACACCTCTCCTCTGTAACTAACACCTCTCCTCTGTAACTAACAACTCTCCTCTGTAACTAACACCTCTCCTCTGTAACTAGCACCTCTCCTCTGTAACTAGCACCTCTCCTCTGTAACTAGCACCTCTCCTCTGTAACTAGCACCTCTCCTCTGTAACTAGCACCTCTCCTTTGTAACTAACAGCTCTCCTCTCCTCTGTAACTAACACCTCTCCTCTGTAACTAACACCTCTCCTCTGTAACTAACACCTCTCCTCTCCTCTGTAACTAACACCTCTCCTCTGTAAGTAACACCTCTCCTCTGTAACTAACACCTATCCTCTGTAACTAGCACCTCTCCTCTGTAACTAACTTCTCGCCTCTCCTCTATAACTAGCACCTCTCCTCTGTAACAAGTACCTCTCCTCTGTAACTAACACCTCTCCTCTCCTCTGTAACTAGCAGCTCTCCTCTGTAACTAACACCTCTCCTCTGTAACTAACACCTCAACCTCTCCTCTGTAACTAGCACCTCTCCTCTGTAACTAACACCTCTCCTCTCCTCTGTAACTAGCATCTCTCCTCTGTAACTAACACCTCTCCTCTGTAACTAACACCTCTCCTCTGTAACTAACACCTCTCCTCTGTAACTAACAACTCTCCTCTGTAACTAACACCTCTCCTCTGTAACTAGCATCTCTCCTCTGTAACTAGTACCTCTCCTCTGTAAATAACACCTCTCCTCTGTAACTAGCACCTCTCCTCTGTAACTAGCACCTCTCCTCTGTAACTAGCACCTCTCCTCTGTAACTAACACCTCTCCTCTCCTCTGTAACTAACACCTCTCCTCTGTAACTAACACCTCTCCTCTGTAACTAACACCTCTCCTCTCCTCTGTAACTAACACCTCTCCTCTGTAAGTAACACCTCTCCTCTGTAACTAACACCTCTCCTCTGTAACTAGCACCTCTCCTCTGTAACTAACTTCTCGCCTCTCCTCTATAACTAGCACCTCTCCTCTGTAACAAGTACCTCTCCTCTGTAACTAACACCTCTCCTCTCCTCTGTAACTAGCAGCTCTCCTCTGTAACTAACACCTCTCCTCTGTAACTAGCACCTCTCCTCTGTAACTAACACCTCTCCTCTGTAACTAACACCTCTCCTCTCCTCTGTAACTAGCACCTCTCCTCTGTAACTAACACCTATCCTCTCCTCTGCAACTAGCACCTCTCCTCTGTAACTAACACCTCTCCTCTGTAACTAACACCTCTCCTCTGTAACTAGCAGCTCTCCTCTGTAACTAGCACCTTTCCTCTGTAACTAGCACCTCTCCTCTGTAACTAGCAACTCTCCTCTGTAACTAGCACCTCTCCTCTGTAACTAACACCTCTCCTCTGTAACTAACACCTCAACCTCTCCTCTGTAACTAGCACCTCTCCTCTGTAACTAACACCTCTCCTCTCCTCTGTAACTAGCATCTCTCCTCTGTAACTAACACCTCTCCTCTGTAACTCAGCACCTCTCCTCTGTAACTAGCACCTCTCCTCTGTAACTAACAACTCTCCTCTGTAACTAACACCTCTCCTCTGTAACTAGCATCTCTCCTCTGTAACTAGTACCTCTCCTCTGTAACTAACACCTCTCCTCTGTAACTAGCACCTCTCCTCTGTAACTAGCACCTCTCCTCTGTAACTAGCACCTCTCCTTTGTAACTAACACCTCTCCTCTCCTCTGTAACTAACACCTCTCCTCTGTAACTAACACCTCTCCTCTGTAACTAACACCTCTCCTCTCCTCTGTAACTAACACCTCTCCTCTGTAACTAACACCTCTCCTCTGTAACTAACACCTCTCCTCTGTAACTAGCACCTCTCCTCTGTAACTAACTTCTCGCCTCTCCTCTATAACTCAGCACCTCTCCTCTGTAACAAGTACCTCTCCTCTGTAACTAACACCTCTCCTCTCCTCTGTAACTAGCACCTCTCCTCTGTAACTAACACCTCTCCTCTGTAACTAGCACCTCTCCTCTGTAACTAACACCTCTCCTCTGTAACTAACACCTATCCTCTCCTCTGCAACTAGCACCTCTCCTCTGTAACTAACACCTCTCCTCTGTAACTAACACCTCTCCTCTCCTCTGTAACTAGCACCTCTCCTCTGTAACTAGCATCTCTCCTCTGTAACTAACACCTCTCCTCTGTAACTAACACCCCTCCTCTGTAACTAACACCTCTCCTCTGAAACTAGCACCTCTCCTCTCCTCTGTAACTAACACCCCTCCTCTGTAACTAACACCTCTCCTCTGTAACTAACACCTCTCCTCTGTAACTAACACCTCTCCTCTGTAACTAGCACCTCTCCTCTGTAACTAGCACCTCTCCTTTGTAACTAACACCTCTCCTCTCCTCTGTAACTAACACCTCTCCTCTGTAACTAACACCTCTCCTCTGTAACTAACACCTCTCCTCTCCTCTGTAACTAACACCTCTCCTCTGTAAGTAACACCTCTCCTCTGTAACTAACACCTATCCTCTGTAACTAGCACCTCTCCTCTGTAACTAACTCTCGCCTCTCCTCTATAACTAGCACCTCTCCTCTGTAACAAGTACCTCTCCTCTGTAACTAACACCTCTCCTCTCCTCTGTAACTAGCAGCTCTCCTCTGTAACTAACACCTCTCCTCTGTAACTAGCACCTCTCCTCTGTAACTAACACCTCTCCTCTGTAACTAACACCTCTCCTCTCCTCTGTAACTAGCACCTCTCCTCTGTAACTAACACCTATCCTCTCCTCTGCAACTAGCACCTCTCCTCTGTAACTAACACCTCTCCTCTGTAACTAACACCTCTCCTCTCCTCTGTAACTAGCACCTCTCCTCTGTAACTAGCATCTCTCCTCTGTAACTAACACCTCTCCTCTGTAACTAACACCCCTCCTCTGTAACTAACACCTCTCCTCTGAAACTAGCACCTCTCCTCTCCTCTGTAACTAACACCCCTCCTCTGTAACTAACACCTCTCCTCTGTAACTAACACCTCTCCTCTGTAACTAACACCTCTCCTCTGTAACTAGCACCTCTCCTCTGTAACTAACACCTCTCCTCTGTAACTAGCAGCTCTCCTCTGTAACTAGCACCTTTCCTCTGTAACTAGCACCTCTCCTCTGTAACTAGCAACTCTCCTCTGTAACTAGCACCTCTCCTCTGTAACTAACACCTCTCCTCTGTAACTAACACCTCAACCTCTCCTCTGTAACTAGCACCTCTCCTCTGTAACTAACACCTCTCCTCTCCTCTGTAACTAGCACCTCTCCTCTGTAACGAACACCTCTCCTCTCCTCTGTAACTAACACCTCTCCTCTGTAACTAGCACCTCTCCTCTGTAACTAACACCGCTCCTCTCCTCTGTAACTAGCACCTCTCCTCTGTAACTAGCACCTCTCCTCTGTAACTAACATCTCTCCTCTGTAACTAACACCTCTCCTCTCCTCTGTAACAAGCACCTCTCCTCTATAACTAGCACCTCTCCTCTGTAACTAGTACCTCTCCTCTGTAACTACCATCTCTCCTCTGTAACTAACACCTATCCTCTCCTCTGCAACTAGCACCTCTCCTCTGTAACTAACACCTCTCCTCTGTAACTAACACCTCTCCTCTCCTCTGTAACTAGCACCTCTCCTCTGTAACTAGCAACTCTCCTCTGTAACTAACACCTCTCCTCTCCTCTGTAACTAACACCTCTCCTCTGTAACTAGCACCTCTCCTCTGTAACTAACACCTCTCCTCTGTAACTCAGCACCTCTCCTCTGTAACTAGCTGCCTCTCCTCTGTAACTAGCACCTCTCCTCTGTAACTAGCACCTCTCCTCTGTAACTAACACCTCTCCTCTCCTCTGTAACTAGCACCTCTCCTCTGTAACTAACACCTCTCCTCTGTAACTAGCACCTCTCCTCTGTAACTAACACCTCTCCTCTGTAACTAACACCTACTCTCCTCTGTAACTCAGCACCTCTCCTCTGTAACTAACACCTCTCCTCTGTAACTAACACCTCTCCTCTCCTCTGTAACTAGCACCTCTCCTCTGTAACTAGCACCTCTCCTCTGTAACTAACACCTCTCCTCTGTAACTAGCACCTCTCCTCTGTAACTAACACCTCTCCTCTGTAACTAACACCTCTCCTCTCTGTAACCAACACCTCTCCTCT
Source organism: Salmo salar (assembly GCF_905237065.1). Classification (NCBI taxonomy): domain Eukaryota; kingdom Metazoa; phylum Chordata; class Actinopteri; order Salmoniformes; family Salmonidae; genus Salmo; species Salmo salar. The sequence goes on along the minus strand of NW_025550952.1, from coordinate 208,240 downwards.
GTAACTAGCACCTCTCCTCTGTAACTAACACCTCTCCTCTGTAACTAACACCTCTCCTCTGTAACTAGCACCTCTCCTCTGTAACTAGCACCTCTCCTCTGTAACTAACACTCTCTCTCCTCTGTAACTCAACACCTCTCCTCTGTAACTAACACCTCTCCTCTGTAACTAACACCTCTCTCCTCTGTAACTAACACCTCTCCTCTGTAACTAACACCTCTCCTCTGTAACTAGCACCTCTCCTCTGTAACTAGCACCTCTCCTCTGTAACTAACACCTCTCTCCTCTGTAACTAGCACCTCTCCTCTGTAACTAGCACCTCTCCTCTGTAACTAACACCTCTCTCTCCTCTGTAACTAGCACCTCTCCTCTGTAACTAACACCTCTCCTCTGTAACTCAGCACCTCTCCTCTGTAACTAGCACCTCTCCTCTGTAACTAACACCTCTCCTCTCCTCTGTAACTAGCACCTCTCCTCTGTAACTAACACCTCTCTCCTCTGTAACTAGCACCTCTCCTCTGTAACTAACACCTCTCCTCTGTAACTAACACCTCTCCTCTCTCTGTAACTAGCACCTCTCCTCTGTAACTAGCACCTCTCCTCTGTAACTCAACACCTCTCCTCTGTAACTAGCACCCTCCTCTGTAACTAACACCTCTCCTCTGTAACTAGCACCTCTCTCCTCTGTAACTCAACACCTCTCCTCTGTAACTCAGCACCTCTCCTCTGTAACTAACACCTCTCCTCTGTAACTAACACCTCTCCTCTGTAACTAGCACCTCTCCTCTGTAACTAACACCTCTCCTCTGTAACTAGCAGCTCTCCTCTGTAACTAGCACCTCTCCTCTGTAACTAGCACCTCTCCTCTGTAACTAGCACCTCTCCTCTGTAACTAGCACCTCTCCTCTGTAACTAACACCTCTCCTCTGTAACTCAACACCTCTCCTCTGTAACTAGCACCTCCCTCTGTAACTAACACCTCTCCTCTGTAACTAGCACCTCTCCTCTGTAACTAACACCTCTCCTCTCCTCTGTAACTAACACCTCTCCTCTGTAACTAGCACCTCTCCTCTGTAACTAACACCCCCCTCTCCTCTGTAACTAGCACCTCTCCTCTGTAACTAGCACCTCTCCTCTGTAACTAACACCTCTCCTCTGTAACTAGCACCTCTCTCTCTGTAACTAGCACCTCTCCTCTGTAACTAGCACCTCTCCTCTGTAACTACCACCTCTCCTCTGTAACTAACACCTCCTCTCCTCTGTAACTAGCACCTCTCCTCTGTAACTAGCACCTCTCCTCTGTAACTCAACACCTCCTCTCCTCTGTAACTAGCACCTCTCCTCTGTAACTAGCACCTCTCCTCTGTAACTAACACCTCTCCTCTCCTGTAACTAACACCTCTCCTCTGTAACTAGCACCTCTCCTCTGTAACTAACACCTCTCCTCTGTAACTAACACCTCTCCTCTGTAACTAGCACCTCTCCTCTGTAACTAGCACCTCTCCTCTGTAACTAACACCTCTCCTCTGTAACTAACACCTCTCCTCTGTAACTAACACCTCTCCTCTGTAACTAACACCTCTCCTCTGTAACTAACACCTCTCCTCTGTAACTAGCACCTCTCCTCTGTAACTAGCACCTCTCCTCTGTAACTAACACCTCTCCTCTGTAACTAGCACCTCTCCTCTGTAACTAACACCTCTCCTCTGTAACTAGCACCTCTCCTCTGTAACTAGCACCTCTCCTCTGTAACTAGCACCTCTCCTCTGTAACTAGCACCTCTCCTCTGTAACTAGCACCTCTCCTCTGTAACTAGCACCTCTCCTCTGTAACTCAACACCTCTCTCCTCTGTAACTAACACCTCTCCTCTGTAACTCAACACCTCTCCTCTGTAACTAACACCTCTCCTCTGTAACTAGCACCTCTCCTCTGTAACTAACACCTCTCCTCTGTAACTAACACCTCTCCTCTGTAACTAGCACCTCTCCTCTGTAACTAACATCTCTCCTCTGTAACTAGCAGCTCTCCTCTGTAACTAGCAGCTCTCCTCTGTAACTAACACCTCACCTCTCCTCTGTAACTAGCACCTCTCCTCTGTAACTCAACACCTCTCCTCTGTAACTAGCACCTCTCCTCTGTAACTAACACCTCTCCTCTGTAACTAACACCTCTCTCCTCTGTAACTAGCACCTCTCCTCTGTAACTAGCACCTCTCCTCTGTAACTAACACCTCTCCTCTGTAACTAACACCTCTCCTCTGTAACTAACACCTCTCCTCTGTAACTAGCACCTCACCTCTCCTCTGTAACTAGCACCTCTCCTCTGTAACTAACACCTCTCCTCTGTAACTCAACACCTCTCCTCTGTAACTAACACCTCTCCTCTGTAACTAGCACCTCTCCTCTGTAACTAACACCTCTCCTCTGTAACTAGCACCTCTCCTCTGTAACTAGCACCTCTCCTCTGTAACTAGCACCTCTCCTCTGTAACTAACACCTCTCCTCTGTAACTCAGCACCTCTCCTCTGTAACTAACACCTCTCCTCTGTAACTAACACCTCAACCTCCCTCTGTAACTAGCACCTCTCCTCTGTAACTAACACCTCTCTCCTCTGTAACTAGCACCTCTCCTCTGTAACGAACACCTCTCCTCTCCTCTGTAACTAACACCTCTCCTCTGTAACTAGCACCTCTCCTCTGTAACTAGCACCTCTCTCCTCTGTAACTAGCACCTCTCCTCTGTAACTAGCACCTCTCCTCTGTAACTAACACCTCTCCTCTGTAACTAACACCTCTCCTCTCCTCTGTAACCAGCACCTCTCCTCTGTAACTAGCACCTCTCCTCTGTAACTAGCACCTCTCCTCTGTAACTACCACCTCTCCTCTGTAACTAACACCTCTCCTCTGTAACTAACACCTCTCCTCTGTAACTAACACCTCTCCTCTGTAACTAGCACCTCTCTCCTCTGTAACTAGCACCTCTCCTCTGTAACTAGTACCTCTCCTCTGTAACTAACACCTCTCCTCTGTAACTAACACCTCTCCTCTGTAACTAGCACCTCTCCTCTGTAACTAACACCTCCCTCTCCTCTGTAACTAACACCTCTCCTCTGTAACTAACACCTCCTCTCCTCTGTAACTAACACCTCTCCTCTGTAACTAACACCTCTCCTCTGTAACTCAACACCTCTCCTCTGTAACTAACACCTCTCCTCTGTAACTAACACCTCTCCTCTGTAACTAGCACCTCTCCTCTGTAACTAGCAACTCTCCTCTGTAACTAACAGCTCTCCTCTCCTCTGTAACTAGCACCTCTCCTCTGTAACTAACACCTCTCCTCTGTAACTAGCACCTCTCCTCTGTAACTCAGCACCTCTCCTCTGTAACTAACACCTCTCCTCTCCTCTGTAACTAGCACCTCTCCTCTGTAACTAACACCTTCCTCTCCTCTGTAACTCAGCACCTCTCCTCTGTAACTCAACACCTCTCCTCTGTAACTAACACCTCTCCTCTCCTCTGTAACTAGCACCTCTCCTCTGTAACTAGCATCTCTCCTCTGTAACTAGCACCTCTCCTCTGTAACTAACACCCCTCCTCTGTAACTAACACCTCTCCTCTGAAACTAGCACCTCTCCTCCTCTGTAACTAACACCTCTCCTCTGTAACTAACACCTCTCCTCTGTAACTAACACCTCTCCTCTGTAACTAACACCTCTCCTCTGTAACTAGCACCTCTCCTCTGTAACTAACACCTCTCCTCTGTAACTAGCACCTCTCCTCTGTAACTAGCACCTCTCCTCTGTAACTAGCACCTCTCCTCTGTAACTAGCACCTCTCCTCTGTAACTACCACCTCTCCTCTGTAACTAACACCTCTCCTCTGTAACTAACACCTCTCCTCTCCTCTGTAACTAGCACCTCTCCTCTGTAACTCAACACCTCCTCTCCTCTGTAACTAGCACCCCTCCTCTGTAACTAACACCTCTCCTCTCCTCTGTAACTAACACCTCTCCTCTGTAACTCAGCACCTCTCCTCTGTAACTAACACCGCTCCTCTCCTCTGTAACTAGCACCTCTCCTCTGTAACTAGCACCTCTCCTCTGTAACTAACATCTCTCCTCTGTAACTAACACCTCTCCTCTCCTCTGTAACAAGCACCTCTCCTCTATAACTAGCACCTCTCCTCTGTAACTAGTACCTCTCCTCTGTAACTACCACCTCTCCTCTGTAACTAACACCTCTCCTCTGTAACTAACACCTCTCCTCTGTAACTAACACCTCTCCTCTGTAACTAACACCTCTCCTCTCCTCTGTAACTAGCACCTCTCCTCTGTAACTAGCACCTCTCCTCTGTAACTAACATCTCTCCTCTGTAACTAACACCTCTCCTCTGTAACTAGCACCTCTCCTCTGTAACTAACACCTCACCTCTCCTCTGTAACTAACACCTCTCCTCTGTAACTAACACCTCTCCTCTCTAACTAGCACCTCTCCTCTGTAACTAGCACCTCTCCTCTGTAACTAACACCTCTCCTCTGTAACAAGCACCTCTCCTCTGTAACTCAACACCTCTCCTCTGTAACTAACACCTCTCCTCTGTAACTAACACCTCTCCTCTGTAACTAGCACCTCTCCTCTGTAACTAACACCTCTCCTCTGTAACTAACACCTCTCCTCTGTAACTAACACCTCTCCTCTGTAACTAACACCTCTCCTCTGTAACTAGCACCTCTCCTCTGTAACTAGCACCTCTCCTCTGTAACTAACACCTCCTCTCCTCTGTAACTAGCACCTCTCCTCTGTAACTAACACCTCTCCTCTGTAACTCAACACCTCTCCTCTGTAACTAACACCTCTCCTCTGTAACTAACACCTCTCCTCTGTAACTAACACCTCCTCCTCCTCTGTAACTAGCACCTCTCCTCTGTAACTAGCATCTCTCCTCTGTAACTAGCACCTCTCCTCTGTAACTCAGCACCCCTCCTCTGTAACTAACACCTCTCCTCTGTAACTAGCACCTCTCCTCTCCTCTGTAACTAGCACCTCTCCTCTGTAACTAACACCTCTCCTCTGTAACTAACACCTCTCTCCTCTGTAACTAGCACCTCTCCTCTGTAACTAACACCTCTCCTCTGTAACTAACACCTCCTCTCCTCTGTAACTAGCACCTCTCCTCTGTAACTAGCACCTCTCCTCTGTAACTAGCACCTCTCCTCTGTAACTAACACCTCTCCTCTGTAACTCAGCACCTCTCCTCTGTAACTAGCACCTCCCTCTCCTCTGTAACTAACACCTCTCCTCTGTAACTCAACACCTCTCCTCTGTAACTAACACCTCTCCTCTGTAACTAACACCTCTCCTCTGTAACTAGCACCTCTCCTCTGTAACTAACACCTCTCCTCTGTAACTAGCACCTCTCCTCTGTAACTCAGCACCTCTCCTCTGTAACTAGCACCTCTCCTCTGTAACTAGCACCTCTCCTCTGTAACTAGCACCTCCTCTGTAACTAACACCTCTCCTCTGTAACTAACACCTCTCTCCTCTGTAACTAGCACCTCTCCTCTGTAACTAACACCTCTCCTCTCCTCTGTAACTAGCACCTCTCCTCTGTAACTAACACCTCTCCTCTCTGTAACTAACACCTCTCCTCTGTAACTCAGCACCTCTCCTCTGTAACTAACACCTCTCTCCTCTGTAACTCAGCACCTCTCCTCTGTAACTAGCACCTCTCCTCTGTAACTAACACCTCTCCTCTGTAACTAACACCTCTCTCTCCTCTGTAACTAACACCTCTCCTCTGTAACTAGCACCTCTCCTCTGTAACTAGCACCTCTCCTCTGTAACTAACATCTCTCCTCTGTAACTAGCACCTCTCCTCTGTAACTAGCACCTCTCCTCTGTAACTAACACCTCCTCTGTAACTAGCACCTCTCCTCTGTAACTAGCACCTCTCCTCTGTAACTAGCACCTCTCCTCTGTAACTAACACCTCTCCTCTGTAACTAGCACCTCTCCTCTGTAACTAGCACCTCTCCTCTGTAACTAACACTCTCTCCTCTGTAACTAGCACCTCTCCTCTGTAACTAACACCTCTCCTCTGTAACTAACACCTCTCCTCTGTAACTAGCACCTCTCCTCTGTAACTAACACCTCTCCTCTGTAACTAACACTCTCTCCTCTGTAACTCAGCACCTCTCCTCTGTAACTAGCACCTCTCCTCTGTAACTAGCACCTCTCCTCTGTAACTAGCACCTCTCCTCTGTAACTAACACCTCTCCTCTGTAACTCAGCACCTCTCCTCTGTAACTAACACCTCTCCTCTGTAACTAACACCTCTCCTCTGTAACTAGCACCTCTCCTCTGTAACTCAACACCTCTCCTCTGTAACTAGCACCTCTCCTCTGTAACTAACACCTCTCTCTGTAACTAGCACCTCTCCTCTGTAACTAGCACCTCTCCTCTGTAACTCAACACCTCTCCTCTGTAACTAACACCTCTCCTCTGTAACTAACACCTCTCCTCTGTAACCAGCACCTCCTCTGTAACTAACACCTCCTCTCCTCTGTAACTAGCACCTCTCCTCTGTAACTAGCACCTCTCCTCTGTAACTAACACCTCTCCCTCTGTAACTAACACCTCTCCTCTGTAACTAACACCTCTCCTCTGTAACTCAGCACCTCTCCTCTGTAACTCAGCACTCTCCTCTGTAACTAACACCTCTCCTCTGTAACTCAGCACCTCTCCTCTGTAACTAACACCTCTCCTCTGTAACTAACACCTCTCCTCTGTAACTAACACCTCTCCTCTGTAACTAGCACCTCTCCTCTGTAACTAACACCTCTCCTCTGTAACTAGCACCTCTCCTCTGTAACTAACACCTCTCCTCTGTAACTAGCACCTCTCCTCTGTAACTAACACCTCTCCTCTGTAACTAACACCTCTCCTCTGTAACTAGCACCTCTCCTCTGTAACTAGCACCTCTCCTCTGTAACGAACACCTCTCCTCTGTAACTAGCACCTCTCCTCTGTAACTAACACCTCTCCTCTGTAACTAACACCTCTCCTCTGTAACTAGCACCTCTCCTCTGTAACTAGCACCTCTCCTCTGTAACTAGCACCTCTCCTCTGTAATTCAGCACCTCTCCTCTGTAACTCACACCTCTCCTCTGTAACTAACAGCTCTCCTCTGTAACTAGAACCTCTCCTCTGTAACTAACACCTCACCTCTCCTCTGTAACTAACACCTCTCCTCTGTAACTAACACCTCTCCTCTGTAACTAGCACCTCTCCTCTGTAACTAGCACCTCTCCTCTGTAACTAACACCACTCCTCTGTAACTAGCACCTCTCCTCTGTAACTAGCACCTCTCCTCTGTAACTCAACACCTCCTCTGTAACTAACACCTCTCTCCTCTGTAACTAACACCTCTCCTCTGTAACTAACACCTCTCCTCTGTAACTAGCACCTCTCCTCTGTAACTAGCACCTCTCCTCTGTAACTAACACCTCTCCTCTGTAACTAACACCTCTCCTCTGTAACTAGCACCTCCTCCTCTGTAACTAACACCTCCCTCTGTAACTAACACCTCCTCTGTAACTCAGCACCTCTCCTCTGTAACTAACACCTCTCCTCTGTAACTAACACCTCTCTCCTCTGTAACTAACACCTCTCCTCTGTAACTAACACCTCTCCTCTCTAACTAGCACCTCTCCTCTGTAACTAGCACCTCTCCTCTGTAACTAACACCTCTCCTCTGTAACTAGCACCTCTCCTCTGTAACTAGCACCTCTCCTCTGTAACTAACACCTCTCCTCTGTAACTAACACCTCTCCTCTGTAACTAGCACCTCTCCTCTGTAACTAACACCTCTCCTCTGTAACTAACACCTCTCCTCTGTAACTAACACCTCTCCTCTGTAACTAACACCTCTCCTCTGTAACTAACACCTCTCTCCTCTGTAACTAGCACCTCTCCTCTGTAACTAGCACCTCTCCTCTGTAACTAGCACCTCTCCTCTGTAACTAACACCTCCTCTCCTCTGTAACTAGCACCTCTCCTCTGTAACTAACACCTCACCTCTCCTCTGTAACTAACACCTCTCCTCTGTAACTAACACCTCTCCTCTGTAACTAGCACCTCTCCTCTGTAACTAGCAACTCTCCTCTGTAACTAGCACCTCTCCTCTGTAACTAGCACCTCTCCTCTGTAACTAGCACCTCTCCTCTGTAACTAACACCTCTCCTCTGTAACTAACACCTCTCCTCTGTAACTAACACCTCTCCTCTGTAACTAGCACCTCTCCTCTGTAACTAGCACCTCTCCTCTGTAACTAGCACCTCTCCTCTGTAACTAACACCTCCTCTGTAACTAGCACCTCTCCTCTGTAACTAGCACCTCTCCTCTGTAACTAACACCTCTCCTCTGTAACTAACACCTCTCCTCTGTAACTAGCACCTCTCCTCTGTAACTAACACCTCTCCTCTGTAACTAACACTCTCTCCTCTGTAACTAACACCTTCCTCTGTAACTCTCCTCTGTAACTAGCACCTCTCCTCTGTAACTAACACCTCTCCTCTGTAACTAGCACCTCTCCTCTGTAACTAGCACCTCTCTCCTCTGTAACTAACACCTCTCCTCTGTAACTAGCACCTCTCCTCTGTAACTAGCACCTCTCCTCTGTAACTCAGCACCTCTCCTCTGTAACTAACACCTCTCCTCTGTAACTAACACCTCTCCTCTGTAACTAACACCTCTCTCCTCTGTAACTAGCACCTCTCCTCTGTAACTCAGCACCTCTCCTCTGTAACTAACACCTCTCCTCTGTAACTAGCACCTCTCCTCTGTAACTAACACCTCTCCTCTGTAACTAGCACCTCTCCTCTGTAACTCAACACCTCTCCTCTGTAACTAACACCTCTCCTCTGTAACTAGCACCTCTCCTCTGTAACTAGCACCTCTCCTCTGTAACTAACACCTCTCCTCTGTAATTCAACACCTCTCCTCTGTAACTAGCACCTCTCCTCTGTAACTAGCACCTCTCCTCTGTAACTAGCACCTCTCCTCTGTAACTAACACCTCTCCTCTGTAACCAGCACCTCTCCTCTGTAACTAGCACCTCTCCTCTGTAACTAACACCTCTCCTCTGTAACTAGCACCTCTCCTCTGTAACTAGCACCTCTCCTCTGTAACTAGCACCTCTCCTCTGTAACTAGCACCTCTCCTCTGTAACTAACACCTCTCCTCTGTAACTAACACCTCTCCTCTGTAACTAGCACCTCTCCTCTGTAACTAACACCTCTCCTCTGTAACTAACACCTCCTCTCCTCTGTAACTAGCACCTCTCCTCTGTAACTAACACCTCTCCTCTGTAACTAACACCTCTCCTCTGTAACTAACACCTCTCCTCTGTAACTAACACCTCCCTCTGTAACTCAGCACCTCTCCTCTGTAACTAACACCTCTCCTCTGTAACTCAACACCTCTCCTCTGTAACTAGCACCTCTCCTCTGTAACTAGCACCTCTCCTCTGTAACTAACACCTCTCCTCTGTAACTAACACCTCTCCTCTGTAACTAACACCTCTCCTCTGTAACTAACACCTCTCCTCTGTAACTAGCACCTCCTCTGTAACTAACACCTCTCCTCTGTAACTAACACCTCTCCTCTGTAACTAGCACCTCTCCTCTGTAACTAGCACCTCTCCTCTGTAACTCAGCACCTCTCCTCTGTAACTCAGCACCTCTCCTCTGTAACTAGCACCTCTCCTCTGTAACTAACACCTCTCCTCTGTAACTCAACACCTCTCTCCTCTGTAACTAACACCTCTCCTCTGTAACTAGCACCTCTCCTCTGTAACTAGCACCTCTCCTCTGTAACTAGCACCTCTCCTCTGTAACTAACACCTCTCCTCTGTAACTCAGCACCTCTCCTCTGTAACTAGCACCTCTCCTCTGTAACTAACATCTCTCCTCTGTAACTAACACCTCTCCTCTGTAACTAGCACCTCTACTCTGTAACTAGCACCTCTCCTCTGTAACTAACACCTCACCTCTCCTCTGTAACTAACACCTCTCCTCTGTAACTAACACCTCTCCTCTGTAACTAGCACCTCTCCTCTGTAACTAACACCTCTCCTCTGTAACTAGCACCTCTCCTCTGTAACTCAGCACCTCTCCTCTGTAACTAGCACCTCTCCTCTGTAACTAACACCTCTCCTCTGTAACTAGCACCTCTCCTCTGTAACTCAACACCTCTCCTCTGTAACTCACACCTCTCCTCTGTAACTAACACCTCTCCTCTGTAACTAACACCTCTCTCCTCTGTAACTAACACCTCTCCTCTGTAACTAACACCTCTCCTCTGTAACTAGCACCTCTCCTCTGTAACTCAGCACCTCTCCTCTGTAACTAACACCTCTCCTCTGTAACTAGCACCTCTCCTCTGTAACTAGCACCTCTCCTCTGTAACTAACACCTCTCCTCTGTAACTAACACCTCTCCTCTGTAACTCAGCACCTCTCCTCTGTAACTAGCACCTCTCCTCTGTAACTAGCACCTTCCTCTGTAACTAACACTCTCCTCTGTAACTCGCACCTCTCCTCTGTAACTCAACACCTCTCCTCTGTAACTAACACCTCTCCTCTGTAACTAGCACCTCTCCTCTGTAACTAGCACCTCTCCTCTGTAACTAACACCTCTCCTCTGTAACTAGCACCTCTCCTCTGTAACTAACACCTCTCCTCTGTAACTAACACCTCTCCTCTGTAACTAGCACCTCTCCTCTGTAACTCAACACCTCTCCTCTGTAACTAACACCTCTCCTCTGTAACTAACACCTCTCCTCTGTAACTAACACCTCTCCTCTGTAACTAACACCTCTCCTCTGTAACTAACACCTCTCTCTCCTCTGTAACTAGCACCTCTCCTCTGTAACTAGCACCTCTCCTCTGTAACTAGCACCTCTCCTCTGTAACTAACACCTCTCCTCTGTAACTAACACCTCTCCTCTGTAACTAGCACCCTCTCCTCTGTAACTAACACCTCCTCTCTCTGTAACTAACACCTCTCCTCTGTAACTAACACCTCTCCTCTCTAACTAGCACCTCTCCTCTGTAACTAGCACCTCTCCTCTGTAACTAACACCTCTCCTCTGTAACAAGCACCTCTCCTCTGTAACTACCACCTCTCCTCTGTAACTAACACCTCTCCTCTGTAACTAACACCTCTCCTCTGTAACTAGCACCTCTCCTCTGTAACTAGCACCTCTCCTCTGTAACTAGCACCTCTCCTCTGTAACTAACATCTCTCCTCTGTAACTAACAGCTCTCCTCTGTAACTAGCACCTCTCCTCTGTAACTAACACCTCACCTCTCCTCTGTAACTAACACCTCTCCTCTGTAACTAACACCTCTCCTCTCCTCTGTAACTAGCACCTCTCCTCTGTAACTAGCAACTCTCCTCTGTAACTAGCACTTCTCCTCTGTAACTCAGCACCTCTCCTCTGTAACTAGCACCTCTCCTCTGTAACTAACACCTCTCCTCTGTAACTCAACACTCACCTCTCCTCTGTAACTAACACCTCTCCTCTGTAACTAACACCTCTCCTCTGTAACTAGCACCTCTCCTCTGTAACTAGCACCTCTCTCTCTGTAACTAACACCTCTCCTCTGTAACTAACACCTCTCCTCTGTAACTAGCACCTCTCCTCTGTAACTAACACCTCTCCTCTGTAACTAACACCTCCTCTCTCTGTAACTCAGCACCTCTCCTCTGTAACTAACACCTCTCCTCTGTAACTCAGCACCTCTCCTCTGTAACTAGCACCTCTCCTCTGTAACTAACACCTCTCCTCTGTAACTAACACCTCTCCTCTGTAACTAGCACCTCTCCTCTGTAACTAACACCTCTCCTCTGTAACTCACACCTCTCCTCTGTAACTCGCACTCTCTCCTCTGTAACTAACACCTCTCCTCTGTAACTAGCACCTCTCCTCTGTAACTAGCACCTCTCCTCTGTAACTAACACCTCTCCTCTGTAACTAGCACCTCTCCTCTGTAACTAGCACCTCTCCTCTGTAACCAACACCTCTCCTCTGTAACTAGCACCTCTCCTCTGTAACTCAGCACCTCTCCTCTGTAACTCAACACCTCTCCTCTGTAACTAGCACCTCTCCTCTGTAACTAACACCTCTCTCCTCTGTAACTAGCACCTCTCCTCTGTAACTAACACCTCTCCTCTGTAACTAGCACCTCTCCTCTGTAACTAACACCTCTCCTCTGTAACTAACACCTCTCCTCTGTAACTAGCACCTCTCCTCTGTAACTAACACCTCTCCTCTGTAACTCAGCACCTCTCCTCTGTAACTAGCACCTCTCCTCTGTAACTAACACCTCTCCTCTGTAACTAGCACCTCTCCTCTGTAACTAGCACCTCTCCTCCTCTGTAACTAACACCTCTCCTCTGTAACTAACACCTCTCCTCTGTAACTAGCACCTCTCCTCTGTAACTAACACCTCTCCTCTGTAACTAACACCTCCCTCTCTCTGTAACTAACACCTCTCCTCTGTAACTAACACCTCTCCTCTGTAACTAGCACCTCTCCTCTGTAACTAGCACCTCTCCTCTGTAACTAACACCTCTCCTCTGTAACTCAGCACCTCTCCTCTGTAACTAGCACCTCTCTCCTCTGTAACTAACACCTCTCCTCTGTAACTAACACCTCTCCTCTGTAACTAGCACTCTCCTCTGTAACTAACACCTCTCCTCTGTAACTCAACACCTCTCCTCTGTAACTAACACCTCTCCTCTGTAACTAACACCTCTCCTCTGTAACTAGCACCTCCTCTCCTCTGTAACTAGCACCTCTCCTCTGTAACTAGCACCTCTCCTCTGTAACTAGCACCTCTCTCCTCTGTAACTAACACCTCTCCTCTGTAACTAACACCTCTCCTCTGTAACTAGCACCTCTCCTCTGTAACTAACACTCTCTCCTCTGTAACTCAACACCTCTCCTCTGTAACTAACACCTCTCCTCTGTAACTAGCACCTCTCCTCTGTAACCCAGCACTCTCCTCTGTAACTAACACCTCTCCTCTGTAACTAGCACCTCTCCTCTGTAACTAGCACCTCTCCTCTGTAACTAACACCTCTCCTCTGTAACTAACACCTCTCCTCTGTAACTAGCACCTCTCCTCTGTAACTAGCACCTCTCCTCTGTAACTCAGCACCTCTCCTCTGTAACTCAACACCTCTCCTCTGTAACTCAGCACCTCTCCTCTGTAACTAGCACCTCACCTCTCCTCTGTAACTAACACCTCTCCTCTGTAACTAACACCTCTCTCTCTGTAACTAGCACCTCTCCTCTGTAACTAGCACCTCTCCTCTGTAACTAGCACCTCTCCTCTGTAACTAACACCTCTCCTCTGTAACTAACACCTCTCCTCTGTAACTAACACCTCTCCTCTGTAACTAGCACCTCCTCTCCTCTGTAACTAGCACCTCTCCTCTGTAATCAGCACTCTCCTCTGTAACTAGCACCTCTCCTCTGTAACTAGCACCTCTCCTCTGTAACTAACACCTCTCCTCTGTAACTAACACCTCTCCTCTGTAACTAGCACCTCTCCTCTGTAACTAACACCTCTCCTCTGTAACTCAACACCTCCTCCTCTGTAACTAGCACCTCTCCTCTGTAACTAACACCTCTCCTCTGTAACTAGCACCTCTCCTCTGTAACTAGCACCTCTCTCCTCTGTAACTAACACCTCTCCTCTGTAACTAACACCTCTCCTCTGTAACCAGCACCTCTCCTCTGTAACTAACACCTCTCCTCTGTAACTAACACCTCTCCTCTGTAACTAGCACCTCTCCTCTGTAACTAACACCTCTCCTCTGTAACTCAACACCTCTCCTCTTGTAACTAGCACCTCTCCTCTGTAACTAGCACCTCTCCTCTGTAACTAACACCTCTCCTCTGTAACTAGCACCTCTCCTCTGTAACTAGCACCTCTCCTCTGTAACTAACACCTCTCCTCTGTAACTAACACCTCTCCTCTGTAACTCAGCACCTCTCCTCTGTAACTAACACCTCCCTCTGTAACTAGCACCTCTCTCCTCTGTAACTCAGCACCTCTCCTCTGTAACTAGCACCTCTCCTCTGTAACTAGCACCTCTCCTCTGTAACTAACACCTCTCCTCTGTAACTAACACCTCACCTCTCCTCTGTAACTAACACCTCTCCTCTGTAACTAACACCTCTCCTCTGTAACTCAGCACCTCTCCTCTGTAACTAGCACCTCTCCTCTGTAACTAACACCCCTCCTCTGTAACTAGCACCTCTCCTCTGTAACTAGCACCTCTCTCCTCTGTAACTAACACCTCTCCTCTGTAACTAACACCTCTCCTCTGTAACTAGCACCTCTCCTCTGTAACTCAGCACCTCTCCTCTGTAACTAACACCTCCCTCTCCTCTGTAACTAACACCTCTCCTCTGTAACTAACACCTCTCCTCTGTAACTAGCACCTCTCCTCTGTAACTAGCACCTCTCCTCTGTAACTAACACCACTCCTCTGTAACTAGCACCTCTCCTCTGTAACTAGCACCTCTCTCCTCTGTAACTAACACCTCTCCTCTGTAACTAACACCTCTCCTCTGTAACTACCACTCTCCTCTGTAACCAACACCTCTCCTCTGTAACTAACACCTCTCCTCTGTAACTAGCACCTCTCTCCTCTGTAACTCAGCACCTCTCCTCTGTAACCCGCACCTCTCTCCTCTGTAACTAGCACCTCTCCTCTGTAACTAGCACCTCTCCTCTGTAACTAGCACCTCTCCTCTGTAACTAACATCTCTCCTCTGTAACTAACACCTCTCCTCTGTAACTAGCACTCTCCTCTGTAACTAACACTCTCTCCTCTGTAACTCAACACCTCTCCTCTGTAACTAACACCTCTCCTCTGTAACTAGCACCTCTCCTCTGTAACTAGCACCTCTCCTCTGTAACTAGCACCTCTCCTCTGTAACTAGCACCTCCTCTGTAACTAGCACCTCTCCTCTGTAACTAACACCTCTCCTCTGTAACTAACACCTCTCCTCTGTAACTCAACACCTCTCCTCTGTAACTCAACACCTCTCCTCTGTAACTAACACCTCTCCTCTGTAACTAACACCTCTCCTCTGTAACTAACACCTCTCCTCTGTAACTAGCACCTCTCCTCTGTAACTCAGCACCTCTCTCCTCTGTAACTAGCACCTCTCCTCTGTAACTAACACTCTCCTCTGTAACTAGCACCTCTCCTCTGTAACTCAGCACCTCTCCTCTGTAACTAACACTCTCTCCTCTGTAACTAACACCTCTCCTCTGTAACTAGCACCTCTCCTCTGTAACTAGCACCTCTCCTCTGTAACTAACACCTCTCCTCTGTAACTAGCACCTCTCCTCTGTAACTAGCACCTCTCTCCTCTGTAACTAACACCTCTCCTCTGTAACTAACACCTCTCCTCTGTAACTCACCTGTAACTACACTCTCCTCTGTAACTAGCACCTCTCCTCTGTAACTAACACCTCTCCTCTGTAACTAACACCTCTCTCCTCTGTAACTAACACCTCTCCTCTGTAACTAGCACCTCTCCTCTGTAACTAACACCTCTCCTCTGTAACTAGCACCTCTCTCTGTAACTAACACCTCTCCTCTGTAACTAGCACCTCTCCTCTGTAACTAACACCTCTCCTCTGTAACTAACACCTCTCCTCTGTAACTCAGCACCTCTCCTCTGTAACTAACACCTCTCCTCTGTAACTAACACCTCTCCTCTGTAACTAGCACCTCTCCTCTGTAACTAACACCTCTCCTCTGTAACTAGCACCTCTCCTCTGTAACTAGCACCTCTCCTCTGTAACTAACACCTCTCCTCTGTAACTAACACCTCTCCTCTGTAACTAGCACCTCTCCTCTGTAACTAACACCTCTCCTCTGTAACTAACACCTCTCCTCTGTAACTAACACCTCTCCTCTGTAACTAACACCTCTCCTCTGTAACTAGCACCTCTCCCTCTGTAACTAGCACCTCTCCTCTGTAACTAGCACCTCTCCTCTGTAACTAGCACCTCTCCTCTGTAACTAGCACCTCTCCTCTGTAACTAACACCTCTCCTCTGTAACTAGCACCTCTCCTCTCGTAACTAACACCTCCCTCCCTCTGTAACTAACACCTCTCCTCTGTAACTAACACCTCTCCTCTGTAACTAGCACCTCTCCTCTGTAACTAGCACCTCTCCTCTGTAACTAGCACCTCTCCTCTGTAACTAGCACCTCTCCTCTGTAACTAGCACCTCTCCTCTGTAACTAACACCTCTCCTCTGTAACTAACACCTCTCCTCCTCTGTAACTAACACCTCTCCTCTGTAACTAACACCTCTCCTCTGTAACTAGCACCTCTCCTCTGTAACTAGCACCTCTCCTCTGTAACTAACACCTCTCCTCTGTAACTAGCACCTCTCCTCTGTAACTCAGCACCTCTCCTCTCTCTGTAACTAACACCTCTCCTCTGTAACTAACACCTCTCCTCTGTAACTAGCACCTCTCCTCTGTAACTAACACCTCTCCTCTGTAACTAACACCTCCTCTCCTCTGTAACTAGCACCTCTCCTCTGTAACTAGCACCTCTCCTCTGTAACTAGCACCTCTCCTCTGTAACTAACACCTCTCCTCTGTAACTAGCACCTCTCCTCTGTAACTAGCACCTCTCCTCTCTGTAACTAACACTCTCCTCTGTAACTAACACCTCTCCTCTGTAACTACCACCTCTCCTCTGTAACTAACACCTCTCCTCTGTAACTAACACCTCTCCTCTGTAACTAGCACCTCTCCTCTGTAACTCAACACTCCTCTCCTCTGTAACTAGCACCTCTCCCTCTGTAACTCAGCACCTCTCCTCTGTAACTAACACCTCTCCTCTGTAACTAGCACCTCTCCTCTGTAACTAACACCTCATCTCCTCTGTAACTAACACCTCTCCTCTGTAACTAACACCTCTCCTCTGTAACTCAGCACCTCTCCTCTGTAACTAGCACCTCTCCTCTGTAACTCAGCACTCTCCTCTGTAACTAACACCTCTCCTCTGTAACTAACACCTCTCTCCTCTGTAACTCAGCACCTCTCCTCTGTAACTAGCACCTCTCCTCTGTAACTAACACCTCCCTCTGTAACTAACACCTCTCCTCTGTAACTAGCACCTCTCCTCTGTAACTAGCACCTCTCCTCTGTAACTAACACCTCTCCTCTGTAACTAACACCTCTCCTCTGTAACTAACACCTCTCCTCTGTAACTAGCACCTCTCCTCTGTAACTAGCACCTCTCCTCTGTAACTAACACCTCTCCTCTGTAACTAACACCTCTCCTCTGTAACTCAGCACTCTCCTCTGTAACTAGCACCTCTCCTCTGTAACTCAGCACCTCTCCTCTGTAACTAGCACCTCTCCTCTGTAACTAGCACCTCTCCTCTGTAACTAGCACCTCTCCTCTGTAACTAGCACCTCTCCTCTGTAACTAACACCTCTCCTCTGTAACTAGCACCTCTCCTCTGTAACTCAACACCTCTCCTCTGTAACTCAGCACCTCTCCTCTGTAACTAACACCTCTCCTCTGTAACTAGCACCTCCTCTGTAACTAGCACCTCTCCTCTGTAACTAACACCTCTCCTCTGTAACTAACACCTCTCCTCTGTAACTAACACCTCTCCTCTCCTCTGTAACTAGCACCTCTCCTCTGTAACTAGCACCTCTCCTCTGTAACTAACACCTCTCCTCTGTAACTAGCACCTCTCCTCTGTAACTAACACCACTCCTCTGTAACTAACACCTCTCCTCTGTAACTAGCACCTCTCCTCTGTAACTAGCACCTCTCCTCTGTAACTAGCACCTCTCCTCTCCTCTGTAACTAACACCTCTCCTCTGTAACTAGCACCTCTCCTCTGTAACTACCACCTCTCCTCTGTAACTAACACCTCTCCTCTGTAACTAACACCTCTCCTCTGTAACTAGCACCTCTCCTCTGTAACTAACACTCTCCTCTCCTCTGTAACTAGCACCTCTCCTCTGTAACTAGCACCTCTCCTCTGTAACTAACACCTCTCCTCTGTAACTAGCAGCTCTCCTCTGTAACTAACACCTCACCTCTCCTCTGTAACTAACACCTCTCCTCTGTAACTAACACCTCTCCTCTGTAACTAGCACCTCTCCTCTGTAACTCAGCACCTCTCCTCTGTAACTAACACCTCTCCTCTGTAACTAAGCACCTCTCCTCTGTAACTAGCACCTCTCCTCTGTAACTAACACCTCTCCTCTGTAACTAACACCTCTCCTCTGTAACTAACACCTCTCCTCTCCTCTGTAACTAGCACCTCTCCTCTGTAACTAGCACCTCTCCTCTGTAACTAGCACCTCTCCTCTGTAACTAACACCTCTCCTCTGTAACTAACACCTCTCCTCTGTAACTAGCACCTCTCCTCTGTAACTAACACCTCTACTCTCCTCTGTAACTAACACCTCTCCTCTGTAACTAACACCTCTCCTCTGTAACTAGCACCTCTCCTCTGTAACTCAGCACCTCTCTCTCTGTAACTAGCACCTCTCCTCTGTAACTAGCACCTCTCCTCTGTAACTAGCACCCTCCCTCTGTAACTAACACCTCTCCTCTGTAACTAACACCTCACCTCTCCTCTGTAACTAACACCTCTCCTCTGTAACTAACACCTCTCCTCTGTAACTAGCACCTCTCCTCTGTAACTAGCACCTCTCCTCTGTAACTAACACCTCTCCTCTCGTAACTAGCACCTCTCCTCTGTAACTAGCACCTCTCCTCTCCTCTGTTACTAACACCTCTCCTCTGTAACTAACACCTCTCCTCTGTAACTCAGCACCTCTCCTCTGTAACTAACACCTCTCCTCTGTAACTAACACCTCTCCTCTGTAACTAACACCTCTCCTCTGTAACTACCACCTCTCCTCTGTAACTAACACCTCTCCTCTGTAACTAGCACCTCTCCTCTGTAACTAACACCTCTCTCCTCTGTAACTAGCACCTCTCCTCTGTAACTAACACCTCTCTCCTCTGTAACTAACACCTCTCCTCTGTAACTAGCACCTCTCCTCTGTAACTAACACCTCTCCTCTGTAACTAGCACCTCTCCTCTGTAACTAGCACCTCTCCTCTGTAACTAACACCTCTCCTCTGTAACTAACACCTCTCCTCTGTAACTAGCACCTCTCCTCTGTAACTAGCAACTCTCCTCTGTAACTAGCACCTCTCCTCTGTAACTAGCACCTCTCCTCTGTAACTAGCACCTCTCCTCTGTAACTAACACCTCTCCTCTGTAACTAGCACCTCTCCTCTGTAACTCAACACCTCTCCTCTGTAACTAACACCTCTCCTCTGTAACTAGCACCTCTCCTCTGTAACTAGCACCTCTCCTCTGTAACTAACACCTCTCCTCTGTAACTCAGCACCTCTCCTCTGTAACTAGCACCTCTCCTCTGTAACTAACACCTCTCCTCTGTAACTAACACCTCTCCTCTGTAACTAACACCTCTCCTCTGTAACTAGCACCTCTCCTCTGTAACTAACACCTCTCCTCTGTAACTAACACCTCTCCTCTGTAACTAGCACCTCTCCTCTGTAACTAACACCTCTCCTCTGTAACTAACACCTCTCCTCTGTAACTCAGCACCTCTCCTCTGTAACTAGCACCTCTCCTCTGTAACTAGCACCTCTCCTCTGTAACTAACACCTCTCCTCTGTAACTAGCACCTCTCCTCTGTAACTAGCACCTCTCCTCTGTAACTAACACCTCTCCTCTGTAACTAGCACCTCTCCTCGTAACTAACACCTCTCCTCTGTAACTAACACCTCACCCTCCTCTGTAACTAACACCTCTCCTCTGTAACTAACACCTCTCCTCTGTAACTAGCACCTCTCCTCTGTAACTAGCACCTCTCCTCTGTAACTAACACCTCTCCTCTGTAACTAGCACCTCTCCTCTGTAACTAGCACCTCTCCTCTGTAACTAACACCTCTCCTCTGTAACTAAGCACCTCTCCTCTGTAACTAGCACCTCTCCTCTGTAACTAACACCTCTCCTCTGTAACTAACACCTCACCTCTCCTCTGTAACTAACACCTCTCCTCTGTAACTAACACCTCTCCTCTGTAACTAGCACCTCTCCTCTGTAACTAACACCTCTCCTCTGTAACTAACACCACTCCTCTGTAACTAGCACCTCTCCTCTGTAACTAGCACCTCTCCTCTCCTCTGTTACTAACACCTCTCCTTTTTAACTAACACCTCTCCTCTGTAACTAGCACCTCTCCTCTGTAACTAACACCTCTCCTCTGTAACTAACACCTCACCTCTCCTCTGTAACTAACACCTCTCCTCTGTAACTAACACCTCTCCTCTGTAACTAGCACCTCTCCTCTGTAACTAGCACCTCTCCTCTGTAACTAACACCTCTCCTCTGTAACTAGCACCTCTCCTCTGTAACTAGCACCTCTCCTCTCCTCTGTAACTAACACCTCTCCTCTGTAACTAACACCTCTCCTCTGTAACTAGCACCTCTCCTCTGTAACTAACACCTCTCCTCTGTAACTAACACCTCTCCTCTGTAACTAGCACCTCTCCTCTGTAACTAGCACCTCTCCTCTGTAACTAACACCTCTCCTCTGTAACTAGCACCTCTCCTCTGTAACTAGCACCTCTCCTCTCCTCTGTAACTAACACCTCTCCTCTTTAACTAACACCTCTCCTCTGTAACTACCATCTCTCCTCTGTAACTAACACCTCTCCTCTGTAACTAACACCTCTCCTCTGTAACTAACACCTCTCCTCTGTAACTAACACCTCTCCTCTCCTCTGTAACTAGCACCTCTCCTCTGTAACTAGCACCTCTCCTCTGTAACTAACATCTCTCCTCTGTAACTAGCAGCTCTCCTCTGTAACTAACACCTCACCTCTCCTCTGTAACTAACACCTCTCCTCTGTAACTAACACCTCTCCTCTCTAACTAGCACCTCTCCTCTGTAACTAGCACCTCTCCTCTGTAACTAACACCTCTCCTCTGTAACAAGCACCTCTCCTCTGTAACTACCACCTCTCCTCTGTAACTAACACCTCTCCTCTGTAACTAACACCTCTCCTCTGTAACTAACACCTCTCCTCTCCTCTGTAACTAGCACCTCTCCTCTGTAACTAGCACCTCTCCTCTGTAACTAGCACCTCTCCTCTGTAACTAACACCTCTCCTCTGTAACTAGCACCTCTCCTCTGTAACTAGCACCTCTCCTCTGTAACTAACACCACTCCTCTGTAACTAACACCTCTCCTCTGTAACTAGCACCTCTCCTCTGTAACTAGCACCTCTCCTCTGTAACTAGCACCTCTCCTCTCCTCTGTTACTAACACCTCTCCTTTTTAACTAACACCTCTCCTCTGTAACTACCATCTCTCCTCTGTAACTAACACCTCTCCTCTGTAACTAACACCTCTCCTCTGTAACTACCACCTCTCCTCTGTAACTAACACCTCTCCTCTGTAACTAACACCTCTCCTCTCCTCTGTAACTAGCACCTCTCCTCTGTAACTAGCACCTCTCCTCTGTAACTAACATCTCTCCTCTGTAACTAGCAGCTCTCCTCTGTAACTAACACCTCACCTCTCCTCTGTAACTAACACCTCTCCTCTGTAACTAACACCTCTCCTCTCTAACTAGCACCTCTCCTCTGTAACTAGCACCTCTCCTCTGTAACTAACACCTCTCCTCTGTAACAAGCACCTCTCCTCTGTAACTACCACCTCTCCTCTGTAACTAACACCTCTCCTCTGTAACTAACACCTCTCCTCTGTAACTAACACCTCCTCTCCTCTGTAACTAGCACCTCTCCTCTGTAACTAGCACCTCTCCTCTGTAACTACCACCTCTCCTCTGTAACTAACACCTCTCCTCTGTAACTAACACCTCTCCTCTGTAACTAACACCTCTCCTCTCCTCTGTAACTAGCACCTCTCCTCTGTAACTAGCACCTCTCCTCTGTAACTAGCACCTCTCCTCTGTAACTAGCACCTCTCCTCTGTAACTAGCACCTCTCCTCTGTAACTAGCACCTCTCCTCTCCTCTGTTACTAACACCTCTCCTTTTTAACTAACACCTCTCCTCTGTAACTACCATCTCTCCTCTGTAACTAACACCTCTCCTCTGTAACTAACACCTCTCCTCTGTAACTAACACCTCTCCTCTGTAACTAACAGCTCTCCTCTCCTCTGTAACTAGCACCTCTCCTCTGTAACTAGCACCTCTCCTCTGTAACTAACACCTCTCCTCTGTAACTAGCACCTCTCCTCTGTAACTAACACCTCTCCTCTGTAACTAACACCTCTCCTCTGTAACTAGCACCTCTCCTCTGTAACTAGCACCTCTCCTCTGTAACTAGCACCTCTCCTCTGTAACTAACACCTCTCCTCTCCTCTGTAACTAGCACCTCTCCTCTGTAACTAACACCTCTCCTCTGTAACTAGCACCTCTCCTCTGTAACTAGCAACTCTCCTCTGTAACTAGCACCTCTCCTCTGTAACTAGCACCTCTCCTCTGTAACTAGCACCTCTCCTCTATAACTAACACCTCTCCTCTGTAACTAACACCTCACCTCTCCTCTGTAACTAACACCTCTCCTCTGTAACTAACACCTCTCCTCTGTAACTAGCACCTCTCCTCTGTAACTAGCACCTCTCCTCTGTAACTAACACCTCTCCTCTGTAACTAGCACCTCTCCTCTGTAACTAGCACCTCTCCTCTCCTCTGTTACTAACACCTCTCCTTTTTAACTAACACCTCTCCTCTGTAACTAGCACCTCTCCTCTGTAACTAACACCTCTCCTCTGTAACTAACACCTCACCTCTCCTCTGTAACTAACACCTCTCCTCTGTAACTAACACCTCTCCTCTGTAACTAGCACCTCTCCTCTGTAACTAGCACCTCTCCTCTGTAACTAACACCACTCCTCTGTAACTAGCACCTCTCCTCTGTAACTAGCACCTCTCCTCTCCTCTGTTACTAACACCTCTCCTCTGTAACTAACACCTCTCCTCTGTAACTAGCACCTCTCCTCTGTAACTAACACCTCTCCTCTGTAACTAACACCTCTCCTCTGTAACTAACACCTCTCCTCTGTAACTAGCACCTCTCCTCTGTAACTAGCACCTCTCCTCTGTAACTAGCACCTCTCCTCTGTAACTAACACCTCTCCTCTGTAACTAGCACCTCTCCTCTGTAACTAGCACCTCTCCTCTCTCTGTAACTAACACCTCTCCTCTGTAACTAACACCTCTCCTCTGTAACTAGCACCTCTCCTCTGTAACTAACACCTCTCCTCTGTAACTAGCACCTCTCCTCTGTAACTAACACCTCTCCTCTGTAACTAGCACCTCTCCTCTGTAACTAACACCTCTCCTCTGTAACTAACACCCTCTCCTCTGTAACTAGCACCTCTCCTCTGTAACTAGCACCTCTCCTCTGTAACTAGCACCTCTCCTCTGTAACTAACACCTCTCTCCTCTGTAACTAACACCTCTCCTCTGTAACTAGCACCTCTCCTCTGTAACTAGCACCTCTCCTCTCTGTAACTAACACCTCTCCTCTGTAACTAGCACTCTCTCCTCTGTAACTAGCACCTCTCCTCTGTAACTAACACCTCTCTCCTCTGTAACTAGCACCTCTCCTCTGTAACTAACACCTCTCCTCTGTAACTAACACCTCTCCTCTGTAACTAGCACCTCTCCTCTGTAACTAACACCTCTCCTCTGTAACTAACACCCTCCTCTCCTCTGTAACTAGCACCTCTCCTCTGTAACTAGCTTCTCTCCTCTGTAACTAGTACCTCTCCTCTGTAACTAACACCTCTCCTCTGTAACTAGCACCTCTCCTCTGTAACTAGCACCTCTCCTCTGTAACTAACACCTCTCCTCTGTAACTAACACCTCTCCTCTGTAACTAGCACCTCTCCTCTGTAACTAGCACCTCTCCTCTGTAACTAGCACCTCTCTCCTCTGTAACTAACACCTCTCCTCTGTAACTAACACCTCTCCTCTGTAACTAACACCTCTCCTCTGTAACTAGCACCTCTCCTCTGTAACTAGCACCTCTCCTCTGTAACTAGCACCTCTCCTCTGTAACTAACACCACTCCTCTGTAACTAGCACCTCTCCTCTGTAACTAGCACCTCTCCTCTCCTCTGTTACTAACACCTCTCCTATGTAACTAACACCTCTCCTCTGTAACTAGCACCTCTCCTCTGTAACTAACACCTCTCCTCTGTAACTAACACCTCTCCTCTGTAACTAGCACCTCTCCTCTGTAACTAGCACCTCTCCTCTGTAACTAGCACCTCTCCTCTGTAACTAGCACCTCTCCTCTGTAACTAGCACCTCTCTCCTCTGTAACTAACACCTCTCCTCTGTAACTAACACCTCTCCTCTGTAACTAACACCTCTCCTCTGTAACTAGCACCTCTCCTCTGTAACTAACACCTCTCCTCTGTAACTAACACCTCTCCTCTCCTCTGTAACTAGCACCTCTCCTCTGTAACTAGCACCTCTCCTCTGTAACTAACACCTCTCCTCTGTAACTAGCAGCTCTCCTCTGTAACTAACACCTCACCTCTCCTCTGTAACTAACACCTCTCCTCTGTAACTAACACCTCTCCTCTGTAACTAGCACCTCTCCTCTGTAACTAGCACCTCTCCTCTGTAACTAACACCTCTCCTCTGTAACAGCACCTCTCCTCTGTAACTACCACCTCTCCTCTGTAACTAACACTCTCTCCTCTGTAACTAACACCTCTCCTCTGTAACTAGCACCTCTCCTCTGTAACTAGCACCTCCTCTGTAACTAGCACCTCTCCTCTGTAACTAACACCTCTCCTCTGTAACTAGCACCTCTCCTCTGTAACTAGCACCTCTCCTCTGTAACTAACACCACTCCTCTGTAACTAACACCTCTCCTCTGTAACTAGCACCTCTCCTCTGTAACTAGCACCTCTCCTCTGTAACTAGCACCTCCTCTCCTCTGTAACTAGCACTCTCTCCTCTCTCTGTAACTCAACACCTCTCCTCTGTAACTAACACCTCTCCTCTGTAACTCAGCACCTCTCCTCTGTAACTCGCACCTCTCCTCTGTAACTAACACCTCTCCTCTGTAACTAACACCTCTCTCCTCTGTAACTAGCACCTCTCCTCTGTAACTAGCACCTCTCCTCTCTGTAACTAACACCTCTCCTCTGTAACTAGCACCTCTCCTCTGTAACTCGCACCTCTCTCTCTGTAACTAACACCTCTCCTCTGTAACTAGCACCTCTCCTCTGTAACTAGCACCTCTCCTCTGTAACTAGCACCTCTCCTCTGTAACTAACACCTCTCCTCTGTAACTAGCACCTCTCCTCTGTAACTAACACCTCTCCTCTGTAACTAACACCTCTCCTCTGTAACTAGCACCTCTCCTCTGTAACTAGCACCTCTCCTCTGTAACTAGCACCTCTCCTCTGTAACTAGCACCTCTCCTCTGTAACTAGCACCTCTCCTCTGTAACTAACACCTCTCCTCTGTAACTAACACCTCTCCTCTGTAACTCACACCTCTCCTCTGTAACTAGCACCTCTCCTCTGTAACTAGCACCTCTCCTCTGTAACTAGCACTCTCCTCTGTAACTAGCACCTCTCCTCTGTAACTAGCACCTCTCCTCTGTAACTAGCACCTCTCTCCTCTGTAACTAACACCTCTCCTCTCTCTGTAACTAGCACCTCTCCTCTGTAACTAACACCTCTCCTCTGTAACTAGCACCTCTCCTCTGTAACTAACACCTCTCCTCTGTAACTAACACCTCTCTCCTCTGTAACTAGCACCTCTCTCCTCTGTAACTAACACCTCTCCTCTGTAACTAACACCTCTCCTCTGTAACTAGCACCTCTCCTCTGTAACTAGCACCTCTCCTCTGTAACTAACACCTCTCCTCTGTAACTAGCACCTCCTCTGTAACTAGCATCTCCTCTGTAACTAGCACCTCTCCTCTGTAACTAACACCTCTCCTCTGTAACTAACACCTCTCTCCTCTGTAACTAGCACCTCTCCTCTGTAACTAACACCTCTCCTCTGTAACTAGCACCTCTCCTCTGTAACTAGCACCTCTCCTCTGTAACTAGCACCTCTCCTCTGTAACTAGCACCTCTCCTCTGTAACTACTCCTCTGTAACTAACACCTCTCCTCTGTAACTAGCACCTCTCTCTCTGTAACTAACACCTCTCCTCTGTAACTAACACCTCTCCTCTGTAACTAACACCTCCTCTGTAACTAGCACCTCTCCTCTGTAACTCACACCTCTCCTCTGTAACTAGCACCTCTCCTCTGTAACTAGCACCTCTCCTCTGTAACTAACACCTCTCCTCTGTAACTAACACCTCTCCTCTGTAACTAGCACCTCTCCTCTGTAACTAGCACCTCTCCTCTGTAACTAACACCTCTCCTCTGTAACTAACACCTCTCCTCTGTAACTAACACCTCTCCTCTGTAACTAGCACCTCTCCTCTGTAACTAACACCTCTCCTCTGTAACTAACACCTCTCCTCTGTAACTAGCACCTCTCCTCTGTAACTAGCACCTCTCCTCTCTGTAACTAACACCTCTCCTCTGTAACTAACACCTCTCCTCTGTAACTAGCACCTCTCCTCTGTAACTAACACCTCTCCTCTGTAACTAACACCTCACCTCTCCTCTGTAACTAACACCTCTCCTCTGTAACTAACACCTCTCCTCTGTAACTAGCACCTCTCCTCTGTAACTAGCACCTCTCCTCTGTAACTAACACCTCTCCTCTGTAACTAGCACCTCTCCTCTGTAACTAGCACCTCTCCTCTGTAACTAACACCTCTCCTCTTTAACTAACACCTCTCCTCTGTAACTAGCACCTCTCCTCTGTAACTAACACCTCTCCTCTGTAACTAACACCTCTCCTCTGTAACTAACACCTCTCCTCTGTAACTAGCACCTCTCCTCTGTAACTAACACCTCCTCTGTAACTAACCCTTCCTCTGTAACTAACACCTCTCCTCTGTAACTAGCACCTCTCCTCTGTAACTAGCACCTCTCCTCTGTAACTAACACCTCTCTCCTCTGTAACTAGCACCTCTCCTCTGTAACCAACACCTCTCCTCTGTAACTAACACCTCTCCTCTGTAACTAGCACCTCTCCTCTGTAACTAGCACCTCTCCTCTGTAACTAACACCTCTCTCTCTGTAACTAGCACCTCTCCTCTGTAACTAGCACCTCTCCTCTGTAACTAACACCCTCTCCCTCTCCTCTGTAACTAGCACCTCTCCTCTGTAACTAGCACCTCTCCTCTGTAACTAGCACCTCTCCTCTGTAACTAGCACCTCTCCTCTGTAACTAGCACCTCTCCTCTGTAACTAGCACCTCTCCTCTGTAACTAGCACCTCTCCTCTGTAACTAACACCTCTCCTCTGTAACTAACACCTCTCCTCTGTAACTAGCACCTCTCCTCTGTAACTAGCACCTCTCCTCTGTAACTAGCACCTCTCCTCTCTCTGTAACTAACACCTCTCCTCTGTAACTAACACCTCTCCTCTGTAACTACCACCTCTCCTCTGTAACTAGCACCTCTCCTCTGTAACTAACACCTCTCCTCTGTAACTAGCACCTCCTCTCCTCTGTAACTAGCACCTCTCCTCTGTAACTAGCACCTCTCCTCTGTAACTAGCACCTCTCCTCTGTAACTAGCACCTCTCCTCTGTAACTCAGCACCTCCCTCTACTCTCCTCTGTAACTAACACCTCTCCTCTGTAACTAACACCTCTCCTCTCTGTAACTAGCACCTCTCCTCTGTAACTAACACCTCTCCTCTGTAACTAGCACCTCTCCTCTGTAACTAGCACCTCTCCTCTGTAACTAGCACCTCTCCTCTGTAACTAACACCTCTCCTCTGTAACTAGCACCTCTCCTCTGTAACTAACACCTCTCCTCTGTAACTAACACCTCTCCTCTGTAACTAGCACCTCTCCTCTGTAACTAACACCTCTCCTCTGTAACTAACACCATCCTCTCCTCTGTAACTAGCACCTCTCCTCTGTAACTAGCACCTCTCCTCTGTAACTAGCACCTCTCCTCTGTAACTAACACCTCTCCTCTGTAACTAACACCTCTCCTCTGTAACTAGCACCTCTCTCTCTGTAACTAACACCTCTCCTCTGTAACTAACACCTCTCCTCTGTAACTCAACACCTCTCCTCTGTAACTAGCACCTCTCCTCTGTAACTAGCACCTCTCCTCTTGTAACTAGCACCTCTCCTCTGTAACTAACACCTCTCCTCTGTAACTAACACCCACCTCTCCTCTGTAACTAGCACCTCTCCTCTGTAACTAACACCCTCTCCTCTGTAACTAGCACCTCTCCTCTGTAACTAGCACCTCTCCTCTGTAACTAACACCACTCCTCTGTAACTAGCACTCTCCTCTGTAACTAGCACCTCTCCTCTCTGTTACTAACCTCTCCTTTTAACTAACACCTCTCCTCTGTAACTAGCACCTCTCCTCTGTAACTAACACCTCTCCTCTGTAACTAACACCTCCTCTCCTCTGTAACTAACACCTCTCCTCTGTAACTAACACCTCTCCTCTGTAACTAGCACCTCTCCTCTGTAACTAGCACCTCTCCTCTGTAACTAACACCACTCCTCTGTAACTAGCACCTCTCCTCTGTAACTAGCACCTCTCCTCTCCTCTGTAACTAACACCTCTCCTCTTTAACTAACACCTCTCCTCTGTAACTAGCACCTCTCCTCTGTAACTAACACCTCTCCTCTGTAACTAACACCTCACCTCTCCTCTGTAACTAACACCTCTCCTCTTGTAACTAACACCTCTCCTCTGTAACTAGCACCTCTCCTCTGTAACTAGCACCTCTCCTCTGTAACTAACACCACTCCTCTGTAACTAGCACCTCTCCTCTGTAACTAGCACCTCTCCTCTCCTCTGTTACTAACACCTCTCCTCTGTAACTAACACCTCTCCTCTGTAACTAGCACCTCTCCTCTGTAACTAACACCTCTCCTCTGTAACTAACACCTCTCCTCTGTAACTAACACCTCTCCTCTGTAACTAGCACCTCTCCTCTGTAACTAACACCTCTCCTCTGTAACTAACACCTCTCCTCTGTAACTAACACCTCTCCTCTGTAACTAACACCTCTCCTCTGTAACTAGCACCTCTCCTCTGTAACTAGCACCTCTCCTCTGTAACTAACACCTCTCCTCTGTAACTAGCACCTCTCTCTGTAACTAACACCTCTCCTCTGTAACTAACACCTCTCCTCTGTAACTAGCACCTCTCCTCTCCTCTGTAACTAGCACCTCTCCTCTGTAACTAACAGCTCTCTCCTCTGTAACTAGCACCTCTCCTCTGTAACTAACACCTCTCCTCTGTAACTTACACCTCTCCTCTGTAACTAGCACCTCTCCTCTGTAACTAACACCTCTCCTCTGTAACTAACACCTCTCCTCTCCTCTGTAACTAGCACCTCTCCTCTGTAACTAGCACCTCTCCTCTGTAACTAGCACCTCTCCTCTGTAACTAACACCTCTCCTCTGTAACTAACAGCTCTCTCCTCTGTAACTAGCACCTCTCCTCTGTAACTAACACCTCTCCTCTGTAACTAGCACCTCTCCTCTGTAACTAGCACCTCTCCTCTGTAACTAGCACCTCTCCTCTGTAACTAGCACCTCTCCTCTGTAACTAACACCTCTCCTCTGTAACTAACACCTCACCTCTCCTCTGTAACTAACACCTCTCCTCTGTAACTAACACCTCTCCTCTGTAACTAGCACCTCTCCTCTGTAACTAGCAACTCTCCTCTGTAACTAGCACCTCTCCTCTGTAACTAGCACCTCTCCTCTGTAACTAGCACCTCCCTCCTCTGTAACTAACACCTCTCCTCTGTAACTAACACCTCTCCTCTGTAACTAGCACCTCTCCTCTGTAACTAACACCTCTCCTCTGTAACTAACACCTCTCTCCTCTGTAACTAACACCTCTCCTCTGTAACTAACACCTCTCCTCTGTAACTAGCACCTCTCCTCTGTAACTAGCACCTCTCCTCTGTAACTAACACCTCTCCTCTGTAACTAGCACCTCTCCTCTGTAACTAGCACCTCTCCTCTCCTCTGTAACTAACACCTCTCCTCTGTAACTAGCACCTCTCCTCTGTAACTAGCACCTCTCCTCTGTAACTAACACCTCTCCTCTGTAACTAACACCTCTCTCCTCTGTAACTAGCACCTCTCCTCTGTAACTAACACCTCTCCTCTGTAACTAGCACCTCTCCTCTGTAACTAGCAACTCTCCTCTGTAACTAGCACCTCTCCTCTGTAACTAGCACCTCTCCTCTGTAACTAGCACCTCTCCTCTGTAACTAACACCTCTCCTCTGTAACTAACACCTCACCTCTCCTCTGTAACTAGCACCTCTCCTCTGTAACTAACACCTCTCCTCTGTAACTAGCACCTCTCCTCTGTAACTAGCACCTCTCCTCTCTGTAACTAACACCTCTCCTCTGTAACTAGCACCTCTCCTCTGTAACTAACACCTCTCCTCTGTAACTAGCACCTCTCCTCTGTAACTAGCACCTCTCCTCTCCTCTGTAACTAACACCTCTCCTCTGTAACTAACACCTCTCCTCTGTAACTAGCACCTCTCCTCTGTAACTAACACCTCTCCTCTGTAACTAACATCTCTCCTCTGTAACTAGCACCTCTCCTCTGTAACTAGCACCTCTCCTCTGTAACTAACACCTCTCCTCTGTAACTAACACCTCTCCTCTGTAACTAACACCTCTCCTCTGTAACTAACACCTCTCCTCTGTAACTAGCAACTCTCCTCTGTAACTAACACCTCTCCTCTGTAACTAGCACCTCTCCAATGTAACTAACACCTCTCCTCTGTAACTAACACCTCTCCTCTGTAACTAGCACCTCTCTCCTCTGTAACTAGCACCTCTCTCCTCTGTAACTCAGCACCTCTCCTCTGTAACTAACACCTCTCCTCTGTAACTAACACTCTCCTCTGTAACTAGCACCTCTCCTCTGTAACTAACACCTCTCCTCTGTAACTAACACCTCTCCTCTCCTCTGTAACTAGCACCTCTCCTCTGTAACTAGCACCTCTCCTCTGTAACTAGCACCTCTCCTCTGTAACTAACATCTCTCCTCTGTAACTAACAGCTCTCCTCTGTAACTAGCACCTCTCTCTCTCTGTAACTAACACCCTCCTCTGTAACTAACACCTCTCCTCTGTAACTAACACCTCTCCTCTGTAACTAGCACCTCTCCTCTGTAACTAACAACTCTCCTCTGTAACTAGCACCTCTCCTCTGTAACTAGCACCTCTCCTCTGTAACTAGCACCTCTCCTCTGTAACTAGCACCTCTCCTCTGTAACTAGCACCTCTCCTCTATAACTAACACCTCTCCTCTGTAACTAACACCTCACCTCTCCTCTGTAACTAGCACCTCTCCTCTGTAACTAACACCTCTCTCTCCTCTGTAACTAGCACCTCTCCTCTGTAACTAGCACCTCTCTCCTCTGTAACTAACACCTCTCCTCTGTAACTAGCACCTCTCCTCTGTAACTAACACCTCTCTCCTCTGTAACAAGCACCTCTCCTCTGTAACTAGCACCTCTCCTCTGTAACTAACACCTCTCCTCTGTAACTAACACCTCTCCTCTGTAACTAGCACCTCTCCTCTGTAACTAGCACCTCTCCTCTGTAACTAGCACCTCTCCTCTGTAACTAACACCTCTCCTCTGTAACTAACACCTCTCCTCTGTAACTAGCACCTCTCCTCTGTAACTAACACCTCTCCTCTGTAACTAACACCTCACCTCTCCTCTGTAACTAACACCTCTCCTCTGTAACTAACACCTCTCCTCTGTAACTAGCACCTCTCCTCTGTAACTAGCACCTCTCCTCTGTAACTAACACCACTCCTCTGTAACTAGCACCTCTCCTCTGTAACTAGCACCTCTCCTCTCCTCTGTTACTAACACCTCTCCTTTTTAACTAACACCTCTCCTCTGTAACTAGCACCTCTCCTCTGTAACTAACACCTCTCCTCTGTAACTAACACCTCTCCTCCTCTGTAACTAGCACCTCTCCTCTGTAACTAACACCTCTCCTCTGTAACTAGCACCTCTCCTCTGTAACTAGCACCTCTCCTCTGTAACTAGCACCTCTCCTCTGTAACTAGCACCTCTCCTCTTGTAACTAGCACCTCTCCTCTGTAACTAACACCTCTCCTCTGTAACTATCACCTCTCCTCTGTAACTAACACCTCTCCTCTGTAACTAACACCTCTCCTCTGTAACTAGCACCTCTCCTCTGTAACTAGCACCTCTCCTCTGTAACTAGCACCTCCTCTGTAACTAGCACCTCTCCTCTGTAACTAACACCTCTCCTCTGTAACTAGCACCTCTCTCTCTGTAACTAGCACCTCTCTCTCTCTGTAACTAACACCTCTCCTCTGTAACTAACACCTCTCCTCTGTAACTAGCACCTCTCCTCTGTAACTAACACCTCTCCTCTGTAACTAACACCTCTCCTCTGTAACTAACACCTCTCCTCTGTAACTAGCACCTCTCCTCTGTAACTAACACCTCTCCTCTGTAACTAGCACCTCTCCTCTGTAACTAACACCTCTCCTCTGTAACTAACACCTCTCCTCTGTAACTAGCACCTCTCCTCTGTAACTAACACCTCTCCTCTGTAACTAGCACCTCTCCTCTGTAACTAACACCCTCTCTCTGTAACTAACACCTCTCCTCTGTAACTAGCACCCCTCTCCTCTGTAACTAGCACCTCCTCTCCTCTGTAACTCAGCACCTCTCCTCTGTAACTAACACCTCTCCTCTGTAACTAACACCTCTCCTCTGTAACTAGCACCTCTCCTCTGTAACTAACACCTCTCCTCTGTAACTAACACCTCTCTCTCCTCTGTAACTAGCACCTCTCCTCTGTAACTAGCACCTCTCCTCTGTAACTAGCACCTCTCCTCTGTAACTAACACCTCTCCTCTGTAACTAACACCTCTCCTCTGTAACTAGCACCTCTCCTCTCCTCTGTAACTAACACCTCTCCTCTGTAACTAACACCTCTCCTCTGTAACTAACACCTCTCCTCTGTAACTAGCACCTCTCCTCTGTAACTAACACCTCTCCTCTGTAACTAGCACCTCTCCTCTGTAACTAGCACCTCTCCTCTGTAACTAGCACCTCTCCTCTGTAACTAGCACACTCTCCTCTGTAACTAGCACCTCTCCTCTGTAACTAACACCTCTCCTCTGTAACTAACACTCACCTCTCCTCTGTAACTAGCACCTCTCCTCTGTAACTAACACCTCCCTCTCCTCTGTAACTAGCACCTCTCCTCTGTAACTAACACCTCTCCTCTCCTCTGTAACTAACACCTCTCCTCTGTAACTAGCACCTCTCCTCTGTAACTAACACCCTCCTCTCCTCTGTAACTAGCACCTCTCCTCTGTAACTAGCACCTCTCCTCTGTAACTAACATCTCTCCTCTGTAACTAACACCTCCCTCTCCTCTGTAACTAGCACCTCTCCTCTGTAACTACCATCTCTCCTCTGTAACTAGCACCTCTCCTCTGTAACTCAACACCTCTCCTCTGTAACTAACACCTCTCCTCTGTAACTAACAGCTCTCTCCTCTGTAACTAGCACCACTCCTCTGTAACTAGCACCTCTCCTCTGTAACTAACACCTCTCCTCTGTAACTCAACACCTCTCCTCTGTAACTAGCACCTCTCCTCTGTAACTAACACCTCCCTCTCCTCTGTAACTAACACCTCTCCTCTGTAACTAACATCTCTCCTCTGTAACTAACACCTCTCCTCTGTAACTAGCACCTCTCCTCTGTAACTAACACCTCTCCTCTGTAACTAGCACCTCTCCTCTGTAACTAGCACCTCTCCTCTTGTAACTAACACCTCTCCTCTGTAACTAGCACCTCTCCTCTGTAACTAGCACCTCCTCTCCTCTGTAACTAACACCTCTCCTTTGTAACTAACACCTCTCCTCTGTAACTAGCACCTCTCCTCTGTAACTAACACCTCTCCTCTGTAACTAACACCTCTCCTCTCCTCTGTAACTAGCACCTCTCCTCTGTAACTAACACCTCTCCTCTGTAACTAGCACCTCTCCTCTGTAACTAGCAACTCTCCTCTGTAACTAGCACCTCTCCTCTGTAACTAGCACCTCTCCTCTGTAACTAGCACCTCTCCTCTATAACTAACACCTCTCCTCTGTAACTAACACCTCACCTCTCCTCTGTAACTAACACCTCTCCTCTGTAACTAACACCTCTCCTCTGTAACTAGCACCTCTCCTCTGTAACTAGCACCTCTCCTCTGTAACTAACACCACTCCTCTGTAACTAGCACCTCTCCTCTGTAACTAGCACCTCTCCTCTCCTCTGTTACTAACACCTCTCCTTTTTAACTAACACCTCTCCTCTGTAACTAGCACCATTCCTCTGTAACTAACACCTCTCCTCTGTAACTAACACCTCTCCTCTGTAACTACCACCTCTCCTCTGTAACTAACACCACTCCTCTGTAACTAGCACCTCTCCTCTGTAACTAGCACCTCTCCTCTCCTCTGTTACTAACACCTCTCCTTTTTAACTAACACCTCTCCTCTGTAACTAGCACCTCTCCTCTGTAACTAACACCTCTCCTCTGTAACTAACACCTCTCCTCTGTAACTAACACCTCTCCTCTGTAACTAACACCTCTCCTCTGTAACTAACACCTCTCCTCTGTAACTAACACCTCTCCTCTGTAACTAACACCTCTCCTCTGTAACTAGCAACTCTCCTCTGTAACTAACACCTCTCCTCTCCTCTGTAACTAACACCTCTCCTCTGTAACTAGCACCTCTCCAATGTAACTAACACTCTCCTCTGTAACTAACACCTCTCCTCTGTAACTAGCACCTCTCCTCTCCTCTGTAACTAGCACCTCTCCTCTGTAACTAACAGCTCTCCTCTCCTCTGTAACTAGCACCTCTCCTCTGTAACTAGCACCTCTCCTCTTGTAACTAGCACCTCTCCTCTGTAACTAACACCTCTCCTCTGTAACTAACACCTCTCCTCTGTAACTAGCACCTCTCCTCTGTAACTAACACCTCTCCTCTGTAACTAACACCTCCTCCTCTGTAACTAGCACCTCTCCTCTGTAACTCAGCACTCTCCTCTGTAACTAGCACCTCTCCTCTGTAACTAACACCCCTCCTCTGTAACTAACACCTCTCCTCTGTAACTAGCACCTCTCCTCTCCTCTGTAACTAACACCTCTCCTCTGTAACTAACACCTCTCCTCTGTAACTAGCACCTCTCCTCTGTAACTAGCACCTCTCCTCTGTAACTAGCAACTCTCCTCTGTAACTAGCACCTCTCCTCTGTAACTAACACCTCTCCTCTGTAACTAACACCTCTCCTCTGTAACTAACACCTCTCCTCTGTAACTAGCACCTCTCCTCTGTAACTAACACCTCTCCTCTGTAACTAACACCTCTCCTCTCCTCTGTAACTAGCACCTCTCCTCTGTAACTAGCATTTCTCCTCTGTAACTAGCACCTCTCCTCTGTAACTAGCACCTCTCCTCTGTAACTAACACCTCTCCTCTGTAACTAGCACCTCTCCTCTCCTCTGTAACTAACACCTCTCCTCTGTAACTAACACCTCTCCTCTGTAACTAACACCTCTCCTCTGTAACTAGCACCTCTCCTCTGTAACTCAGCACCTCTCCTCTGTAACTAGCACCTCTCCTCTGTAACTAACACCTCTCCTCTGTAACTAGCACCTCTCCTCTGTAACTAACACCTCTCCTCTGTAACTAGCACCTCTCCTCTGTAACTAGCAACTCTCCTCTGTAACTAGCACCTCTCCTCTGTAACTAACACCTCTCCTCTGTAACTAACACCTCACCTCTCCTCTGTAACTAGCACCTCTCCTCTGTAACTAACACCTCTCCTCTCCTCTGTAACTAACACCTCTCCTCTGTAACTAGCACCTCTCCTCTGTAACTAACACCGCTCCTCTCCTCTGTAACTAGCACCTCTCCTCTGTAACTAGCACCTCTCCTCTGTAACTAACATCTCTCCTCTGTAACTTACACCTCTCCTCTCCTCTGTAACTAGCACCTCTCCTCTGTAACTACCATCTCTCCTCTGTAACTAACACCTCTCCTCTGTAACTAACACCTCTCCTCTGTAACTAACACCTCTCCTCTGTAACTAACCACTCTCCTCTCCTCTGTAACTAGCACCTCTCCTCTGTAACTAGCACCTCTCCTCTGTAACTAACATCTCTCCTCTGTAACTAGCAGCTCTCCTCTGTAACTAGCAGCTCTCCTCTGTAACTAACACCTCACCTCTCCTCTGTAACTAACACCTCTCCTCTGTAACTAACACCTCTCCTCTGTAACTAGCACCTCTCCTCTGTAACTAGCACCTCTCCTCTGTAACTAACACCTCTCCTCTGTAACTAGCACCTCTCCTCTGTAACTAGCACCTCTCCTCTGTAACTAACACCTCTCCTCTGTAACTAACACCTCACCTCTCCTCTGTAACTAACACCTCTCCTCTGTAACTAGCACCTCTCCTCTGTAACTAGCACCTCTCCCTCCTCTGTAACTAACACCTCTCCTCTGTAACTAGCACCTCTCCTCTGTAACTAACACCTCTCCTCTGTAACTAACACCTCTCCTCTGTAACTAGCACCTCTCCTCTGTAACTAGCAACTCTCCTCTGTAACTAACAGCTCTCCTCTCCTCTGTAACTAGCACCTCTCCTCTGTAACTAACACCTCTCCTATGTAACTAACACCTCTCCTCTGTAACTAGCACCTCTCCTCTGTAACTAACACCTCTCCTCTGTAACTAACACCTCTCCTCTCCTCTGTAACTAGCACCTCTCCTCTGTAACTAGCATCTCTCCTCTGTAACTAGCACCTCTCCTCTGTAACTAACACCTCTCCTCTGTAACTAACACCTCTCCTCTGTAACTAGCACCTCTCCTCTCCTCTGTAACTAACACCTCTCCTCTGTAACTAACACCTCTCCTCTGTAACTAGCACCTCTCCTCTGTAACTAGCACCTCTCCTCTGTAACTAACACCTCTCCTCTTGTAACTCAACACCTCTCCTCTGTAACTAACACCTCTCCTCTGTAACTAGCACCTCTCCTCTGTAACTAACACCTCTCCTCTGTAACTAGCACCTCTCCTCTGTAACTAACACCCTCCTCTGTAACTAACACCTCTCCTCTGTAACTAGCACCCTCTCTCCTCTGTAACTAGCACCTCTCCTCTGTAACTAGCACCTCTCCTCTGTAACTAACACCTCTCCTCTGTAACTAGCACTCTCCTCTGTAACTAGCACCTCTCCTCTGTAACTAACACCTCTCCTCTGTAACTAACACCTCTCCTCTCCTCTGTAACTAGCACCTCTCCTCTGTAACTAGCACCTCTCCTCTGTAACTAGCACCTCTCCTCTGTAACTAACACCTCTCCTCTGTAACTAGCACCTCTCCTCTGTAACTAGCACCTCTCCTCTCCTCTGTAACTAACACCTCTCCTCTGTAACTAACACCTCTCCTCTGTAACTAACACCTCTCCTCTGTAACTAGCACCTCTCCTCTGTAACTAACACCTCTCCTCTGTAACTAGCAGCTCTCCTCTGTAACTAGCACCTCTCCTCTGTAACTAGCACCTCTCCTCTGTAACTAGCAACCTCCTCTGTAACTAGCACTCTCCTCTGTAACTAACACCTCTCCTCTGTAACTAGCACCTCAACCTCTCCTCTGTAACTAGCACCTCTCCTCTGTAACTAACACCTCTCCTCTGTAACAAGCACCTCTCCTCTGTAACTACCACCTCTCCTCTCCTCTGTAACTAACACCTCTCCTCTGTAACTAGCACCTCTCCTCTGTAACTAACACCGCTCCTCTCCTCTCTAACTAGCACCTCTCCTCTGTAACTAGCACCTCTCCTCTGTAACTAACATCTCTCCTCTGTAACTAACACCTCTCCTCCTCTGTAACTAGCACCTCTCCTCTGTAACTACCACCTCTCCTCTGTAACTAACACCTCTCCTCTGTAACTAACACCTCTCCTCTGTAACTAACACCTCTCCTCTGTAACTAGCCACTCTCTCCTCTGTAACTAGCACCTCTCCTCTGTAACTAGCACCTCTCCTCTGTAACTAACATCTCTCCTCTGTAACTAACAGCTCTCCTCTGTAACTAGCACCTCTCCTCTGTAACTAACACCTCACCTCTCCTCTGTAACTAACACCTCTCCTCTGTAACTAACACCTCTCCTCTGTAACTAGCACCTCTCCTCTGTAACTAGCAACTCTCCTCTGTAACTAGCACCTCTCCTCTGTAACTAAGCACCTCTCCTCTGTAACTAGCACCTCTCCTCTGTAACTAGCACCTCTCCTCTGTAACTAGCACCTCTCCTCTGTAACTAGCACCTCCTCTCCTCTGTAACTAACACCTCTCCTCTGTAACTAACACCTCTCCTCTGTAACTAACACCTCTCCTCTGTAACTAGCACCTCTCCTCTGTAACTAACACCTCACCTCTCCTCTGTAACTAGCACCTCTCCTCTGTAACTAACACCTCTCCTCTGTAACTAGCACCTCTCCTCTGTAACTAGCAACTCTCCTCTGTAACTAGCACCTCTCCTCTGTAACTAGCACCTCTCCTCTGTAACTAGCACCTCTCCTCTGTAACTAACACCTCTCCTCTGTAACTAACACCTCACCTCTCCTCTGTAACTAACACCTCTCCTCTGTAACTAACACCTCTCCTCTGTAACTAGCACCTCTCCTCTGTAACTAGCACCTCTCCTCTGTAACTAACACCACTCCTCTGTAACTAGCACCTCTCCTCTGTAACTAGCACCTCTCCTCTCCTCTGTTACTAACACCTCTCCTCTGTAACTAGCACCTCTCCTCTGTAACTAGCACCATCTCCTCTGTAACTAACACCTCTCCTCTGTAACTAACACCTCTCCTCTGTAACTAGCACCTCTCCTCTGTAACTAACACCTCTCCTCTGTAACTAGCACCTCTCCTCTGTAACTAGCACCTCTCCTCTCCTCTGTAACTAACACCTCTCCTCTGTAACTAGCACCTCTCCTCTGTAACTAGCACCTCTCCTCTGTAACTAACACCTCTCCTCTGTAACTAACACCTCTCCTCTGTAACTAGCACCTCTCCTCTGTAACTAACACCTCTCCTCTGTAACTAACACCTCTCCTCTGTAACTAACACCTCTCCTCTGTAACTAACACCTCTCCTCTGTAACTAGCACCTCTCCTCTGTAACTAACACCTCTCCTCTCCTCTGTAACTAACACCTCTCCTCTGTAACTAGCACCTCTCCTCTGTAACTAACACCTCTCCTCTGTAACTAGCACCTCTCCTCTGTAACTAGCACCTCTCCTCTCTCTGTAACTAGCACCTCTCCTCTGTAACTAACAGCCCCTCTCCTCTGTAACTAGCACCTCTCCTCTGTAACTAACACCTCTCCTCTGTAACTAGCACCTCTCCTCTGTAACTAGCACCTCTCCTCTGTAACTAGCACCTCTCCTCTGTAACTAGCACCTCTCCTCTGTAACTACCACCTCTCCTCTGTAACTAGCACCTACCCTCCTCTGTAACTAGCACCTCTCCTCTGTAACTAGCACCTCTCCTCTGTAACTAGCACCTCTCCTCTGTAACTAACACCCCTCCTCTGTAACTAACACCTCTCCTCTGTAACTAGCACCTCTCCTCTCCTCTGTAACTAACACCTCTCCTCTGTAACTAACACCTCTCCTCTGTAACTAGCACCTCTCCTCTGTAACTAGCACCTCTCCTCTGTAACTAGCATCTCCTCTGTAACTAGCACCTCTCCTCTGTAACTAACACCTCTCCTCTGTAACTAACACCTCTCCTCTGTAACTAACACCTCTCCTCTGTAACTAGCACCTCTCCTCTGTAACTAACACCTCTCCTCTGTAACTAACACCTTCCTCTCCTCTGTAACTAGCACCTCTCCTCTGTAACTAGCACCTCTCCTCTGTAACTAGCACCTCTCCTCTGTAACTAACACCTCTCCTCTGTAACTAGCACCTCTCCTCTGTAACTAGCACCTCCTCTCTCTGTAACTAGCACCTCTCCTCTGTAACTAACACCTCTCCTATGTAACTAACACCACTCCTCTGTAACTAGCACCTCTCCTCTGTAACTAACACCTCTCCTCTGTAACTAACACCTCTCCTCTCCTCTGTAACTAGCACCTCTCCTCTGTAACTCAGCACCTCTCCTCTGTAACTAGCACCTCTCCTCTGTAACTAACACCCTCCTCTGTAACTAACACCTCTCCTCTGTAACTAGCACCTCTCCTCTCCTCTGTAACTAGCACCTCTCCTCTGTAACTAACACCTCTCCTCTGTAACTAACACCTCTCCTCTGTAACTAGCACCTCTCCTCTGTAACTAACACCTCTCCTCTGTAACTAGCACCTCTCCTCTGTAACTAGCACCTCTCTTCTGTAACTAGCACCTCTCCTCTGTAACTAGCAACTCTCCTCTGTAACTAGCACCTCTCCTCTGTAACTAACACCTCTCCTCTGTAACTAACACCTCAACCTCTCCTCTGTAACTAGCACCTCTCCTCTGTAACTAACACCTCTCCTCTCCTCTGTAACTAGCACCTCTCCTCTGTAACTAACACCTCTCCTCTCCTCTGTAACTAACACCTCTCCTCTGTAACTAGCACCTCTCCTCTGTAACTAACACCGCTCCTCTCCTCTGTAACTAGCACCTCTCCTCTGTAACTAGCACCTCTCCTCTGTAACTAACATCTCTCCTCTGTAACTAACACCCTCCTCTCCTCTGTAACTAGCACCTCTCCTCTGTAACTACCATCTCTCCTCTGTAACTAACACCTCTCCTCTGTAACTAACACCTCTCCTCTGTAACTAACACCTCTCCTCTGTAACTAACACCTCTCCTCTCCTCTGTAACTAGCACCTCTCCTCTGTAACTAGCACCTCTCCTCTGTAACTAACACTCTCCTCTGTAACTAACACCTCTCCTCTGTAACTAGCAGCTCTCCTCTGTAACTAACACCTCACCTCTCCTCTGTAACTAACACCTCTCCTCTGTAACTAACATCTCTCCTCTGTAACTAACACCTCTCCTCTGTAACTAGCACCTCTCCTCTGTAACTAACACCTCTCCTCTGTAACTAGCACCTCTCCTCTGTAACTAGCACCTCTCCTCTGTAACTAACACCTCTCCTCTGTAACTAGCACCTCTCCTCTGTAACTAGCACCTCTCTCCTCTGTTACTAACACCTCTCCTTTTTAACTAACACCTCTCCTCTGTAACTAGCACCTCTCCTCTGTAACTAACACCTCTCCTCTGTAACTAACACCTCTCCTCTCCTCTGTAACTAGCACCTCTCCTCTGTAACTAACACCTCTCCTCTGTAACTAGCACCTCTCCTCTGTAACTAGCACCTCTCCTCTGTAACTAGCACCTCTCCTCTGTAACTAGCACCTCTCCTCTGTAACTAGCACCTCTCCTCTATAACTAACACCTCTCCTCTGTAACTAACACCTCACCTCTCCTCTGTAACTAACACCTCTCCTCTGTAACTAACACCTCTCCTCTGTAACTAGCACCTCTCCTCTGTAACTAGCACCTCTCCTCTGTAACTAACACCACTCCTCTGTAACTAGCACACTCTCCTCTGTAACTAGCACCTCTCTCTCCTCTGTAACTAACACCTCTCCTCTTTAACTAACACCTCTCCTCTGTAACTCAGCACCATCTCCTCTGTAACTAGCACCTCTCCTCTGTAACTAGCACCTCTCCTCTGTAACTACCACCTCTCCTCTGTAACTAACACCTCTCCTCTGTAACTAGCACCTCTCCTCTGTAACTAGCACCTCTCTCCTCTGTAACTAACACCTCCTTTAACTAACACCTCTCCTCTGTAACTAGCACCTCTCCTCTGTAACTAACACCTCTCCTCTGTAACAAACATCTCTCCTCTGTAACTAACACCTCTCCTCTGTAACTAGCACCTCTCCTCTGTAACTAACACCTCTCCTCTGTAACTAACACCTCTCCTCTGTAACTAACACCTCTCCTCTGTAACTAGCACCTCTCCTCTGTAACTAACACCTCTCCTCTCCTCTGTAACTAGCACCTCTCCTCTGTAACTAGCACCTCTCCTCTGTAACTAACACCTCTTCTGTAACTAACACCTCTCCTCTGTAACTAGCACCTCTCCTCTCCTCTGTAACTAGCACCTCTCCTCTGTAACTAACACCTCTCCTCTGTAACTAGCAACTCTCCTCTGTAACTAACACCTCTCCTCTGTAACTAGCACCTCTCCTCTGTAACTAACACCTCTCCTCTGTAACTAACACCTCTCCTCTGTAACTAGCACCTCTCCTCTGTAACTCACACCTCTCCTCTGTAACTAACACCTATCCTCTCCTCTGTAACTAGCACCTCTCCTCTGTAACTAGCATCTCTCCTCTGTAACTAGCACCTCTCCTCTGTAACTAACACCACTCCTCTGTAACTAACACCTCTCCTCTGTAACTAGCACTCTCCTCTCCTCTGTAACTAACACCCCTCCTCTGTAACTAACACCTCTCCTCTGTAACTAACACCTCTCCTCTGTAACTAGCACCTCTCCTCTGTAACTAGCAACTCTCCTCTGTAACTAGCACCTCTCCTCTGTAACTAACACCTCTCCTCTGTAACTAACACCTCTCCTCTGTAACTAACACCTCTCCTCTGTAACTAGCACCTCTCCTCTGTAACTAACATCTCTCCTCTGTAACTAACACCTATCCTCTCCTCTGTAACTAGCACCTCTCCTCTGTAACTAGCATCTCTCCTCTGTAACTAGCACCTCTCCTCTGTAACTAACACCCCTACTCTGTAACTAACACCTCTCCTCTGAAACTAGCACCTCTCCTCTCCTCTGTAACTAACACCCCTCCTCTGTAACTAACACCTCTCCTCTGTAACTAACACCTCTCCTCTGTAACTAGCACCTCTCCTCTGTAACTAGCACCTCTCCTCTGTAACTAGCACCTCTCCTCTGTAACTAACACCTCTCCTCTGTAACTAACACCTCTCCTCTGTAACTAACACCTCTCCTCTGTAACTAGCACCTCTCCTCTGTAACTAGCACTCTCCTCTGTAACTAGCACCTCTCCTCTGTAACTAACACCTCTCCTCTGTAACTAACACCTCCCTCTCCTCTGTAACTAGCACCTCTCCTCTGTAACTAACACCTCTCCTCTCCTCTGTAACTAACACCTCTCCTCTGTAACTAGCACCTCTCCTCTGTAACTAACACCGTCCTCTCCTCTGTAACTAGCACCTCTCCTCTGTAACTAGCACCTCTCCTCTGTAACTAACATCTCTCCTCTGTAACTTAC
The DNA here is from genome assembly GCF_905237065.1 of Salmo salar. Lineage (NCBI taxonomy): Eukaryota > Metazoa > Chordata > Actinopteri > Salmoniformes > Salmonidae > Salmo > Salmo salar. The sequence continues at coordinate 164,609 of NW_025550952.1, read as the reverse complement.
ACCTCTCCTCTCCTCTGTAACTAGCACCTCTCCTCTGTAACTACCATCTCTCCTCTGTAACTAACACCTCTCCTCTGTAACTAACACCTCTCCTCTGTAACTAACACCTCTCCTCTGTAACTAACCACTCTCCTCTCCTCTGTAACTAGCACCACTCCTCTGTAACTAGCACCTCTCCTCTGTAACTAACATCTCTCCTCTGTAACTAGCACCTCTCCTCTGTAACTAGCAGCTCTCCTCTGTAACTAACACCTCACCTCTCCTCTGTAACTAACACCTCTCCTCTGTAAATAACATCTCTCCTCTGTAACTAACACCTCTCCTCTGTAACTAGCACCTCTACTCTGTAACTAACACCTCTCCTCTGTAACTAGCACCTCTCCTCTGTAACTAGCACCTCTCCTCTGTAACTAACACCTCTCCTCTGTAACTAACACCTCCCTCTCCTCTGTAACTAGCACCTCTCCTCTGTAACTAGCACCTCTCCTCTGTAACTAACACCTCTCCTCTCTCTGTAACTAACACCTCTCCTCTGTAACTAGCACCTCTCCTCTGTAACTAACACCTCTCCTCTGTAACTAACACCTCTCCTCTGTAACTAGCACCTCCTCTCCTCTGTAACTAGCATCTCTCCTCTGTAACTAACAGCCTCTCTCCTCTGTAACTAGCACCTCTCCTCTGTAACTAGCACCTCTCCTCTGTAACTAACACCTCTCCTCTTGTAACTAGCACCTCTCCTCTGTAACTAACACCTCTCCTCTGTAACTAACACCTTCCTCTCCTCTGTAACTAGCACCTCTCCTCTGTAACTAGCACCTCTCCTCTGTAACTAGCACCTCTCCTCTGTAACTAACACCTCTCCTCTGTAACTAACACCTCTCCTCTGTAACTAGCACCTCTCCTCCCTCTGTAACTAACACCTCTCCTCTGTAACTAACACCTCTCCTCTGTAACTAGCACCTCTCCTCTGTAACTAACACCTCTCCTCTGTAACTAACACCTCTCCTCTGTAACTAACACCTCTCCTCTGTAACTAACACCTCTCCTCTGTAACTAGCACCTCTCCTCTGTAACTAACACCTCTCCTCTGTAACTAGCACCTCTCCAATGTAACTAACACCCCTCTTCTGTAACTAACACCTCTCCTCTGAAACTAGCACCTCTCCTCTCCTCTGTAACTAGCAGCCTCCTCTCCTCTGTAACTAGCACCTCTCCTCTGTAACTAACACCTCTCCTCTGTAACTAACACCTCTCCTCTGTAACTAGCACCTCTCCTCTGTAACTAACACCTCTCCTCTGTAACTAACACCTCTCCTCTCCTCTGTAACTAGCACCTCTCCTCTGTAACTAGCACCTCTCCTCTGTAACTAGCACCTCTCCTCTGTAACTAACACCTCTCCTCTGTAACTAACACCTCTCCTCTGTAACTAGCACCTCTCCTCTCCTCTGTAACTAGCACCTCTCCTCTGTAACTAACACCTCTCCTCTGTAACTAACACCTCTCCTCTGTAACTAGCACCTCTCCTCTGTAACTAACACCTCTCCTCTGTAACTAGCAGCTCTCCTCTGTAACTAGCACCTTTCTCTGTAACTAGCACCTCTCCTCTGTAACTAGCAACTCTCCTCTGTAACTAGCACCTCTCCTCTGTAACTAACACCTCTCCTCTGTAACTAACACCTCAACCTCTCCTCTGTAACTAGCACCTCTCCTCTGTAACTAACACCTCTCCTCTCCTCTGTAACTAGCACCTCTCCTCTGTAACGAACACCTCTCCTCTCCTCTGTAACTAACACCTCTCCTCTGTAACTAGCACCTCTCCTCTGTAACTAACACCGCTCCTCTCCTCTGTAACTAGCACCTCTCCTCTGTAACTAGCACCTCTCCTCTGTAACTAACATCTCTCCTCTGTAACTTACACCTCTCCTCTCCTCTGTAACTAGCACCTCTCCTCTGTAACTACCATCTCTCCTCTGTAACTAACACCTCTCCTCTGTAACTAACACCTCTCCTCTGTAACTAACACCTCTCCTCTGTAACTAACCAGTCTCCTCTCCTCTGTAACTAGCACCACTCCTCTGTAACTAGCACCTCTCCTCTGTAACTAACATCTCTCCTCTGTAACTAACACCTCTCCTCTGTAACTAGCAGCTCTCCTCTGTAACTAACACCTCACCTCTCCTCTGTAACTAACACCTCTCCTCTGTAAATAACATCTCTCCTCTGTAACTAACACCTCTCCTCTGTAACTAGCACCTCTCCTCTGTAACTAACACCTCTCCTCTGTAACTAGCACCTCTCCTCTGTAACTAGCACCTCTCCTCTGTAACTAACACCACTCCTCTGTAACTAGCACCTCTCCTCTGTAACTAGCACCTCTCCTCTCCTCTGTTACTAACACCTCTCCTTTTTAACTAACACCTCTCCTCTGTAACTAGCACCTCTCCTCTGTAACTAACACCTCTCCTCTGTAACTAACACCTCTCCTCTCTGTAACTAGCACCTCTCCTCTGTAACTAACACCTCTCCTCTGTAACTAGCACCTCTCCTCTGTAACTAGCAACTCTCCTCTGTAACTAGCACCTCTCCTCTGTAACTAGCACCTCTCCTCTGTAACTAGCACCTCTCCTCTGTAACTAACACCTCTCCTCTGTAACTAACACCTCACCTCTCCTCTGTAACTAGCACCTCTCCTCTGTAACTAACACCTCTCCTCTGTAACTAGCACCTCTCCTCTGTAACTAGCACCTCTCCTCTGTAACTAACACCTCTCCTCTGTAACTAGCACCTCTCCTCTGTAACTAGCACCTCTCCTCTCTCTGTAACTAACACCTCTCCTCTTTAACTAACACCTCTCCTCTGTAACTAGCACCATTCCTCTGTAACTAACACCTCTCCTCTGTAACTAGCACCTCTCCTCTGTAACTACCACCTCTCCTCTGTAACTAACACCACTCCTCTGTAACTAGCACCTCTCCTCTGTAACTAGCACCTCTCCTCTCCTCTGTTACTAACACCTCTCCTTTTTAACTAACACCTCTCCTCTGTAACTAGCACCTCTCCTCTGTAACTAACACCTCTCCTCTGTAACAAACACCTCTCCTCTGTAACTAACACCTCTCCTCTGTAACTAACACCTCTCCTCTGTAACTAACACCTCTCCTCTGTAACTAACACCTCTCCTCTGTAACTAACACCTCTCCTCTGTAACTAGCAACTCTCCTCTGTAACTAACACCTCTCCTCTCCTCTGTAACTAACACCTCTCCTCTGTAACTAGCACCTCTCCTCGTAACTAACACCCTCTTCTGTAACTAACACCTCTCCTCTGAAACTAGCACCTCTCCTCTCCTCTGTAACTAGCATCTCTCCTCTGTAACTAACAGCTCTCCTCTCCTCTGTAACTAGCACCTCTCCTCTGTAACTAACACCTCTCCTCTGTAACTAGCATCTCTCCTCTGTAACTAACACCTCTCCTATGTAACTAACACCTCTCCTCTGTAACTAGCACCTCTCCTCTGTAACTAACACCTCTCCTCTGTAACTAACACCTCTCCTCTCCTCTGTAACTAGCACCTCTCCTCTGTAACTAGCACCTCTCCTCTGTAACTAACACCTCTCCTCTGTAACTAACACCTCTCCTCTGTAACTAACACCTCTCCTCTGTAACTACCAGCTCTCCTCTCCTCTGTAACTAGCACCTCTCCTCTGTAACTAACACCTCTCCTCTGTAACTAACACCTCTCCTCTGTAACTAGCACCTCTCCTCTGTAACTAGCATCTCTCCTCTGTAACTAGCACCTCTCCTCTGTAACTAACACCTCTCCTCTGTAACTAACACCTCTCCTCTGTAACTAACACCTCTCCTCTGTAACTAGCACCTCTCCTCTGTAACTAACATCTCTCCTCTGTAACTAACACCTATCCTCTCCTCTGTAACTAGCACCTCTCCTCTGTAACTAGCATCTCTCCTCTGTAACTACCACCTCTCCTCTGTAACTAACACCTCTACTCTGTAACTAACACCTCTCCTCTGTAACTAACACCTCTCCTCTCCTCTGTAACTAACACCTCTCCTCTGTAACTAACACCTCTCCTCTGTAACTAACACCTCTCCTCTGTAACTAGCACCTCTCCTCTGTAACTAGCACCTCTCCTCTGTAACTAGCACCTCTCCTCTGTAACTAACACCTCTCCTCTGTAACTAACACCTCTCCTCTGTAACTAACACCTCTCCTCTGTAACTAGCACCTCTCCTCTGTAACTAGCAACTCTCCTCTGTAACTAGCACCTCTCCTCTGTAACTAACACCTCTCCTCTGTAACTAACACCTCAACCTCTCCTCTGTAACTAGCACCTCTCCTCTGTAACTAACACCTCTCCTCTCCTCTGTAACTAGCACCTCTCCTCTGTAACGAACACCTCTCCTCTGTAACTAACACCTCTCCTCTGTAACTAGCACCTCTCCTCTGTAACTAACACCGCTCCTCTCCTCTGTAACTAGCACCTCTCCTCTGTAACTAGCACCTCTCCTCTGTAACTAACATCTCTCCTCTGTAACTTACACCTCTCCTCTCCTCTGTAACTAGCACCTCTCCTCTGTAACTACCATCTCTCCTCTGTAACTAACACCTCTCCTCTGTAACTCAACACCTCTCCTCTGTAACTAACACCTCTCCTCTGTAACTAACCACTCTCCTCTCCTCTGTAACTAGCACCACTCCTCTGTAACTAGCACCTCTCCTCTGTAACTAACATCTCTCCTCTGTAACTAACACCTCTCCTCTGTAACTAGCAGCTCTCCTCTGTAACTAACACCTCACCTCTCCTCTGTAACTAACACCTCTCCTCTGTAAATAACATCTCTCCTCTGTAACTAACACCTCTCCTCTGTAACTAGCACCTCTACTCTGTAACTAACACCTCTCCTCTGTAACTAGCACCTCTCCTCTGTAACTAGCACCTCTCCTCTGTAACTAACACCTCTCCTCTGTAACCAACACCTCACCTCTCCTCTGTAACTAACACCTCTCCTCTGTAACTAGCACCTCTCCTCTGTAACTAGCATCTCTCCTCTGTAACTAACACCTCTCCTCTCCTCTGTAACTAACACCTCTCCTCTGTAACTAGCACCTCTCCACTGTAACTAACACCCCTCTTCTGTAACTAACACCTCTCCTCTGAAACTAGCACCTCTCCTCTCCTCTGTAACTAGCACCTCTCCTCTGTAACTAACAGCTCTCCTCTCCTCTGTAACTAGCATCTCTCCTCTGTAACTAACACCTCTCCTCTGTAACTAACACCTCTCCTCTGTAACTAGCACCTCTCCTCTGTAACTAACATCTCTCCTCTGTAACTAACACCTATCCTCTCCTCTGTAACTAGCACCTCTCCTCTGTAACTAGCATCTCTCCTCTGTAACTAGCACCTCTCCTCTGTAACTAACACCCCTCCTCTGTAACTAACACCTCTCCTCTGTAACTAGCACCTCCTCTCCTCTGTAACTAACACCTCTCCTCTGTAACTAACACCTCTCCTCTGTAACTAACACCTCTCCTCTGTAACTAGCACCTCTCCTCTGTAACTAGCACTCTCCTCTGTAACTAGCACCTCTCCTCTGTAACTAGCACCTCTCCTCTGTAACTAACACCTCTCCTCTGTAACTAGCACCTCTCCTCTGTAACTAACATCTCTCCTCTGTAACTAACACCTCTCCTCTCCTCTGTAACTAGCACCTCTCCTCTGTAACTAGCATCTCTCCTCTGTAACTAGCACCTCTCCTCTGTAACTAACACCACTCCTCTGTAACTAACACCTCTCCTCTGTAACTAGCACCTCCTCTCCTCTGTAACTAGCACCTCTCCTCTGTAACTAACACCTCTCCTCTGTAACTAACACCTCTCCTCTGTAACTAGCACCTCTCCTCTGTAACTAGCACCTCTCCTCTGTAACTAGCACCTCTCCTCTGTAACTAACACCTCTCCTCTGTAACTAGCACCTCTCCTCTGTAACTAACACCTCTCCTCTGTAACTAGCACCTCTCCTCTGTAACTAGCAACTCTCCTCTGTAACTAGCACCTCTCCTCTGTAACTAACACCTCTCCTCTGTAACTAACACCTCAACCTCTCCTCTGTAACTAGCACCTCTCCTCTGTAACTAACACCTCTCCTCTCCTCTGTAACTAGCACCTCTCCTCTGTAACGAACACCTCTCCTCTCCTCTGTAACTAGCACCTTTCCTCTGTAACTAGCACCTCTCCTCTGTAACTAACACCGCTCCTCTCCTCTGTAACTAGCACCTCTCCTCTGTAACTAGCACCTCTCCTCTGTAACTAACATCTCTCCTCTGTAACTAACACCTCTCCTCTCCTCTGTAACTAGCACCTCTCCTCTGTAACTACCATCTCTCCTCTGTAACTAACACCTCTCCTCTGTAACTAACACCTCTCCTCTGTAACTAACACCTCTCCTCTCTAACTAGGACCTCTCCTCTGTAACTAGCACCTCTCCTCTGTAACTAACACCTCTCCTCTGTAACTAGCACCTCTCCTCTGTAACTAGCACCTCTCCTCTGTAACTAACATCTCTCCTCTGTAACTAACACCTCTCCTCTGTAACTAGCACCTCTCCTCTGTAACTAACACCTCTCCTCTGTAACTAGCACCTCTCCTCTGTAACTAGCACCTCTCCTCTGTAACTAGCACTCTCCTCTGTAACTAACACCTCTCCTCTGTAACTAACACCTCACCTCTCCTCTGTAACTAACACCTCTCCTCTGTAACTAACACCTCACCTCTCCTCTGTAACTAACACCTCTCCTCTGTAACTAACACCTCTCCTCTCTAACTAGCACCTCTCCTCTGTAACTAGCACCTCTCCTCTGTAACTAACACCTCTCCTCTGTAACTAGCACCTCTCCTCTGTAACTAGCACCTCTCCTCTGTAACTAACATCTCTCCTCTGTAACTAACACCTCTCCTCTGTAACTAGCACCTCTCCTCTGTAACTAACACCTCTCCTCTGTAACTAGCACCTCTCCTCTGTAACTAGCACCTCTCCTCTGTAACTAACACCTCTCCTCTGTAACCAACACCTCACCTCTCCTCTGTAACTAACACCTCTCCTCTGTAACTAACACCTCACCTCCTCTGTAACTAACACCTCTCCTCTGTAACTAACACCTCTCCTCTGTAACTAGCACCTCTCCTCTGTAACTAACACCTCCCTCTCCTCTGTAACTAACACCTCTCCTCTGTAACTAACACCTCTCCTCTGTAACTAGCACCTCTCCTCTGTAACTAGCACCTCTCCTCTGTAACTAACACCTCTCCTCTGTAACTAACACCTCTCCTCTGTAACTAACACCTCTCCTCTGTAACTAGCACCTCTCCTCTGTAACTAGCACCTCTCCTCTGTAACTAGCACCTCTCCTCTGTAACTAGCACCTCTCCTCTGTAACTAGCAACTCTCCTCTGTAACTAGCACCTCTCCTCTGTAACTAACACCTCTCCTCTGTAACTAACACCTCAACCTCTCCTCTGTAACTAGCACCTCTCCTCTGTAACTAACACCTCTCCTCTGTAACTAGCACCTCTCCTCTGTAACTAACACCTCTCCTCTGTAACTAGCACCTCTCCTCTGTAACTAGCACCTCTCCTCTGTAACTAACACCTCTCCTCTGTAACTAACACCTCACCTCTCCTCTGTAACTAACACCTCTCCTCTGTAACTAACACCTCTCCTCTGTAACTAGCACCTCTCCTCTGTAACTAACACCTCTCCTCTGTAACTAGCACCTCTCCTCTGTAACTAGCACCTTTCTTCTGTAACTAGCACCTCTCCTCTGTAACTAGCAACTCTCCTCTGTAACTAGCACCTCTCCTCTGTAACTAACACCTCTCCTCTGTAACTAACACCTCAACCTCTCCTCTGTAACTAGCACCTCTCCTCTGTAACTAACACCTCTCCTCTCCTCTGTAACTAGCACCTCTCCTCTGTAACGAACACCTCTCCTCTCCTCTGTAACTAACACCTCTCCTCTGTAACTAGCACCTCTCCTCTGTAACTAACACCGCTCCTCTCCTCTGTAACTAGCACCTCTCCTCTGTAACTAGCACCTCTCCTCTGTAACTAACATCTCTCCTCTGTAACTTACACCTCTCCTCTCCTCTGTAACTAGCACCTCTCCTCTGTAACTACCATCTCTCCTCTGTAACTAACACCTCTCCTCTGTAACTAACACCTCTCCTCTGTAACTAACACCTCTCCTCTGTAACTAACCACTCTCCTCTCCTCTGTAACTAGCACCACTCCTCTGTAACTAGCACCTCTCCTCTGTAACTAACATCTCTCCTCTGTAACTAACACCTCTCCTCTGTAACTAGCAGCTCTCCTCTGTAACTAACACCTCACCTCTCCTCTGTAACTAACACCTCTCGTCTGTAAATAACATCTCTCCTCTGTAACTAGCACCTCTCCTCTGTAACTAGCACCTCTACTCTGTAACTAACACCTCTCCTCTGTAACTAGCACCTCTCCTCTGTAACTAGCACCTCTCCTCTGTAACTAACACCTCTCCTCTGTAACCAACACCTCACCTCTCCTCTGTAACTAACACCTCTCCTCTGTAACTAGCACCTCTCCTCTGTAACTAGCATCTCTCCTCTGTAACTAACACCTCTCCTCTCCTCTGTAACTAACACCTCTCCTCTGTAACTAGCACCTCTCCACTGTAACTAACACCTCTCTCTCTGTAACTAACACCTCTCCTCTGAAACTAGCACCTCTCCTCTCCTCTGTAACTAGCATCTCTCCTCTGTAACTAACAGCTCTCCTCTCCTCTGTAACTAGCATCTCTCCTCTGTAACTAACACCTCTCCTATGTAACTAACACCTCTCCTCTGTAACTAGCACCTCTCCTCTGTAACTAACATCTCTCCTCTGTAACTAACACCTATCCTCTCCTCTGTAACTAGCACCTCTCCTCTGTAACTAGCATCTCTCCTCTGTAACTAGCACCTCTCCTCTGTAACTAACACCCCTCCTCTGTAACTAACACCTCTCCTCTGAAACTAGCACCTCTCCTCTCCTCTGTAACTAACACCTCTCCTCTGTAACTAACACCTCTCCTCTGTAACTAACACCTCTCCTCTGTAACTAGCACCTCTCCTCTGTAACTAGCAACTCTCCTCTGTAACTAGCACCTCTCCTCTGTAACTAACACCTCTCCTCTGTAACTAACACCTCTCCTCTGTAACTAGCACCTCTCCTCTGTAACTAACATCTCTCCTCTGTAACTAACACCTATCCTCTCCTCTGTAACTAGCACCTCTCCTCTGTAACTAGCATCTCTCCTCTGTAACTAGCACCTCTCCTCTGTAACTAACACCCCTCCTCTGTAACTAACACCTCTCCTCTGAAACTAGCACCTCTCCTCTCCTCTGTAACTAACACCCCTCCTCTGTAACTAACACCTCTCCTCTGTAACTAACACCTCTCCTCTGTAACTAGCACCTCTCCTCTGTAACTAGCAACTCTCCTCTGTAACTAGCACCTCTCCTCTGTAACTAACACCTCTCCTCTGTAACTAACACCTCTCCTCTGTAACTAACACCTCTCCTCTGTAACTAGCACCTCTCCTCTGTAACTAGCAACTCTCCTCTGTAACTAGCACCTCTCCTCTGTAACTAACACCTCTCCTCTGTAACTAACACCTCAACCTCTCCTCTGTAACTAGCACCTCTCCTCTGTAACTAACACCTCTCCTCTCCTCTGTAACTAGCACCTCTCCTCTGTAACGAACACCTCTCCTCTCCTCTGTAACTAACACCTCTCCTCTGTAACTAGCACCTCTCCTCTGTAACTAACACCGCTCCTCTCCTCTGTAACTAGCACCTCTCCTCTGTAACTAGCACCTCTCCTCTGTAACTAACATCTCTCCTCTGTAACTAACACCTCTCCTCTCCTCTGTAACTAGCACCTCTCCTCTGTAACTACCACCTCTCCTCTGTAACTAACACCTCTCCTCTGTAACTAACACCTCTCCTCTGTAACTAACACCTCTCCTCTCTAACTAGGACCTCTCCTCTGTAACTAGCACCTCTCCTCTGTAACTAACACCTCTCCTCTGTAACTAGCACCTCTCCTCTGTAACTAGCACCTCTCCTCTGTAACTAACATCTCTCCTCTGTAACTAACACCTCTCCTCTGTAACTAGCACCTCTCCTCTGTAACTAACACCTCTCCTCTGTAACTAGCACCTCTCCTCTGTAACTAGCACCTCTCCTCTGTAACTAACACCTCTCCTCTGTAACCAACACCTCACCTCTCCTCTGTAACTAACACCTCTCCTCTGTAACTAACACCTCACCTCTCCTCTGTAACTAACACCTCTCCTCTGTAACTAACACCTCTCCTCTCTAACTAGCACCTCTCCTCTGTAACTAGCACCTCTCCTCTGTAACTAACACCTCTCCTCTGTAACTAGCACCTCTCCTCTGTAACTAGCACCTCTCCTCTGTAACTAACATCTCTCCTCTGTAACTAACACCTCTCCTCTGTAACTAGCACCTCTCCTCTGTAACTAACACCTCTCCTCTGTAACTAGCACCTCTCCTCTGTAACTAGCACCTCTCCTCTGTAACTAACACCTCTCCTCTGCAACCAACACCTCACCTCTCCTCTGTAACTAACACCTCTCCTCTGTAACTAACACCTCACCTCTCCTCTGTAACTAACACCTCTCCTCTGTAACTAACACCTCTCCTCTGTAACTAGCACCTCTCCTCTGTAACTAACACCTCACCTCTCCTCTGTAACTAACACCTCTCCTCTGTAACTAACACCTCTCCTCTGTAACTAGCACCTCTCCTCTGTAACTAGCACCTCTCCTCTGTAACTAACAGCTCTCCTATGTAACGAACACCTCTCCTCTGTAACTAACACCTCTCCTCTGTAACTAACAACTCTCCTCTGTAACTAACACCTCTCCTCTGTAACTAGCACCTTTCCTCTGTAACTAGCACCTCTCCTCTGTAACTAGCAACTCTCCTCTGTAACTAGCACCTCTCCTCTGTAACTAACACCTCTCCTCTGTAACTAACACCTCAACCTCTCCTCTGTAACTAGCACCTCTCCTCTGTAACTAACACCTCTCCTCTGTAACTAGCACCTCTCCTCTGTAACTAACACCTCTCCTCTGTAACTAGCACCTCTCCTCTGTAACTAGCACGTCTCCTCTGTAACTAACACCTCTCCTCTGCAACCAACACCTCACCTCTCCTCTGTAACTAACACCTCTCCTCTGTAACTAACACCTCTCCTCTGTAACTAGCACCTCTCCTCTGTAACTAACACCTCTCCTCTGTAACTCAGCACCTCTCCTCTGTAACTAGCACCTCTCTTCTGTAACTAGCACCTCTCCTCTGTAACTAGCACCTCTCCTCTGTAACTAGCACCTCTCCTCTGTAACTAACACCTCTCCTCTGTAACTAACACCTCAACCTCTCCTCTGTAACTAGCACCTCTCCTCTGTAACTAACACCTCTCCTCTCCTCTGTAACTAGCACCTCTCCTCTGTAACGAACACCTCTCCTCTCCTCTGTAACTAACACCTCTCCTCTGTAACTAGCACCTCTCCTCTGTAACTAACACCGCTCCTCTCCTCTGTAACTAGCACCTCTCCTCTGTAACTAGCACCTCTCCTCTGTAACTAACATCTCTCCTCTGTAACTTACACCTCTCCTCTCCTCTGTAACTAGCACCTCTCCTCTGTAACTACCATCTCTCCTCTGTAACTAACACCTCTCCTCTGTAACTAACACCTCTCCTCTGTAACTAACACCTCTCCTCTGTAACTAACCACTCTCCTCTCCTCTGTAACTAGCACCACTCCTCTGTAACTAGCACCTCTCCTCTGTAACTAACATCTCTCCTCTGTAACTAACACCTCTCCTCTGTAACTAGCAGCTCTCCTCTGTAACTAACACCTCACCTCTCCTCTGTAACTAACACCTCTCGTCTGTAAATAACATCTCTCCTCTGTAACTAGCACCTCTCCTCTGTAACTAGCACCTCTACTCTGTAACTAACACCTCTCCTCTGTAACTAGCACCTCTCCTCTGTAACTAGCACCTCTCCTCTGTAACTAACACCTCTCCTCTGTAACCAACACCTCACCTCTCCTCTGTAACTAACACCTCTCCTCTGTAACTAGCACCTCTCCTCTGTAACTAGCATCTCTCCTCTGTAACTAACACCTCTCCTCTCCTCTGTAACTAACACCTCTCCTCTGTAACTAGCACCTCTCCACTGTAACTAACACCCCTCTTCTGTAACTAACACCTCTCCTCTGAAACTAGCACCTCTCCTCTCCTCTGTAACTAGCATCTCTCCTCTGTAACTAACAGCTCTCCTCTCCTCTGTAACTAGCATCTCTCCTCTGTAACTAACACCTCTCCTATGTAACTAACACCTCTCCTCTGTAACTAGCACCTCTCCTCTGTAACTAACATCTCTCCTCTGTAACTAACACCTATCCTCTCCTCTGTAACTAGCACCTCTCCTCTGTAACTAGCATCTCTCCTCTGTAACTAGCACCTCTCCTCTGTAACTAACACCCCTACTCTGTAACTAACACCTCTCCTCTGAAACTAGCACCTCTCCTCTCCTCTGTAACTAACACCCCTCCTCTGTAACTAACACCTCTCCTCTGTAACTAACACCTCTCCTCTGTAACTAGCACCTCTCCTCTGTAACTAGCACCTCTCCTCTGTAACTAGCACCTCTCCTCTGTAACTAACACCTCTCCTCTGTAACTAACACCTCTCCTCTGTAACTAACACCTCTCCTCTGTAACTAGCACCTCTCCTCTGTAACTAGCAACTCTCCTCTGTAACTAGCACCTCTCCTCTGTAACTAACACCTCTCCTCTGTAACTAACACCTCAACCTCTCCTCTGTAACTAGCACCTCTCCTCTGTAACTAACACCTCTCCTCTCCTCTGTAACTAGCACCTCTCCTCTGTAACGAACACCTCTCCTCTCCTCTGTAACTAACACCTCTCCTCTGTAACTAGCACCTCTCCTCTGTAACTAACACCGCTCCTCTCCTCTGTAACTAGCACCTCTCCTCTGTAACTAACACCTCTCCTCTGTAACTAACACCTCAACCTCTCCTCTGTAACTAGCACCTCTCCTCTGTAACTAACACCTCTCCTCTCCTCTGTAACTAGCACCTCTCCTCTGTAACGAACACCTCTCCTCTCCTCTGTAACTAACACCTCTCCTCTGTAACTAGCACCTCTCCTATGTAACTAACACCTCTCCTCTGTAACTAGCACCTCTACTCTGTAACTAGCACCTCTCCTCTGTAACTAACACCTCTCCTCTGTAACTAACACCTCTCCTCTCTAACTAGGACCTCTCCTCTGTAACTAGCACCTCTCCTCTGTAACTAACACCTCTCCTCTGTAACTAGCACCTCTCCTCTGTAACTAGCACCTCTCCTCTGTAACTAACATCTCTCCTCTGTAACTAACACCTCTCCTCTGTAACTAGCACCTCTCCTCTGTAACTAACACCTCTCCTCTGTAACTAGCACCTCTCCTCTGTAACTAGCACGTCTCCTCTGTAACTAACACCTCTCCTCTGCAACCAACACCTCACCTCTCCTCTGTAACTAACACCTCTCCTCTGTAACTAACACCTCTCCTCTGTAACTAGCACCTCTCCTCTGTAACTAACACCTCTCCTCTGTAACTAGCAGCTCTCCTCTGTAACTAGCACCTTTCTTCTGTAACTAGCACCTCTCCTCTGTAACTAGCAACTCTCCTCTGTAACTAGCACCTCTCCTCTGTAACTAACACCTCTCCTCTGTAACTAACACCTCAACCTCTCCTCTGTAACTAGCACCTCTCCTCTGTAACTAACACCTCTCCTCTCCTCTGTAACTAGCACCTCTCCTCTGTAACGAACACCTCTCCTCTCCTCTGTAACTAACACCTCTCCTCTGTAACTAGCACCTCTCCTCTGTAACTAACACCGCTCCTCTCCTCTGTAACTAGCACCTCTCCTCTGTAACTAGCACCTCTCCTCTGTAACTAACATCTCTCCTCTGTAACTTACACCTCTCCTCTCCTCTGTAACTAGCACCTCTCCTCTGTAACTACCATCTCTCCTCTGTAACTAACACCTCTCCTCTGTAACTAACACCTCTCCTCTGTAACTAACACCTCTCCTCTGTAACTAACCACTCTCCTCTCCTCTGTAACTAGCACCACTCCTCTGTAACTAGCACCTCTCCTCTGTAACTAACATCTCTCCTCTGTAACTAACACCTCTCCTCTGTAACTAGCAGCTCTCCTCTGTAACTAACACCTCACCTCTCCTCTGTAACTAACACCTCTCCTCTGTAACTAACATCTCTCCTCTGTAACTAGCACCTCTCCTCTGTAACTAGCACCTCTCCTCTGTAACTAACACCTCTCCTCTGTAACTAGCACCTCTCCTCTGTAACTAGCACCTCTCCTCTGTAACTAACACCTCTCCTCTGTAACCAACACCTCACCTCTCCTCTGTAACTAACACCTCTCCTCTGTAACTAGCACCTCTCCTCTGTAACTAGCAACTCTCCTCTGTAACTAACACCTCTCCTCTCCTCTGTAACTAACACCTCTCCTCTGTAACTAGCACCTCTCCAATGTAACTAACACCCCTCTTCTGTAACTAACACCTCTCCTCTGAAACTAGCACCTCTCCTCTCCTCTGTAACTAGCATCTCTCCTCTGTAACTAACAGCTCTCCTCTCCTCTGTAACTAGCACCTCTCCTCTGTAACTAACACCTCTCCTCTGTAACTAACACCTCTCCTCTGTAACTAGCACCTCTCCTCTGTAACTAACACCTCTCCTCTGTAACTAACACCTCTCCTCTCCTCTGTAACTAGCACCTCTCCTCTGTAACTAGCATCTCTCCTCTGTAACTAGCACCTCTCCTCTGTAACTAACACCCCTCCTCTGTAACTAACACCTCTCCTCTGTAACTAGCACCTCTCCTCTCCTCTGTAACTAACACCTCTCCTCTGTAACTAACACCTCTCCTCTGTAACTAACACCTCTCCTCTGTAACTAGCACCTCTCCTCTGTAACTAGCACCTCTCCTCTGTAACTAGCACCTCTCCTCTGTAACTAGCACCTCTCCTCTGTAACTAACACCTCTCCTCTGTAACTAACACCTCTCCTCTGTAACTAACACCTCTCCTCTGTAACTAGCACCTCTCCTCTGTAACTAGCACCTCTCCTCTGTAACTAGCACCTCTCCTCTGTAACTAACACCTCTCCTCTGTAACTAACACCTCTCCTCTCCTCTGTAACTAGCACCTCTCCTCTGTAACTAACACCTCTCCTCTCCTCTGTAACTAGCACCTCTCCTCTGTAACTAACACCTCTCCTCTGTAACTAGCACCTCTCCTCTGTAACTAGCACCTCTCCTCTGTAACTAACACCTCTCCTCTGTAACTAACACCTCTCCTCTGTAACTAGCACCTCTCCTCTGTAACTAGCACCTCTCCTCTGTAACTAACACCTCTCCTCTGTAACTAACACCTCTCCTCTGTAACTAGCACCTCTCCTCTGTAACTAACACCTCTCCTCTGTAACTAGCACCTCTCCTCTGTAACTAGCACCTCTCCTCTGTAACTAACACCTCTCCTCTGTAACTAACACCTCTCCTCTGTAACTAGCACCTCTCCTCTGTAACTAACACCTCTCCTCTGTAACTAACACCTCTCCTCTGTAACTAGCACCTCTCCTCTGTAACTAGCACCTCTCCTCTGTAACTAACACCTCTCCTCTGTAACTAACACCTCTCCTCTGTAACTAGCACCTCTCCTCTGTAACTAGCACCTCTCCTCTGTAACTAGCACCTCTCCTCTGTAACTAACACCTCTCCTCTGTAACAAGCACCTCTCCTCTGTAACTAACACCTCTCCTCTGTAACTAACACCTCTCCTCTGTAACTAACACCTCTCCTCTGTAACTAGCACCTCTCCTCTGTAACTAGCACCTCTCCTCTGTAACTAGCACCTCTCCTCTGTAACTAGCACCTCTCCTCTGTAACTAGCACCTCTCCTCTGTAACTAACACCTCACCTCTCCTCTGTAACTAGCACCTCTCCTCTGTAACTAACACCTCTCCCTCTCTGTAACTAGCACCTCTCCTCTGTAACTAACACCTCACCTCTCCTCTGTAACTAACACCTCTCCTCTGTAACTAGCACCTCTCCTCTGTAACTAACACCTCTCCTCTGTAACTAGCACCTCTCCTCTGTAACTAGCACCTCTCCTCTGTAACTAACACCTCTCCTCTGTAACTAACACCTCTCCTCTGTAACTAGCACCTCTCCTCTGTAACTAGCACCTCTCCTCTGTAACTAACACCTCTCCTCTGTAACTAGCACCTCTCCTCTGTAACTAGCACCTCTCCTCTGTAACTAACACCTCTCCTCTGTAACTAACCTCTCCTCTGTAACTAGCACCTCTCCTCTGTAACTAACACCTCTCCTCTGTAACTAGCACCTCTCCTCTGTAACTAGCACCTCTCCTCTGTAACTAACACCTCTCCTCTGTAACTAACACCTCACCTCTCCTCTGTAACTAGCACCTCTCCTCTGTAACTAACACCTCTCCTCTGTAACTAACACCTCTCCTCTGTAACTAACACCTCTCCTCTGTAACTAGCACCTCTCCTCTGTAACTCAGCACCTCTCCTCTGTAACTAACACCTCTCCTCTGTAACTAGCACCTCTCCTCTGTAACTAACACCTCTCCTCTGTAACTAACACCTCTCCTCTGTAACTAGCACCTCTCCTCTGTAACTAGCACCTCTCCTCTGTAACTAGCAACTCTCCTCTGTAACTAGCACCTCTCCTCTGTAACTAACACCTCTCCTCTGTAACTAACACCTCAACCTCTCCTCTGTAACTAGCACCTCTCCTCTGTAACTAACACCTCTCCTCTGTAACAAGCACCTCTCCTCTGTAACTACCACCTCTCCTCTCCTCTGTAACTAACACCTCTCCTCTGTAACTAGCACCTCTCCTCTGTAACTAACACCTCCTCTCCTCTGTAACTAGCACCTCTCCTCTGTAACTAGCACCTCTCCTCTGTAACTAACATCTCTCCTCTGTAACTAACACCTCTCCTCTCCTCTGTAACTAGCACCTCTCCTCTGTAACTAACACCTCTCCTCTGTAACTAACACCTCTCCTCTGTAACTAACACCTCTCCTCTGTAACTAACACCTCTCCTCTGTAACTAACACCTCTCCTCTGTAACTAGCACCTCTCCTCTGTAACTAGCACCTCTCCTCTGTAACTAACACCTCTCCTCTGTAACTAACACCTCTCCTCTGTAACTAGCAGCTCTCCTCTGTAACTAACACCTCACCTCTCCTCTGTAACTAGCACCTCTCCTCTGTAACTAACACCTCTCCTCTGTAACTAGCACCTCTCCTCTGTAACTAGCACCTCTCCTCTGTAACTAACACCTCTCCTCTGTAACTAGCACCTCTCCTCTGTAACTAGCACCTCTCCTCTGTAACTAACACCTCTCCTCTGTAACTAACACCTCTCCTCTCCTCTGTAACTAGCACCTCTCCTCTGTAACTAGCACCTCTCCTCTGTAACTAGCACCTCTCCTCTGTAACTAACACCTCTCCTCTGTAACTAACACCTCTCCTCTGTAACTAACACCTCTCCTCTGTAACTAACACCTCTCCTCTGTAACTAGCACCTCTCCTCTGTAACTAGCACCTCTCCTCTGTAACTAGCACCTCTCCTCTGTAACTAACACCTCTCCTCTGTAACTAGCACCTCTCCTCTGTAACTAACACCTCTCCTCTGTAACTAACACCTCTCCTCTGTAACTAGCACCTCTCCTCTGTAACTAACACCTCTCCTCTGTAACTAACACCTCTCCTCTGTAACTAGCACCTCTCCTCTGTAACTAGCACCTCTCCTCTGTAACTAGCACCTCTCCTCTGTAACTAGCACCTCTCCTCTGTAACTAACACCTCTCCTCTGTAACTAGCACCTCTCCTCTGTAACTAACACCTCTCCTCTGTAACTAACACCTCTCCTCTGTAACTAACACCTCACTCTCCTCTGTAACTAGCACCTCTCCTCTGTAACTAACACCTCTCCTCTGTAACTAGCACCTCTCCTCTGTAACTAGCACCTCTCCTCTGTAACTAACACCTCTCCTCTGTAACTAGCACCTCTCCTCTGTAACTAGCACCTCTCCTCTGTAACTAACACCTCTCCTCTGTAACTAGCACCTCTCCTCTGTAACTAACACCTCTCCTCTGTAACTAGCACCTCTCCTCTGTAACTAACACCCTCTCCTCTGTAACTAGCACCTCTCCTCTGTAACTAACACCTCTCTCCTCTGTAACTAACACCTCTCCTCTGTAACTAGCACCTCTCCTCTGTAACTAGCACCTCCTCTGTAACTAGCACCTCTCTCCTCTGTAACTAGCACCTCTCCTCTGTAACTAGCACCTCTCCTCTGTAACTAGCACCTCTCCTCTGTAACTAGCACCTCTCTCCTCTGTAACTAGCACCTCTCCTCTGTAACTAACACCTCTCCTCTGTAACTAACACCTCCTCCTCTGTAACTAACACCTCTCCTCTGTAACTAGCACCTCACTCTCCTCTGTAACTAACACCTCTCCTCTGTAACTAGCACCTCTCCTCTGTAACTAGCACCTCTCCTCTGTAACTAGCACCTCTCCTCTGTAACTAACACCTCACCTCTCCTCTGTAACTAACACCTCTCCTCTGTAACTAACACCTCTCCTCTGTAACTAGCACCTCTCCTCTGTAACTAGCACCTCTCCTCTGTAACTAACACCTCTCCTCTGTAACTAACACCTCTCCTCTGTAACTAACACCTCTCCTCTGTAACTAACACCTCTCCTCTGTAACTAACACCTCTCCTCTGTAACTAGCACCTCTCCTCTGTAACTAACACCTCTCCTCTGTAACTAACACCTCTCCTCTGTAACTAACACCTCTCCTCTGTAACTAACACCTCTCCTCTGTAACTAGCACCTCTCCTCTGTAACTAGCACCTCTCCTCTGTAACTAACACCTCTCCTCTGTAACTAGCACCTCTCCTCTGTAACTAGCACCTCTCCTCTGTAACTAGCACCTCTCCTCTGTAACTAACACCTCTCCTCTGTAACTAGCACCTCTCCTCTGTAACTAACACCTCTCCTCTGTAACTAGCACCTCTCCTCTGTAACTAACACCTCTCCTCTGTAACTAACACCTCTCCTCTGTAACTAACACCTCTCCTCTCTGTAACTAGCACCTCTCCTCTGTAACTAACACCTCTCCTCTGTAACTAACACCTCTCCTCTGTAACTAACACCTCTCCTCTGTAACTAGCACCTCTCCTCTGTAACTAACACCTCTCCTCTGTAACTAGCACCTCTCCTCTGTAACTAACACCTCTCCTCTGTAACTAGCACCTCTCCTCTGTAACTAGCACCTCTCCTCTGTAACTAACACCTCTCCTCTGTAACTAACACCTCTCCTCTGTAACTAGCACCTCTCCTCTGTAACTAACACCTCTCCTCTGTAACTAGCACCTCTCCTCTGTAACTAGCACCTCTCCTCTGTAACTAACATCTCTCCTCTGTAACCAACACCTCACCTCTCCTCTGTAACTAGCACCTCTCCTCTGTAACTAACACCTCACCTCTCCTCTGTAACTAACACCTCTCCTCTGTAACTAACACCTCTCCTCTGTAACTAGCACCTCTCCTCTGTAACTAGCACCTCTCCTCTGTAACTAACACCCTCTCCTCTGTAACTAACACCTCTCCTCTGTAACTAGCACCTCTCCTCTGTAACTAGCACCTCTCCACTGTAACTAGCACCTCTCCTCTGTAACTAACATCTCTCCACTGTAACTAGTACCTCTCCTCTGTAACTAACACCTCTCCTCTGTAACTAGCACCTCTCCTCTGTAACTAGCACCTCTCCTCTGTAACTCAGCACCTCTCCTCTGTAACTAGCACCTCTCCTCTGTAACTAACACCTCTCCTCTGTAACTAACACCTCCCTCTCCTCTGTAACTAGCACCTCTCCTCTGTAACTAGCACCTCTCCTCTGTAACTAGCACCTCTCCTCTGTAACTAACACCTCTCCTCTGTAACTAACACCTCTCCTCTGTAACTAGCACCTCTCCTCTGTAACTAACACCTCTCCTCTGTAACTAGCACCTCTCCTCTGTAACTAACACCTCACCTCTGTAACTAAACACCTCTCTTCTGTAACTAACACCTCTCCTCTCCTCTGTAACTAGCACCTCTCCTCTGTAACTAACACCTCTCCTCTGTAACAAACACCTCTCCTCTGTAACTAACACCTCTCCTCTGTAACTAGCACCTCTCCTCTGTAACTAACACCTCTCCTCTGTAACTAGCACCTCTCCTCTGTAACGAACACCTCTCCTCTGTAACTAACACCTCTCCTCTGTAACTAGCACCTCTCCTCTGTAACTAACACCTCTCCTCTGTAACTAACACCTCTCCTCTGTAACTAGCACCTCTCCTCTGTAACTAGCACCTCTCCTCTGTAACTAGCACCTCTCCTCTGTAACTAGCACCTCTCCTCTGTAACTAACACCTCTCCTCTGTAACTCAACACCTCTCTCCTCTGTAACTAACACCTCTCCTCTGTAACTAACACCTCATCTCCTCTGTAACTAACACCTCTCCTCTGTAACTAACACCTCTCCTCTGTAACTAGCACCTCTCCTCTGTAACTAGCACCTCTCCTCTGTAACTAACACCTCACCTCTCCTCTGTAACTAACACCTCTCCTCTGTAACTAACACCTCTCCTCTGTAACTAGCACCTCTCCTCTGTAACTAGCACCTCTCCTCTGTAACTAACATCTCTCTCTGTAACTAGCACCTCCTCTGTAACTAACACCTCTCCTCTGTAACTAGCACCTCTCCTCTGTAACTAACACCTCTCCTCTGTAACTAGCACCTCTCCTCTGTAACTAGCACCTCTCCTCTGTAACTAACACCTCTCCTCTGTAACTAACACCTCCCTCTCCTCTGTAACTAACACCTCTCCTCTGTAACTAACACCTCACTCTCCTCTGTAACTAACACCTCTCCTCTGTAACTAACACCTCTCCTCTGTAACTAGCACCTCTCCTCTGTAACTAGCACCTCTCCTCTGTAACTAACACCTCCTCTCCTCTGTAACTAACACCTCTCCTCTGTAACTAGCACCTCTCCTCTGTAACTAGCACCTCTCCTCTGTAACAAGCACCTCTCCTCTGTAACTAACACCTCTCCTCTGTAACTAACACCTCTCCTCTGTAACTAGCACCTCTCCTCTGTAACTAACACCTCTCCTCTGTAACTAACACCTCTCCTCTGTAACTAACACCTCTCCTCTCTCTGTAACTAGCACCTCTCCTCTGTAACTAACACCTCTCCTCTGTAACAAACACCTCTCCTCTGTAACTAACACCTCTCCTCTGTAACTAGCACCTCTCCTCTGTAACTAACACCTCTCCTCTGTAACTAGCACCTCTCCTCTGTAACTAACACCTCTCCTCTGTAACTAACACCTCTCCTCTGTAACTAACACCTCTCCTCTGTAACTAACACCTCTCCTCTGTAACTAACACCTCTCCTCTGTAACTAGCACCTCTCCTCTGTAACTAACACCTCTCCTCTGTAACTAGCACCTCTCCTCTGTAACTAGCACCTCTCCTCTGTAACTAACATCTCTCCTCTGTAACTAACACCTCACCTCTCCTCTGTAACTAACACCTCTCCTCTGTAACTAACACCTCTCCTCTGTAACTAGCACCTCTCCTCTGTAACTAACACCTCTCCTCTGTAACTAGCACCTCTCCTCTGTAACTAACACCTCTCCTCTGTAACTAGCACCTCTCCTCTGTAACTAACACCTCTCCTCTGTAACTAACACCTCTCCTCTGTAACTAACACCTCTCCTCTGTAACTAACACCTCTCCTCTGTAACTAACACCTCTCCTCTGTAACTAGCACCTCTCCTCTGTAACTAACACCTCTCCTCTGTAACTAGCACCTCTCCTCTGTAACTAGCACCTCTCCTCTGTAACTAACACCTCTCCTCTGTAACTAACACCTCACCTCTCCTCTGTAACTAACACCTCTCCTCTGTAACTAGCACCTCTCCTCTGTAACTAGCACCTCTCCTCTGTAACTAGCACCTCTCCTCTGTAACTAACACCTCTCCTCTGTAACTAACACCTCTCCTCTGTAACTAGCACCTCTCCTCTGTAACTAACACCTCACCTCTCCTCTGTAACTAGCACCTCTCCTCTGTAACTAACACCTCTCCTCTGTAACTAGCACCTCTCCTCTGTAACTAGCACCTCTCCTCTGTAACTAGCACCTCTCCTCTGTAACTAGCACCTCTCCTCTGTAACTAACACCTCTCCTCTGTAATTCAACACCTCTCCTCTGTAACTAACACCTCTCCTCTGTAACTAGCACCTCTCCTCTGTAACTAGCACCTCTCCTCTGTAACTAACACCTCTCCTCTGTAACTAACACCTCTCCTCTGTAACTAGCACCTCTCCTCTGTAACTAACACCTCTCCTCTGTAACTAGCACCTCTCCTCTGTAACTAGCACCTCTCCTCTGTAACTAGCAACTCTCCTCTGTAACTAGCACCTCTCCTCTGTAACTAACACCTCTCCTCTGTAACTAACACCTCAACCTCTCCTCTGTAACTAGCACCTCTCCTCTGTAACTAGCACCTCTCCTCTGTAACTAGCACCTCTCCTCTGTAACTAACACCTCTCCTCTGTAACTAACACCTCTCCTCTGTAACTAGCACCTCTCCTCTGTAACTAACACCTCTCCTCTGTAACTAGCACCTCTCCTCTGTAACTAACACCTCACCTCTGTAACTAAACACCTCTCTTCTGTAACAAACACCTCTCCTCTCCTCTGTAACTAGCACCTCTCCTCTGTAACTAACACCTCTCCTCTGTAACAAACACCTCTCCTCTGTAACTAACACCTCTCATCTGTAACTAGTACCTCTCCTCTGTAACTAACACCTCTCCTCTGTAACTAGCACCTCTCCTCTGTAACGAACACCTCTCCTCTGTAACTAACACCTCTCCTCTGTATCTAACACCTCTCCTCTGTAACTAACACCTCTCCTCTGTAACTAACACCTCTCCTCTGTAACTAGCACCTCTCCTCTGTAACTAACACCTCTCCTCTGTAACTAGCACCTCTCCTCTGTAACTAGCACCTCTCCTCTGTAACTAACATCTCTCCTCTGTAACTAACACCTCACCTCTCCTCTGTAACTAACACCTCTCCTCTGTAACTAACACCTCACCTCTCCTCTGTAACTAACACCTCTCCTCTGTAACTAACACCTCTCCTCTGTAACTAGCACCTCTCCTCTGTAACTAGCACCTCTCCTCTGTAATTAACACCTCACCTCTCCTCTGTAACTAACACCTCTCCTCTGTAACTAACACCTCTCCTCTGTAACTAGCACCTCTCCTCTGTAACTAGCACCTCTCCTCTGTAACTAACACCTCACCTCTCCTCTGTAACTAACACCTCTCCTCTGTAACTAACACCTCTCCTCTGTAACTAGCACCTCTCCTCTGTAACTAGCACCTCTCCTCTGTAACTAACATCTCTCCTCTGTAACGAACACCTCTCCTCTGTAACTAGCACCTCTCCTCTGTAACTAACACCTCTCCTCTGTAACTAGCACCTCTCCTCTGTAACTAGCACCTCTCCTCTGTAACTAGCAACTCTCCTCTGTAACTAGCACCTCTCCTCTGTAACTAGCACCTCTCCTCTGTAACTAACACCTCAACCTCTCCTCTGTAACTAGCACCTCTCCTCTGTAACTAGCACCTCTCCTCTGTAACTAGCACCTCTCCTCTGTAACTAACATCTCTCCTCTGTAACTAACACCTCTCCTCTGTAACTAGCACCTCTCCTCTGTAACTAACACCTCTCCTCTGTAACTAGCACCTCTCCTCTGTAACTAACACCTCACCTCTGTAACTAAACACCTCTCTTCTGTAACAAACACCTCTCCTCTCCTCTGTAACTAGCACCTCTCCTCTGTAACTAACACCTCTCCTCTGTAACAAACACCTCTCCTCTGTAACTAACACCTCTCATCTGTAACTAGTACCTCTCCTCTGTAACTAACTTCTCTCCTCTGTAACTAGCACCTCTCCCCTGTAACTAACACCTCTCCTCTGTAACTAACACCTCTCCTCTGTATCTAACACCTCTCCTCTGTAACTAACACCTCTCCTCTGTAACTAACACCTCTCCTCTGTAACTAGCACCTCTCCTCTGTAACTAACACCTCTCCTCTGTAACTAGCACCTCTCCTCTGTAACTAGCACCTCTCCTCTGTAACTAACATCTCTCCTCTGTAACCAACACCTCACCTCTCCTCTGTAACTAACACCTCTCCTCTGTAACTAACACCTCACCTCTCCTCTGTAACTAACACCTCTCCTCTGTAACTAACACCTCTCCTCTGTAACTAGCACCTCTACTCTGTAACTAGCACCTCTCCTCTGTAATTAACACCTCACCTCTCCTCTGTAACTAACACCTCTCCTCTGTAACTAACACCTCTCCTCTGTGACTAGCACCTCTCCTCTGTAACTAGCACCTCTCCTCTGTAACTAACATCTCTCCCCTGTAACGAACACCTCTCCTCTGTAACTAACACCTCTCCTCTGTAACTAGCACCTCTCCTCTGTAACTAACACCTCTCCTCTGTAACTAGCACCTCTCCTCTGTAACTAGCACCTCTCCTCTGTAACTAACATCTCTCCTCTGTAACTAACACCTCACCTCTCCTCTGTAACTAACACCTCTCCTCTGTAACTAACACCTCACCTCTCCTCTGTAACTAACACCTCTCCTCTGTAACTAACACCTCTCCTCTGTAACTAGCACCTCTACTCTGTAACTAGCACCTCTCCTCTGTAATTAACACCTCACCTCTCCTCTGTAACTAACACCTCTCCTCTGTAACTAGCACCTCTCCTCTGTAACTAGCACCTCTCCTCTGTAACTAACATCTCTCCTCTGTAACGAACACCTCTCCTCTGTAACTAGCACCTCTCCTCTGTAACTAACACCTCTCCTCTGTAACTAGCACCTTCCTCTGTAACTAGCACCTCTCCTCTGTAACTAGCAACTCTCCTCTGTAACTAGCACCTCTCCTCTGTAACTAACACCTCTCCTCTGTAACTAACACCTCAACCTCTCCTCTGTAACTAGCACCTCTCCTCTGTAACTAGCACCTCTCCTCTGTAACTAGCACCTCTCCTCTGTAACTAGCACCTCTCCTCTGTAACTAACACCTCTCCTCTGTAACTAACACCTCTCCTCTGTAACTAGCACCTCTCCTCTGTAACTAACACCTCACCTCTGTAACTAAACACCTCTCTTCTGTAACAAACACCTCTCCTCTCCTCTGTAACTAGCACCTCTCCTCTGTAACTAACACCTCTCCTCTGTAACAAACACCTCTCCTCTGTAACTAGCACCTCTCCTCTGTAACTAGTACCTCTCCTCTGTAACTAACACCTCTCCTCTGTAACTAGCACCTCTCCCCTGTAACGAACACCTCTCCTCTGTAACTAACACCTCTCCTCTGTATCTAACACCTCTCCTCTGTAACTAACACCTCTCCTCTGTAACTAACACCTCTCCTCTGTAACTAGCACCTCTCCTCTGTAACTAACACCTCTCCTCTGTAACTAGCACCTCTCCTCTGTAACTAGCACCTCTCCTCTGTAACTAACATCTCTCCTCTGTAACTAACACCTCACCTCTCCTCTGTAACTAACACCTCTCCTCTGTAACTAACACCTCTCCTCTGTAACTAGCACCTCTCCTCTGTAACTAACACCTCTCCTCTGTAACTAGAACCTCTCCTCTGTAACTAACACCTCTCCTCTGTAACTAGCACCTCTCCCCTGTAATGAACACCTCTCCTCTGTAACTAACACCTCTCCTCTGTAACTAACACCTCTCCTCTGTAACTAACACCTCTCCTCTGTAACTAACACCTCTCCTCTGTAACTAGCACCTCTCCTCTGTAACTAACACCTCTCCTCTGTAACTAGCACCTCTCCTCTGTAACTAGCACCTCTCCTCTGTAACTAACATCTCTCCTCTGTAACCAACACCTCACCTCTCCTCTGTAACTAACACCTCTCCTCTGTAACTAGCACCTCTCCTCTGTAACTAGCACCTCTCCTCTGTAACTAGCACCTCTCCTCTGTAACTAACATCTCTCCTCTGTAACTAACACCTCTCCTCTGTAACTAGCACCTCTCCTCTGTAACTAACACCTCACCTCTCCTCTGTAACTAGCACCTCTCCTCTGTAACTAACACCTCTCCTCTGTAACTAGCACCTCTCCTCTGTAACTAGCACCTCTCCTCTGTAACTAGCACCTCTCCTCTGTAACTAGCACCTCTCCTCTGTAACTAACACCTCTCCTCTGTAACTAACACCTCACCTCTCCTCTGTAACTAGCACCTCTCCTCTGTAACTAGCACCTCTCCTCTGTAACTAACATCTCTCCTCTGTAACGAACACCTCTCCTCTGTAACTAGCACCTCTCCTCTGTAACTAACACCTCTCCTCTGTAACTAGCACCTCTCCTCTGTAACTAGCACCTCTCCTCTGTAACTAGCAACTCTCCTCTGTAACTAGCACCTCTCCTCTGTAACTAACACCTCTCCTCTGTAACTAACACCTCAACCTCTCTGTAACTAGCACCTCTCCTCTGTAACTAGCACCTCTCCTCTGTAACTCAGCACCTCTCCTCTGTAACTAACACCTCTCCTCTGTAACTAGCACCTCTCCTCTGTAACTAACACCTCTCCTCTGTAACTAACACCTCTCCTCTGTAACAAACACCTCTCCTCTGTAACTAACACCTCTCCTCTGTAACTAACACCTCTCATCTGTAACTAGCACCTCTCCTCTGTAACTAACACCTCTCCTCTGTAACTAGCACCTCTCCTCTGTAACGAACACCTCTCCTCTGTAACTAACACCTCTCCTCTGTAACTAACACCTCTCCTCTGTAACTAACACCTCTCCTCTGTAACTAACACCTCTCCTCTGTAACTAGCACCTCTCCTCTGTAACTAACACCTCTCCTCTGTAACTAGCACCTCTCCTCTGTAACTAGCACCTCTCCTCTGTAACTAACACCTCTCCTCTGTAACCAACACCTCACCTCTCCTCTGTAACTAACACCTCTCCTCTGTAACTAACACCTCACCTCTCCTCTGTAACTAACACCTCTCCTCTGTAACTAACACCTCTCCTCTGTAACTAGCACCTCTCCTCTGTAACTAGCACCTCTCCTCTGTAATTAACACCTCACCTCTCCTCTGTAACTAACACCTCTCCTCTGTAACTAACACCTCTCCTCTGTAACTAGCACCTCTCCTCTGTAACTAGCACCTCTCCTCTGTAACTAACATCTCTCCTCTGTAACTAACACCTCTCCTCTGTAACTAGCACCTCTCCTCTGTAACTAACACCTCTCCTCTGTAACTAACACCTCACCTCTCCTCTGTAACTAACACCTCTCCTCTGTAACTAGCACCTCTCCTCTGTAACTAGCACCTCTCCTCTGTAACTAGCACCTCTCCTCTGTAACTAACACCTCTCCTCTGTAACTAGCACCTCTCCTCTGTAACTAGCAGCCTCTCCTCTGTAACTAACACCTCTCTCCTCTGTAACTAGCACCTCTCCTCTGTAACTAACACCTCTCCTCTGTAACTAGCACCTCTCCTCTGTAACTAGCACCTCTCCTCTGTAACTAGCACCTCTCCTCTGTAACTAGCACCTCTCCTCTGTAACTAACACCTCTCCTCTGTAACTAACACCTCAACCTCTCCTCTGTAACTAGCACCTCTCCTCTGTAACTAGCTTCTCTCCTCTGTAACTAACATCTCTCCTCTGTAACTAACACCTCTCCTCTGTAACTAGCACCTCTCCTCTGTAACTAACACCTCTCCTCTGTAACTAGCACCTCTCCTCTGTAACTAGCACCTCTCCTCTGTAACTAACACCTCTCCTCTGTAACTAGCACCTCTCCTCTGTAACTAACACCTCTCCTCTGTAACTAACACCTCACCTCTCTGTAACTAGCACCTCTCCTCTGTAACTAGCACCTCTCCTCTGTAACTAGCACCTCTCCTCTGTAACTAACACCTCTCCTCTGTAACTAGCACCTCTCCTCTGTAACTAACACCTCTCCTCTGTAACTAGCACCTCTCCTCTGTAACTAACACCTCTCCTCTGTAACTAACACCTCTCCTCTGTAACTAACACCTCTCATCTGTAACTAGTACCTCTCCTCTGTAACTAACACCTCTCCTCTGTAACTAGCACCTCTCCCCTGTAACGAACACCTCTCCTCTGTAACTAACACCTCTCCTCTGTATCTAACACCTCT
Source organism: Salmo salar (assembly GCF_905237065.1). Taxonomy (NCBI): domain Eukaryota; kingdom Metazoa; phylum Chordata; class Actinopteri; order Salmoniformes; family Salmonidae; genus Salmo; species Salmo salar. The sequence goes on along the minus strand of NW_025550952.1, from coordinate 136,040 downwards.
CCTCTGTAACTAACACCTCTCCTCTGTAACTAACACCTCTCCTCTGTAACTAGCACCTCTCCTCTGTAACTAACACCTCTCCTCTGTAACTAGCACCTCTCCTCTGTAACTAGCACCTCTCCTCTGTAACTAACATCTCTCCTCTGTAACCAACACCTCACCTCTCCTCTGTAACTAACACCTCTCCTCTGTAACTAACACCTCACCTCTCCTCTGTAACTAACACCTCTCCTCTGTAACTAGCACCTCTCCTCTGTAACTAGCACCTCTCCTCTGTAACTAGCACCTCTCCTCTGTAACTAACACCTCTCCTCTGTAACCAACACCTCAACTCTCCTCTGTAACTAACACCTCTCCTCTGTAACTAACACCTCTCCTCTGTAACTAGCACCTCTCCTCTGTAACTAGCACCTCTCCTCTGTAACTAACACCTCTCCTCTGTAACTAACACCTCTCCTCTGTAACTAGCACCTCTCCTCTGTAACTAACACCTCTCCTCTGTAACTAGCACCTCTCCTCTGTAACTAACACCTCTCCTCTGTAACTAGCACCTCTCCTCTGTAACTAGCACCTCTCCTCTGTAACTAGCACCTCTCCTCTGTAACTAGCACCTCTCCTCTGTAACTAACACCTCTCCTCTGTAACTAACACCTCATCTCTCTGTAACTAGCACCTCTCCTCTGTAACTAGCACCTCTCCTCTGTAACTAGCACCTCTCCTCTGTAACTAACACCTCTCCTCTGTAACTAGCACCTCTCCTCTGTAACTAACACCTCTCCTCTGTAACTAACACCTCTCCTCTGTAACTAACACCTCTCCTCTGTAACTAACACCTCTCCTCTGTAACTAACACCTCTCATCTGTAACTAGTACCTCTCCTCTGTAACTAACACCTCTCCTCTGTAACTAGCACCTCTCCCTGTAACGAACACCTCTCCTCTGTAACTAACACCTCTCCTCTGTAATCTAACACCTCTCCTCTGTAACTAACACCTCTCCTCTGTAACTAACACCTCTCCTCTGTAACTAGCACCTCTCCTCTGTAACTAACACCTCTCCTCTGTAACTAGCACCTCTCCTCTGTAACTAGCACCTCTCCTCTGTAACTAACATCTCTCCTCTGTAACCAACACCTCACCTCTCCTCTGTAACTAGCACCTCTCCTCTGTAACTAACACCTCACCTCTCCTCTGTAACTAACACCTCTCCTCTGTAACTAACACCTCTCCTCTGTAACTAGCACCTCTCACTCTGTAACTAGCACCTCTCCTCTGTAATTAACACCTCACCTCTCCTCTGTAACTAACACCTCTCCTCTGTAACTAACACCTCTCCTCTGTAACTAGCACCTCTCCTCTGTAACTAGCACCTCTCCTCTGTAACTAACATCTCTCCTCTGTAACGAACACCTCTCCTCTGTAACTAGCACCTCTCCTCTGTAACTAACACCTCTCCTCTGTAACTAGCACCTTTCCTCTGTAACTAGCACCTCTCCTCTGTAACTAGCAACTCTCCTCTGTAACTAGCACCTCTCCTCTGTAACTAACACCTCTCCTCTGTAACTAACACCTCAACCTCTCCTCTGTAACTAGCACCTCTCCTCTGTAACTAGCACCTCTCCTCTGTAACTAACATCTCTCCTCTGTAACTAACACCTCTCCTCTGTAACTAGCACCTCTCCTCTGTAACTAACACCTCTCCTCTGTAACTAGCACCTCTCCTCTGTAACTAACACCTCACCTCTGTAACTAAACACCTCTCTTCTGTAACAAACACCTCTCCTCTCCTCTGTAACTAGCACCTCTCCTCTGTAACTAACACCTCTCCTCTGTAACAAACACCTCTCCTCTGTAACTAACACCTCTCATCTGTAACTAGTACCTCTCCTCTGTAACTAACACCTCTCCTCTGTAACTAGCACCTCTCCCTGTAACGAACACCTCTCCTCTGTAACTAACACCTCTCCTCTGTATCTAACACCTCTCCTCTGTAACTAACACCTCTCCTCTGTAACTAACACCTCTCCTCTGTAACTAGCACCTCTCCTCTGTAACTAGCACCTCTCCTCTGTAACTAACACCTCTCCTCTGTAACTAGCACCTCTCCTCTGTAACTAGCACCTCTCCTCTGTAACTAACATCTCTCCTCTGTAACCAACACCTCACCTCTCCTCTGTAACTAACACCTCTCCTCTGTAACTAACACCTCACCTCTCCTCTGTAACTAACACCTCTCCTCTGTAACTAACACCTCTCCTCTGTAACTAGCACCTCTACTCTGTAACTAGCACCTCTACTCTGTAACTAGCACCTCTCCTCTGTAATTAACACCTCACCTCTCCTCTGTAACTAACACCTCTCCTCTGTAACTAACACCTCTCCTCTGTAACTAGCACCTCTCCTCTGTAACTAGCACCTCTCCTCTGTAATTAACACCTCACCTCTCCTCTGTAACTAACACCTCTCCTCTGTAACTAACACCTCTCCTCTGTAACTAGCACCTCTCCTCTGTAACTAGCACCTCTCCTCTGTAACTAACATCTCTCCTCTGTAATGAACACCTCTCCTCTGTAACTAGCACCTCTCCTCTGTAACTAACACCTCTCCTCTGTAACTAGCACCTCTCCTCTGTAACTAGCACCTCTCCTCTGTAACTAGCAACTCTCCTCTGTAACTAGCACCTCTCCTCTGTAACTAACACCTCTCCTCTGTAACTAACACCTCAACCTCTCCTCTGTAACTAGCACCTCTCCTCTGTAACTAGCACCTCTCCTCTGTAACTAGCACCTCTCCTCTGTAACTAACATCTCTCCTCTGTAACTAACACCTCTCCTCTGTAACTAGCACCTCTCCTCTGTAACTAACACCTCTCCTCTGTAACTAGCACCTCTCCTCTGTAACTAACACCTCACCTCTGTAACTAAACACCTCTCTTCTGTAACAAACACCTCTCCTCTCCTCTGTAACTAGCACCTCTCCTCTGTAACTAACACCTCTCCTCTGTAACAAACACCTCTCCTCTGTAACTAACACCTCTCATCTGTAACTAGTACCTCTCCTCTGTAACTAACACCTCTCCTCTGTAACTAGCACCTCTCCCCTGTAACGAACACCTCTCCTCTGTAACTAACACCTCTCCTCTGTATCTAACACCTCTCCTCTGTAACTAACACCTCTCCTCTGTAACTAACACCTCTCCTCTGTAACTAGCACCTCTCCTCTGTAACTAACACCTCTCCTCTGTAACTAGCACCTCTCCTCTGTAACTAGCACCTCTCCTCTGTAACTAACATCTCTCCTCTGTAACCAACACCTCACCTCTCCTCTGTAACTAGCACCTCTCCTCTGTAACTAACACCTCACCTCTCCTCTGTAACTAACACCTCTCCTCTGTAACTAACACCTCTCCTCTGTAACTAGCACCTCTACTCTGTAACTAGCACCTCTCCTCTGTAATTAACACCTCACCTCTCCTCTGTAACTAACACCTCTCCTCTGTAACTAACACCTCTCCTCTGTGACTAGCACCTCTCCTCTGTAACTAGCACCTCTCCTCTGTAACTAACATCTCTCCCCTGTAACGAACACCTCTCCTCTGTAACTAACACCTCTCCTCTGTATCTAACACCTCTCCTCTGTAACTAACACCTCTCCTCTGTAACTAACACCTCTCCTCTGTAACTAGCACCTCTCCTCTGTAACTAACACCTCTCCTCTGTAACTAGCACCTCTCCTCTGTAACTAGCACCTCTCCTCTGTAACACATCACCTCTCCTCTGTAACCAACACCTCAACTCTCCTCTGTAACTAACACCTCTCCTCTGTAACTAACAACTCACCTCTCCTCTGTAACTAACACCTCTCCTCTGTAACTAACACCTCTCCTCTGTAACTAGCACCTCTACTCTGTAACTAGCACCTCTCCTCTGTAACTAACACCCTACCTCTCCTCTGTAACTAACACCTCTCCTCTGTAACTAACACCTCTCCTCTGTAACTAGCACCTCTCCTCTGTAACTAACATCTCTCCTCTGTAACGAACACCTCTCCTCTGTAACTAGCACCTCTCCTCTGTAACTAGCACCTCTCCTCTGTAACTAACATCTCTCCTCTGTAACGAACACCTCTCCTCTGTAACTAGCACCTCTCCTCTGTAACTAACACCTCTCCTCTGTAACTAGCACCTTTCCTCTGTAACTAGCACCTCTCCACTGTAACTAGTACCTCTCCTCTGTAACTAACATCTCACCTCTGTAACTAACACCTCTCCTCTGTAACTAGCAGCTCTCCTCTGTAACTAACACCTCACCTCTCCTCTGTAACTAACACCTCTCCTCTGTAACTAACACCTCTCCTCTGTAACTAGCACCTCTCCTCTGTAACTAGCACCTCTCCTCTGTAACTAACACCTCTCCTCTGTAACTAGCACCTCTCCTCTGTAACTAGCACCTCTCCTCTGTAACTAACATCTCTCCTCTGTAACTAACACCTCTCCTCTGTAACTAGCACCTCTCCTCTGTAACTAACACCTCTCCTCTGTAACTAGCACCTCTCCTCTGTAACTAACACCTCACCTCTGTAACTAAACACCTCTCTTCTGTAACAAACACCTCTCCTCTCCTCTGTAACTAGCACCTCTCCTCTGTAACTAACACCTCTCCTCTGTAACAAACACCTCTCCTCTGTAACTAACACCTCTCATCTGTAACTAGTACCTCTCCTCTGTAACTAACACCTCTCCTTTGTAACTAGCACCTCTCCTCTGTAACTAACACCTCACCTCTGTAACTAAACACCTCTCTTCTGTAACAAACACCTCACCTCTCCTCTGTAACTAGCACCTCTCCTCTGTAACTAACACCTCTCCTCTGTAACAAACACCTCTCCTCTGTAACTAACACCTCTCCTCTGTAACTAGTACCTCTCCTCTGTAACTAACACCTCTCCTCTGTAACTAGCACCTCTCCCCTGTAACGAACACCTCTCCTCTGTAACTAACACCTCTCCTCTGTATCTAACACCTCTCCTCTGTAACTAACACCTCTCCTCTGTAACTAGCACCTCTCCTCTGTAACTAACACCTCTCCTCTGTAACTAACACCTCTCCTCTGTAACTAGCACCTCTCCTCTGTAATTAACACCTCACCTCTCCTCTGTAACTAACACCTCTCCTCTGTAACTAACACCTCTCCTCTGTGACTAGCACCTCTCCTCTGTAACTAGCACCTCTCCTCTGTAACTAACATCTCTCCCCTGTAACGAACACCTCTCCTCTGTAACTAACACCTCTCCTCTGTATCTAACACCTCTCCTCTGTAACTAACACCTCTCCTCTGTAACTAACACCTCTCCTCTGTAACTAGCACCTCTCCTCTGTAACTAACACCTCTCCTCTGTAACTAGCACCTCTCCTCTGTAACTAGCACCTCTCCTCTGTAACTAGCACCTCTCCTCTGTAACTAACACCTCTCCTCTGTAACCAACACCTCAACTCTCCTCTGTAACTAACACCTCTCCTCTGTAACTAACACCTCTCCTCTGTAACTAGCACCTCTACTCTGTAACTAGCACCTCTCCTCTGTAACTAACACCTCACCTCTCCTCTGTAACTAACACCTCTCCTCTGTAACTAGCACCTCTCGTCTGTAACTAGCACCTCTCCTCTGTAACTAACATCTCTCCTCTGTAACTAACACCTCTCCTCTGTAACTAACACCTCTCCTCTGTAACTAACACCTCTCCTTTGTAACTAGCACCTCTCCTCTGTAACTAACACCTCACCTCTGTAACTAAACACCTCTCTTCTGTAACAAACACCTCACCTCTCCTCTGTAACTAGCACCTCTCCTCTGTAACTAACACCTCTCCTCTGTAACAAACACCTCTCCTCTGTAACTAACACCTCTCCTCTGTAACTAGTACCTCTCCTCTGTAACTAACACCTCTCCTCTGTAACTAGCACCTCTCCCCTGTAACGAACACCTCTCCTCTGTAACTAACACTTCTCCTCTGTATCTAACACCTCTCCTCTGTAACTAACACCTCTCCTCTGTAACTAGCACCTCTCCTCTGTAACTAACACCTCTCCTCTGTAACTAACACCTCTCCTCTGTAACTAGCCTCTCTCCTCTGTAACTAGCACCTCTCCTCTGTAACTAACATCTCTCCTCTGTAACCAACACCTCACCTCTCCTCTGTAACTAACACCTCTCCTCTGTAACTAACACCTCACCTCTCCTCTGTAACTAACACCTCTCCTCTGTAACTAACACCTCTCCTCTGTAACTAACACCTCTCATCTGTAACTAGTACCTCTCCTCTGTAACTAACACCTCTCCTCTGTAACTAGCACCTCTCCTCTGTAACTAGCACCTCTCCTCTGTAACTAACATCTCTCCTCTGTAACGAACACCTCTCCTCTGTAACTAGCACCTCTCCTCTGTAACTAACACCTCTCCTCTGTAACTAGCACCTTTCCTCTGTAACTAGCACCTCTCCTCTGTAACTAGCAACTCTCCTCTGTAACTAGCACCTCTCCTCTGTAACTAACACCTCTCCTCTGTAACTAACACCTCAACCTCTCCTCTGTAACTAGCACCTCTCCTCTGTAACTAGCACCTCTCCTCTGTAACTAGCACCTCTCCTCTGTAACTAACATCTCTCCTCTGTAACTAACACCTCTCCTCTGTAACTAGCACCTCTCCTCTGTAACTAACACCTCTCCTCTGTAACTAGCACCTCTCCTCTCTAACTAACACCTCACCTCTGTAACTAAACACCTCTCTTCTGTAACTAGCACCTCTCCTCTGTAACTAACACCTCTCCTCTGTAACTAGCACCTCTCCTCTGTAACTAGCACCTCTCCTCTGTAACTAGCACCTCTCCTCTGTAACTAACACCTCTCCTCTGTAACCAACACCTCAACTCTCCTCTGTAACTAACACCTCTCCTCTGTAACTAACACCTCTCCTCTGTAACTAGCACCTCTACTCTGTAACTAGCACCTCTCCTCTGTAACTAACACCTCACCTCTCCTCTGTAACTAACACCTCTCCTCTGTAACTAGCACCTCTCCTCTGTAACTAGCACCTCTCCTCTGTAACTAACATCTCTCCTCTGTAACTAACACCTCTCCTCTGTAACTAACACCTCTCCTCTGTAACTAACACCTCTCCTCTGTAACTAGCACCTCTCCTCTGTAACTAACACCTCTCCTCTGTAACTCAACACCTCTCCTCTGTAACTAACACCTCAACTCTCCTCTGTAACTAGCACCTCTCCTCTGTAACTAACACCTCTCCTCTGTAACTAACACCTCTCCTCTGTAACTAACACCTCTCCTCTGTAACTAGCACCTCTCCTCTGTAACTAGCACCTCTCCTCTGTAACTAGCACCTCTCCTCTGTAACTAACACCTCTCCTCTGTAACTAACACCTCTCCTCTGTAACTAACACCTCTCCTCTGTAACTAACACCTCTCCTCTGTAACTCAGCACCTCTCCTCTGTAACTAACACCTCTCCTCTGTAACTAACACCTCTCCTCTGTAACTAGCACCTCTCCTCTGTAACTAGCACCTCTCCTCTGTAACTAACATCTCTCCTCTGTAACCAACACCTCACCTCTCCTCTGTAACTAACACCTCTCCTCTGTAACTAACACCTCACCTCTCCTCTGTAACTAACACCTCTCCTCTGTAACTAACACCTCTCCTCTGTAACTAACACCTCTCCTCTGTAACTAGCACCTCTCCTCTGTAACTAACACCTCTCCTCTGTAACTAGCACCTCTCCTCTGTAACTAGCACCTCTCCTCTGTAACTAACATCTCTCCTCTGTAACTAACACCTCTCCTCTGTAACTAGCACCTCTCCTCTGTAACTAACACCTCTCCTCTGTAACTAGCACCTCTCCTCTGTAACTAGCACCTCTCCTCTGTAACTAGCACCTCTCCTCTGTAACTAGCACCTCTCCTCTGTAACTAACACCTCTCCTCTGTAACTAACACCTCACCTCTCCTCTGTAACTAGCACCTCTCCTCTGTAACTAGCACCTCTCCTCTGTAACTAGCACCTCTCCTCTGTAACTAACACCTCTCCTCTGTAACTAACACCTCTCCTCTGTAACTAGCACCTCTCCTCTGTAACTAACACCTCTCCTCTGTAACTAGCACCTCTCCTCTGTAACTAACACCTCTCCTCTGTAACTAACACCTCTCCTCTGTAACTAGCACCTCTCCTCTGTAACTAACACCTCTCCTCTGTAACTAGCACCTCTCCTCTGTAACTAGCACCTCTCCTCTGTAACTAGCACCTCTCCTCTGTAACTAACACCTCTCCTCTGTAACTAACACCTCACCTCTCCTCTGTAACTAACACCTCTCCTCTGTAACTAACACCTCTCCTCTGTAACTAGCACCTCTCCTCTGTAACTAGCACCTCTCCTCTGTAACTAACACCTCACCTCTCCTCTGTAACTAACACCTCTCCTCTGTAACTAGCACCTCTCGTCTGTAACTAGCACCTCTCGTCTGTAACTAACATCTCTCCTCTGTAACTAACACCTCTCCTCTGTAACTAACACCTCTCCTCTGTAACTAACACCTCTCCTTTGTAACTAGCACCTCTCCTCTGTAACTAACACCTCACCTCTGTAACTAAACACCTCTCTTCTGTAACAAACACCTCACCTCTCCTCTGTAACTAGCACCTCTCCTCTGTAACTAACACCTCTCCTCTGTAACAAACACCTCTCCTCTGTAACTAACACCTCTCCTCTGTAACTAGTACCTCTCCTCTGTAACTAACACCTCTCCTCTGTAACTAGCACCTCTCCCCTGTAACGAACACCTCTCCTCTGTAACTAACACCTCTCCTCTGTAACTAACACCTCTCCTCTGTAACTAGCACCTCTCCTCTGTAACTAGCACCTCTCCTCTGTAACTAACACCTCTCCTCTGTAACTAACACCTCTCCTCTGTAACTAGCACCTCTCCTCTGTAACTAGCACCTCTCCTCTGTAACTAACACCTCTCCTCTGTAACTAACACCTCTCCTCTGTAACTAACACCTCTCCTCTGTAACTAACACCTCTCCTCTCCTCTGTAACTAACACCTCTCCTCTGTAACTAACACCTCTCCTCTGTAACTAGCACCTCTCCTCTGTAACTAGCACCTCTCCTCTGTAACTAACACCTCTCCTCTGTAACTAGCACCTCTCCTCTGTAACTAGCACCTCTCCTCTGTAACTAACATCTCTCCTCTGTAACGAACACCTCTCCTCTGTAACTAGCACCTCTCCTCTGTAACTAACACCTCTCCTCTGTAACTAGCACCTCTCCTCTGTAACTAGCACCTCTCCTCTGTAACTAGCACCTCTCCTCTGTAACTAGCACCTCTCCTCTGTAACTAACACCTCTCCTCTGTAACTAACACCTCCACCTCTCCTCTGTAACTAGCACCTCTCCTCTGTAACTAGCACCTCTCCTCTGTAACTAGCACCTCTCCTCTGTAACTAACATCTCTCCTCTGTAACTAACACCTCTCCTCTGTAACTAGCACCTCTCCTCTGTAACTAACACCTCTCCTCTGTAACTAGCACCTCTCCTCTCTAACTAACACCTCACCTCTGTAACTAAACACCTCTCTTCTGTAACTAGCACCTCTCCTCTGTAACTAACACCTCTCCTCTGTAACAAACACCTCTCCTCTGTAACTAACACCTCTCATCTGTAACTAGTACCTCTCCTCTGTAACTAACACCTCTCCTCTGTAACTAGCACCTCTCCCCTGTAACGAACACCTCTCCTCTGTAACTAACACCTCTCCTCTGTATCTAACACCTCTCCTCTGTAACTAACACCTCTCCTCTGTAACTAACACCTCTCCTCTGTAACTAGCACCTCTCCTCTGTAACTAACACCTCTCCTCTGTAACTAGCACCTCTCCTCTGTAACTAGCACCTCTCCTCTGTAACTAACATCTCTCCTCTGTAACCAACACCTCACCTCTCCTCTGTAACTAACACCTCTCCTCTGTAACTAACACCTCACCTCTCCTCTGTAACTAACACCTCTCCTCTGTAACTAACACCTCTCCTCTGTAACTAGCACCTCTCCTCTGTAACTAGCACCTCTCCTCTGTAATTAACACCTCACCTCTCCTCTGTAACTAGCACCTCTCCTCTGTAACTAACACCTCTCCTCTGTAACTAGCACCTCTCCTCTGTAACTAGCACCTCTCCTCTGTAACTAACACCTCTCCTCTGTAACTAACACCTCTCCTCTGTAACTAACACCTCTCCTCTGTAACTAACACCTCTCCTCTGTAACTAGCACCTCTCCTCTGTAACTAGCACTCCTCTCCTCTGTAACTAGCACCTCTCCTCTGTAACTAACACCTCTCCTCTGTAACTAGCACCTCTCCTCTGTAACTAGCACCTCTCCTCTGTAACTAACACCTCACCTCTCCTCTGTAACTAACACCTCTCCTCTGTAACTAACACCTCTCCTCTGTAACTAGCACCTCTCCTCTGTAACTAGCACCTCTCCTCTGTAACTAACATCTCTCCTCTGTAACTAACACCTCTCCTCTGTAACTAGCACCTCTCCTCTGTAACTAACACCTCTCCTCTGTAACTAACACCTCTCCTCTGTAACTAGCACCTCTCCTCTGTAACTAGCAACTCTCCTCTGTAACTAGCACCTCTCCTCTGTAACTAGCACCTCTCCTCTGTAACTAGCACCTCTCCTCTGTAACTAGCACCTCTCCTCTGTAACTAACACCCTCTCCTCTGTAACTAACACCTCTCCTCTGTAACTAACACCTCACCTCTCCTCTGTAACTAGCACCTCTCCTCTGTAACTAACACCTCTCCTCTGTAACTAGCACCTCTCCTCTGTAACTAGCACCTCTCCTCTGTAACTAACACCTCTCCTCTGTAACTAGCACCTCTCCTCTGTAACTAACACCTCTCCTCTGTAACTAGCACCTCTCCTCTGTAACTCAACATCTCTCCTCTGTAACTAACACCTCTCCTCTGTAACTAGCACCTCTCCTCTGTAACTAGCACCTCTCCTCTGTAACTAACACTCTCCTCTGTAACTAACACCTCTCCTCTGTAACTAGCACCTCTCCTCTGTAACTAACACCTCTCCTCTGTAACTAGCACCTCTCCTCTGTAACTAGCACCTCTCCTCTGTAACTAGCACCTCTCCTCTGTAACTAACACCTCTCCTCTGTAACTAACACCTCTCCTCTGTAACTAGCACCTCTCCTCTGTAACTAACACCTCTCCTCTGTAACTAGCACCTCTCCTCTGTAACTAGCACCTCTCCTCTGTAACTAACACCTCTCCTCTGTAACTAGCACCTCTCCTCTGTAACTAGCACCTCTCCTCTGTAACTAACACCTCTCCTCTGTAACTAACACCTCTCCTCTGTAACTAGCACCTCTCCTCTGTAACTAACACCTCTCCTCTGTAACTAGCACCTCTCCTCTGTAACTAACACCTCTCCTCTGTAACTAGCACCTCTCCTCTGTAACTAGCACCTCTCCTCTGTAACTAACACCTCTCCTCTGTAACTAACACCTCTCCTCTGTAACTAGCACCTCTCCTCTGTAACTAACATCTCTCCTCTGTAACTAACACCTCTCCTCTGTAACTAGCACCTCTCCTCTGTAACTAACACCTCTCCTCTGTAACTAGCACCTCTCCTCTGTAACTAACACCTCACCTCTGTAACTAAACACCTCTCTTCTGTAACAAACACCTCTCCTCTCCTCTGTAACTAGCACCTCTCCTCTGTAACTAACACCTCTCCTCTGTAACAAACACCTCTCCTCTGTAACTAACACCTCTCATCTGTAACTAGTACCTCTCCTCTGTAACTAACACCTCTCCTCTGTAACTAGCACCTCTCCTCTGTAACGAACACCTCTCCTCTGTAACTAACACCTCTCCTCTGTAACTAACACCTCTCCTCTGTAACTCAACACCTCTCCTCTGTAACTAACACCTCTCCTCTGTAACTAGCACCTCTCCTCTGTAACTAACACCTCTCCTCTGTAACTAGCACCTCTCCTCTGTAACTAGCACCTCTCCTCTGTAACTAACACCTCTCCTCTGTAACTAACACCTCCCTCTCCTCTGTAACTAACACCTCTCCTCTGTAACTAACACCTCTCCTCTGTAACTAACACCTCTCCTCTGTAACTAGCACCTCTCCTCTGTAACTAGCACCTCTCTGTAACTAGCACCTCTCCTCTGTAACTAACACCTCTCTCTCTGTAACTAACACCTCTCCTCTGTAACTAACACCTCTCCTCTGTAACTAGCACCTCTCCTCTGTAACTAGCACCTCTCCTCTGTAACTAACACCTCTCCTCTGTAACTAACACCTCTCCTCTGTAACTAACACCTCTCCTCTGTAACTAACACCTCTCCTCTGTAACTAACACCTCTCCTCTGTAACTAGCACCTCTCCTCTGTAACTAACACCTCTCCTCTGTAACTAGCACCTCTCCTCTGTAACTAGCACCTCTCCTCTGTAACTAACACCTCTCCTCTGTAACTAGCACCTCCTCTCCTCTGTAACTAACACCTCTCCTCTGTAACTAACACTCACCTCTCCTCTGTAACTAGCACCTCTCCTCTGTAACTAGCACCTCTCCTCTGTAACTATCACCTCTCCTCTGTAACAAGCACCTCTCCTCTGTAACTACCACCTCTCCTCTGTAACTAACACCTCTCCTCTGTAACTAACACCTCTCCTCTGTAACTAGCACCTCTCCTCTGTAACTAACACCTCTCCTCTGTAACTAACACCTCTCCTCTGTAACTAGCACCTCTCCTCTGTAACTAGCACCTCTCCTCTGTAACTAACATCTCTCCTCTGTAACTAACACCTCTCCTCTGTAACTAGCACCTCTCCTCTGTAACTAACACCTCTCCTCTGTAACTAGCACCTCTCCTCTGTAACTAGCACCTCTCCTCTGTAACTAGCACCTCTCCTCTGTAACTAACATCTCTCCTCTGTAACTAACACCTCTCCTCTGTAACTAGCACCTCTCCTCTGTAACTAACACCTCTCCTCTGTAACTAACACCTCTCCTCTGTAACTAACACCTCTCCTCTGTAACTAGCACCTCTCCTCTGTAACTAGCACCTCTCCTCTGTAACTAACACCTCTCCTCTGTAACTAGCACCTCTCCTCTGTAACTAGCACCTCTCCTCTGTAACTAACATCTCTCCTCTGTAACTAGCACCTCTCCTCTGTAACTAGCACCTCTCCTCTGTAACTAACACCTCTCCTCTGTAACTAGCACCTCTCCTCTGTAACTAACACCTCACCTCTGTAACTAAACACCTCTCTTCTGTAACAAACACCTCTCCTCTCCTCTGTAACTAGCACCTCTCCTCTGTAACTAACACCTCTCCTCTGTAACAAACACCTCTCCTCTGTAACTAGCACCTCTCCTCTGTAACTAGCACCTCTCCTCTGTCACTAACACCTCTCCTCTGTAACTAGCACCTCTCCTCTGTAACTAGCACCTCTCCTCTGTAACTAACATCTCTCCTCTGTAACGAACACCTCTCCTCTGTAACTAGCACCTCTCCTCTGTAACTAACATCTCTCCTCTGTAACGAACACCTCTCCTCTGTAACTAGCACCTCTCCTCTGTAACTAGCACCTCTCCTCTGTAACTAACACCTCTCCTCTGTAACTAGCACCTCTCCTCTGTAACTAACACCTCTCCTCTGTAACTAGCACCTCTCCTCTGTAACTAACACCTCTCCTCTGTAACTAGCATCTCTCCTCTGTAACTAGCACCTCTCCTCTGTAACTAGCACCTCTCCTCTGTAACTAACACCTCTCCTCTGTAACTAGCACCTCTCCTCTGTAACTAACACCTCTCCTCTGTAACTAACACCTCTCCTCTGTAACTAACACCTCTCCTCTGTAACTAGCACCTCTCCTCTGTAACTAGCACCTCTCCTCTGTAACTAACAGCTCTCCTCTGTGACTAACACCTCTCCTCTGTAACAAGCACCTCTCCTCTGTAACTAGCACCTCTCCTCTGTAACTAACACCTCTCCTCTGTAACTAACACCTCTCCTCTGTAACTAGCACCTCTCCTCTGTAACTAGCACCTCTCCTCTGTAACTAGCACCTCTCCTCTGTAACTAGCACCTCTCCTCTGTAACTAGCACCTCTCCTCTGTAACTAACACCCTCTCCTCTGTAACTAGCACCTCTCCTCTGTAACTAGCACCTCTCCTCTGTAACTAGCACCTCTCCTCTGTAACTAGCACCTCTCCTCTGTAACTAACACCTCTCCTCTGTAACTAACACCTCTCCTCTGTAACTAGCACCTCTCCTCTGTAACTAGCACCTCTCCTCTGTAACTAACATCTCTCCTCTGTAACTAACACCTCTCCTCTGTAACTAGCACCTCTCCTCTGTAACTAACACCTCTCCTCTGTAACTAGCACCTCTCCTCTGTAACTAACACCTCACCTCTGTAACTAAACACCTCTCTTCTGTAACAAACACCTCTCCTCTCCTCTGTAACTAGCACCTCTCCTCTGTAACTAACACCTCTCCTCTGTAACAAACACCTCTCCTCTGTAACTAACACCTCTCCTCTGTAACTAGCACCTCTCCTCTGTAACTAACACCTCTCCTCTGTAACTAGCACCTCTCCTCTGTAACTAACACCTCTCCTCTGTAACTAACACCTCTCCTCTGTAACTAACACCTCTCCTCTGTAACTAACACCTCTCCTCTGTAACTAGCACCTCTCCTCTGTAACTAACACCTCTCCTCTGTAACTAACACCTCTCCTCTGTAACTAGCACCTCTCCTCTGTAACTAGCACCTCTCCTCTGTAACTAACACCTCTCCTCTGTAACCAACACCTCACTCCTCTGTAACTAGCACCTCTCCTCTGTAACTAACACCTCACCTCTCCTCTGTAACTAACACCTCTCCTCTGTAACTAACACCTCTCCTCTGTAACTAGCACCTCTCCTCTGTAACTAGCACCTCTCCTCTGTAACTAACACCTCACCTCTCCTCTGTAACTAGCACCTCTCCTCTGTAACTAACACCTCTCCTCTGTAACTAGCACCTCTCCTCTGTAACTAGCACCTCTCCTCTGTAACTAACATCTCTCCTCTGTAACTAGCAGCTCTCCTCTGTAACTAGCACCTCTCCTCTGTAACTAACACCTCTCCTCTGTAACTAGCACCTCTCCTCTGTAACTAGCACCTCTCCTCTGTAACTAACACCTCTCCTCTGTAACTAGCACCTCTCCTCTGTAACTAGCACCTCTCCTCTGTAACTAACACCTCTCCTCTGTAACTCAACACCTCACCCTCTGTAACTAACACCTCTCCTCTGTAACTAACACTCCTCTCCTCTGTAACTAGCACCTCTCCTCTGTAACTAACACCTCTCCTCTGTAACTAGCACCTCTCCTCTGTAACTAGCACCTCTCCTCTGTAACTAACACCTCTCCTCTGTAACTAACACCTCTCCTCTGTAACTAGCACCTCTCCTCTGTAACTAGCACCTCTCCTCTGTAACTAACACCTCTCCTCTGTAACTAACACCTCTCCTCTGTAACTAGCACCTCTCCTCTGTAACTAGCACCTCTCCTCTGTAACTAACATCTCTCCTCTGTAACGAACACCTCTCCTCTGTAACTAGCACCTCTCCTCTGTAACTAACACCTCTCCTCTGTAACTAGCACCTCTCCTCTGTAACTAGCACCTCTCCACTGTAACTAGTACCTCTCCTCTGTAACTAACATCTCTCCTCTGTAACTAACACCTCTCCTCTGTAACTAGCAGCTCTCCTCTGTAACTAACACCTCACCTCTCCTCTGTAACTAACACCTCACCTCTCCTCTGTAACTAACACCTCTCCTCTGTAACTAGCACCTCTCCTCTGTAACTAGCACCTCTCCTCTGTAACTAACACCTCTCCTCTGTAACTAGCACCTCTCCTCTGTAACTAGCACCTCTCCTCTGTAACTAACATCTCTCCTCTGTAACTAACACCTCTCCTCTGTAACTAGCACCTCTCCTCTGTAACTAACACCTCTCCTCTGTATCTAGCACCTCTCCTCTGTAACTAACACCTCACCTCTGTAACTAAACACCTCTCTTCTGTAACAAACACCTCTCCTCTCCTCTGTAACTAGCACCTCTCCTCTGTAACTAACACCTCTCCTCTGTAACAAACACCTCTCCTCTGTAACTAACACCTCTCATCTGTAACTAGCACCTCTCCTCTGTAACTAACACCTCTCCTCTGTAACTAGCACCTCTCCTCTGTAACTAACACCTCTCCTCTGTAACTAACACCTCTCCTCTGTAACAAACACCTCACCTCTCCTCTGTAACTAGCACCTCTCCTCTGTAACTAACACCTCTCCTCTGTAACAAACACCTCTCCTCTGTAACTAACACCTCTCCTCTGTAACTAGCACCTCTCCTCTGTAACTAACACCTCTCCTCTGTAACAAGCACCTCTCCTCTGTAACTAACACCTCTCCTCTGTAACTAACACCTCTCCTCTGTAACTAACACCTCTCCTCTGTAACTAGCACCTCTCCTCTGTAACTAGCACCTCTCCTCTGTAACTAACACCTCTCCTCTGTAACTAACACCTCTCCTCTGTAACTAGCACCTCTCCTCTGTAACTAACACCTCACCTCTCCTCTGTAACTAACACCTCTCCTCTGTAACTAACACCTCTCCTCTGTAACTAGCACCTCTCCTCTGTAACTAGCAACTCTCCTCTGTAACTAACATCTCCTCTGTAACTAACACTCTCCTCTGTAACTAACACCTCTCCTCTGTAACTAACACCTCTCCTCTGTAACTAACACCTCTCCTCTGTAACTAACACCTCTCCTCTGTAACTAGCACCTCTCCTCTGTAACTAACACCTCTCCTCTGTAACTAGCACCTCTCCTCTGTAACTAGCACCTCTCCTCTGTAACTAACACCTCTCCTCTGTAACTAACACTCTCTCCTCTGTAACTAACACCTCTCCTCTGTAACTAACACCTCTCCTCTGTAACTAGCACCTCTCCTCTGTAACTAGCACCTCTCCTCTGTAACTAGCACCTCCTCTCCTCTGTAACTAACACCTCTCCTCTGTAACTAGCACCTCTCCTCTGTAACTAGCACCTCTCCTCTGTAACTAACATCTCTCCTCTGTAACTAGCACCTCTCCTCTGTAACTAGCACCTCTCCTCTGTAACTAACACCTCTCCTCTGTAACTAGCACCTCTCCTCTGTAACTAACACCTCACCTCTGTAACTAAACACCTCTCCTCTGTAACAAACACCTCACCTCTCCTCTGTAACTAGCACCTCTCCTCT
Source organism: Salmo salar (assembly GCF_905237065.1). Classification (NCBI taxonomy): domain Eukaryota; kingdom Metazoa; phylum Chordata; class Actinopteri; order Salmoniformes; family Salmonidae; genus Salmo; species Salmo salar. The sequence goes on along the minus strand of NW_025550952.1, from coordinate 118,647 downwards.
GTAACTAACACCTCTCCTCTGTAACAAACACCTCTCCTCTGTAACTAGCACCTCTCCTCTGTAACTAGCACCTCTCCTCTGTAACTAACACCTCTCCTCTGTAACTAGCACCTCTCCTCTGTAACTAGCACCTCTCCTCTGTAACTAACACCTCTCCTCTGTAACTAGCACCTCTCCTCTGTAACTAACACCTCTCCTCTGTAACTCAGCACCTCTCCTCTGTAACTAACACCTCTCCTCTGTAACTAACACCTCTCCTCTGTAACTAGCACCTCTCCTCTGTAACTAGCACCTCTCCTCTGTAACTAACATCTCTCCTCTGTAACCAACACCTCCCTCTCCTCTGTAACTAACACCTCTCCTCTGTAACTAACACCTCCTCTCCTCTGTAACTAGCACCTCTCCTCTGTAACTAACACCTCTCCTCTGTAACTAACACCTCTCCTCTGTAACTAGCACCTCTCCTCTGTAACTAACACCTCTCCTCTGTAACTAGCACCTCTCCTCTGTAACTAGCACCTCTCCTCTGTAACTAACATCTCTCCTCTGTAACTAACACCTCTCCTCTGTAACTAGCACCTCTCCTCTGTAACTAACACCTCTCCTCTGTAACTAGCACCTCTCCTCTGTAACTAGAACCTCTCCTCTGTAACTAGCACCTCTCCTCTGTAACTAACACCTCTCCTCTGTAACTAACACCTCTCCTCTGTAACTAGCACCTCTCCTCTGTAACTAGCACCTCTCCTCTGTAACTAGCACCTCTCCTCTGTAACTAGCACCTCTCCTCTGTAACTAACACCTCTCCTCTGTAACTAACACCTCTCCTCTGTAACTAGCACCTCTCCTCTGTAACTAACACCTCTCCTCTGTAACTAGCACCTCTCCTCTGTAACTAGCACCTCTCCTCTGTAACTAGCACCTCTCCTCTGTAACTAGCACCTCTCCTCTGTAACTAACACCTCTCCTCTGTAACTAACACCTCTCCTCTGTAACTAGCACCTCTCCTCTGTAACTAACATCTCTCCTCTGTAACTAACACCTCTCCTCTGTAACTAGCACCTCTCCTCTGTAACTAACACCTCTCCTCTGTAACTAGCACCTCTCCTCTGTAACTAACACCTCACCTCTGTAACTAAACACCTCTCTTCTGTAACAAACACCTCTCCTCTCCTCTGTAACTAGCACCTCTCCTCTGTAACTAACACCTCTCCTCTGTAACTAACACCTCTCCTCTGTAACTAACACCTCTCATCTGTAACTAGTACCTCTCCTCTGTAACTAACACCTCTCCTCTGTAACTAGCACCTCTCCTCTGTAACTAACACCTCTCCTCTGTAACTAACACCTCTCCTCTGTAACTAGCACCTCTCCTCTGTAACTAACACCTCTCCTCTGTAACTAACACCTCTCCTCTGTAACTAGCACCTCTCCTCTGTAACTAACACCTCTCCTCTGTAACTAGCACCTCTCCTCTGTAACTAGCACCTCTCCTCTGTAACTAACATCTCTCCTCTGTAACTAACACCTCTCCTCTGTAACTAGCACCTCTCCTCTGTAACTAACACCTCACCTCTCCTCTGTAACTAGCACCTCTCCTCTGTAACTAACACCTCTCCTCTGTAACTAGCACCTCTCCTCTGTAACTAGCACCTCTCCTCTGTAATTAACACCTCTCCTCTGTAACTAGCACCTCTCCTCTGTAACTAACACCTCTCCTCTGTAACTAGCACCTCTCCTCTGTAACTAGCACCTCTCCTCTGTAACTAGCACCTCTCCTCTGTAACTAACACCTCTCCTCTGTAACTAGCACCTCTCCTCTGTAACTAACACCTCTCCTCTGTAACTAACACCTCTCCTCTGTAACTAGCACCTCTCCTCTGTAACTAACACCTCTCCTCTGTAACTAGCACCTCTCCTCTGTAACTAGCACCTCTCCTCTGTAACTAACACCTCTCCTCTGTAACTAACACCTCTCTCCTCTGTAACTAGCACCTCTCCTCTGTAACTAGCACCTCTCCTCTGTAACTAACACCTCTCCTCTGTAACTAACACCTCTCCTCTGTAACTAGCACCTCTCCTCTGTAACTAGCACCTCTCCTCTGTAACTAACACCTCTCCTCTGTAACTAACACCTCTCCTCTGTAACTAACACCTCTCCTCTGTAACTAGCACCTCTCCTCTGTAACTAGCACCTCTCCTCTGTAACTAACACCTCTCCTCTGTAACTAGCACCTCTCCTCTGTAACTAGCACCTCTCCTCTGTAACTAACATCTCTCCTCTGTAACTAACACCTCTCCTCTGTAACTAGCACCTCTCCTCTGTAACTAACACCTCTCCTCTGTAACTAGCACCTCTCCTCTGTAACTAGCACCTCTCCTCTGTAACTAGTACCTCTCCTCTGTAACTAACATCTCTCCTCTGTAACTAACACCTCTCCTCTGTAACTAGCACCTCTCCTCTGTAACTAACACCTCACCTCTCCTCTGTAACTAACACCTCACTTCCTCTGTAACTAACACCTCTCCTCTGTAACTAGCACCTCTCCTCTGTAACTAGCACCTCTCCTCTGTAACTAACACCTCTCCTCTGTAACTAGCACCTCTCCTCTGTAACTAGCACCTCTCCTCTGTAACTAACATCTCTCCTCTGTAACTAACACCTCTCCTCTGTAACTAGCACCTCTCCTCTGTAACTAACACCTCTCCTCTGTAACTAGCACCTCTCCTCTGTAACTAACACCTCACCTCTGTAACTAAACACCTCTCTTCTGTAACAAACACCTCTCCTCTCCTCTGTAACTAGCACCTCTCCTCTGTAACTAACACCTCTCCTCTGTAACAAACACCTCTCCTCTGTAACTAACACCTCTCCTCTGTAACTAGTACCTCTCCTCTGTAACTAACACCTCTCCTCTGTAACTAGCACCTCTCCTCTGTAACTAACACCTCTCCTCTGTAACTAACACCTCTCCTCTGTAACTAGCACCTCTCCTCTGTAACTAGCACCTCTCCTCTGTAACTAACACCTCTCCTCTGTAACTAACACCTCTCCTCTGTAACTAGCACCTCTCCTCTGTAACTAGCACCTCTCCTCTGTAACTAGCACCTCTCCTCTGTAACTAGCACCTCTCCTCTGTAACTAACACCTCTCCTCTGTAACTAACACCTCTCCTCTGTAACTAACACCTCTCCTCTGTAACTAGCACCTCTCCTCTGTAACTAACACCTCTCCTCTGTAACTAACACCTCTCCTCTGTAACGCAGCCCTCTCCTCTGTAACTAGCACCTCTCCTCTGTAACTAACACCTCACCTCTCCTCTGTAACTAACACCTCTCCTCTGTAACTAGCACCTCTCCTCTGTAACTAGCACCTCTCCTCTGTAACTAGCACCTCTCCTCTGTAACTAGCACCTCTCCTCTGTAACTAGCACCTCTCCTCTGTAACTAGCACCTCTCCTCTGTAACTAACACCTCTCCTCTGTAACTAACACCTCTCCTCTGTAACTAACACCTCTCCTCTGTAACTAGCACCTCTCCTCTGTAACTAACACCTCTCCTCTGTAACTAGCACCTCTCCTCTGTAACTAGCACCTCTCCTCTGTAACTAACACCTCTCCTCTGTAACTAGCACCTCTCCTCTGTAACTAACACCTCTCCTCTGTAACTAGCACCTCTCCTCTGTAACTAGCACCTCTCCTCTGTAACTAACACCTTCTCCTCTGTAACTAACACCTCTCCTCTGTAACTAGCACCTCTCCTCTGTAACTAACACCTCTCCTCTGTAACTAGCACCTCTCCTCTGTAACTAGCACCTCTCCTCTGTAACTAACACCTCTCCTCTGTAACTAGCACCTCTCCTCTGTAACTAGCACCTCTCCTCTGTAACTAGCACCTCTCCTCTGTAACTAGCACCTCTCTCCTCTGTAACTAGCACCTCTCCTCTGTAACTAGCACCTCTCCTCTGTAACTAACACCTCTCCTCTGTAACTAGCACCTCTCCTCTGTAACTAGCACCTCTCCTCTGTAACTAACACCTCTCCTCTGTAACTAGCACCTCTCCTCTGTAACTAGCACCTCTCCTCTGTAACTAGCACCTCTCCTCTGTAACTAACACCTCTCCTCTGTAACTAACACCTCTCCTCTGTAACTAGCACCTCTCCTCTGTAACTAACACCTCTCCTCTGTAACTAACACCTCTCCTCTGTAACTAACACCTCTCATCTGTAACTAGCACCTCTCCTCTGTAACTAACACCTCTCCTCTGTAACTAGCACCTCTCTCCTCTGTAACTAACACCTCTCCTCTGTAACTAGCACCTCTCCTCTGTAACTAACACCTCTCCTCTGTAACTAACACCTCTCCTCTGTAACTAACACCTCTCCTCTGTAACTAGCACCTCTCCTCTGTAACTAACACCTCTCCTCTGTAACTAGCACCTCTCCTCTGTAACTAGCACCTCTCCTCTGTAACTAACATCTCTCCTCTGTAACTAGCACCTCTCCTCTGTAACTAGCACCTCTCCTCTGTAACTAACACCTCTCCTCTGTAACTAGCACCTCTCCTCTGTAACTAGCACCTCTCCTCTGTAACTAACACCTCTCCTCTGTAACTAACACCTCTCCTCTGTAACTAACACCTCTCCTCTGTAACTAACACCTCACCTCTCCTCTGTAACTAACACCTCTCCTCTGTAACTAGCACCTCTCCTCTGTAACTAGCACCTCTCCTCTGTAACTAACACCTCTCCTCTGTAACTAACACCTCTCCTCTGTAACTAACACCTCTCCTCTGTAACTAGCACCTCTCCTCTGTAACTAGCACCTCTCCTCTGTAACTAGCACCTCTCCTCTGTAACTAGCACCTCTCCTCTGTAACTAGCACCTCTCCTCTGTAACTAACACCTCTCCTCTGTAACTAGCACCTCTCCTCTGTAACTAGCACCTCTCCTCTGTAACTAGCACCTCTCCTCTGTAACTAGCACCTCTCCTCTGTAACTAGCACCTCTCCTCTGTAACTAGCACCTCTCCTCTGTAACTAACATCTCTCCTCTGTAACTAACACCTCTCCTCTGTAACTAGCACCTCTCCTCTGTAACTAACACCTCTCCTCTGTAACTAGCACCTCTCCTCTGTAACTAGCAACTCTCCTCTGTAACTAGCACCTCTCCTCTGTAACTAGCACCTCTCCTCTGTAACTAGCACCTCTCCTCTATAACTAACACCTCTCCTCTGTAACTAGCAGCTCTCCTCTGTAACTAACACCTCTCCTCTGTAACTAGCACCTCTCCTCTGTAACTAGCACCTCTCCTCTGTAACTAACACCTCTCCTCTGTAACAAGCACCTCTCCTCTGTAACTACCACCTCTCCTCTGTAACTAACACCTCTCCTCTGTAACTAACACCTCTCCTCTGTAACTAACACCTCTCCTCTGTAACTAACACCTCTCCTCTGTAACTAGCACCTCTCCTCTGTAACTAGCACCTCTCCTCTGTAACTAGCACCTCTCCTCTGTAACTAACACCTCTCCTCTGTAACTAGCACCTCTCCTCTGTAACTAACACCTCTCCTCTGTAACTAGCACCTCTCCTCTGTAACTAGCACCTCTCCTCTGTAACTAGCACCTCTCCTCTGTAACTAACACCTCTCCTCTGTAACTAACACCTCTCCTCTGTAACTAACACCTCATCCTCTGTAACTAACACCTCTCCTCTGTAACTAACACCTCTCCTCTGTAACTAGCACCTCTCCTCTGTAACTAACACCTCCCTCTCCTCTGTAACTAACACCTCTCCTCTGTAACTAACACCTCTCCTCTGTAACTAGCACCTCTCCTCTGTAACTAGCACCTCTCCTCTGTAACTAGCACCTCTCCTCTGTAACTAACACCTCTCCTCTGTAACTAACACCTCTCCTCTGTAACTAACACCTCTCCTCTGTAACTAACACCTCTCCTCTGTACTAACACCTCTCCTCTGTAACTAACACCTCTCCTCTGTAACTAACACCTCTCCTCTGTAACTAGCACCTCTCCTCTGTAACTAGCACCTCTCCTGTGTAACTAACACCTCTCCTCTGTAACTAGCACCTCTCCTCTGTAACTAGCACCTCTCCTCTGTAACTAACACCTCCTCTCCTCTGTAACTAACACCTCTCCTCTGTAACTAACACCTCTCCTCTGTAACTAACACCTCTCCTCTGTAACTAGCACCTCTCCTCTGTAACTAACACCTCTCCTCTGTAACTAACACCTCTCCTCTGTAACTAGCACCTCTCCTCTGTAACTAACACCTCTCCCCTGTAACTAACACCTCTCCTCTCCTCTGTAACTAGCACCTCTCCTCTGTAACTAACACCTCACCTCTGTAACTAACACCTCTCTTCTGTAACAAACACCTCTCCTCTCCTCTGTAACTAGCACCTCTCCTCTGTAACTAACACCTCTCCTCTGTAACAAGCACCTCTCCTCTGTAACTAACACCTCTCATCTGTAACTAGTACCTCTCCTCTGTAACTAACACCTCTCCTCTGTAACTAGCACCTCTCCTCTGTAACTAACACCTCTCCTCTGTAACTAACACCTCTCCTCTGTAACTAACACCTCTCCTCTGTAACTAACACCTCTCCTCTGTAACTAACACCTCTCCTCTGTAACTAGCACCTCTCCTCTGTAACTAACACCTCTCCTCTGTAACTAGCACCTCTCCTCTGTAACTAGCACCTCTCCTCTGTAACTAACACTTCTCCTCTGTAACCAACACCTCACCTCTCCTCTGTAACTAGCACCTCTCCTCTGTAACTAACACCTCACCTCTCCTCTGTAACTAACACCTCTCCTCTGTAACTAACACCTCTCCTCTGTAACTAACACCTCTCCTCTGTAACTAGCACCTCTCCTCTGTAACTAACACCTCACCTCTCCTCTCTAACTAGCACCTCTCCTCTGTAACTAGCACCTCTCCTCTGTAACTAACACCTCTCCTCTGTAACTAGCACCTCTCCTCTGTAACAAACATCTCTCCTCTGTAACGAACACCTCTCCTCTGTAACTAGCACCTCTCCTCTGTAACTAACACCTCTCCTCTGTAACTAACACCTCTCCTCTCCTCTGTAACTAGCACCTCTCCTCTGTAACTAGCACCTCTCCTCTGTAACTAACATCTCTCCTCTGTAACTTACACCTCTCCTCTCCTCTGTAACTAGCACCTCTCCTCTGTAACTACCATCTCTCCTCTGTAACTAACACCTCTCCTCTGTAACTAACACCTCTCCTCTGTAACTAACACCTCTCCTCTGTAACTAACACCTCTCCTCTCCTCTGTAACTAGCACCTCTCCTCTGTAACTAACACCTCACCTCTCCTCTGTAACTAACACCTCTCCTCTGTAACTAACACCTCTCCTCTGTAACTAGCACCTCTCCTCTGTAACTAGCACCTCTCCTCTGTAACTAACATCTCTCCTCTGTAACGAACACCTCTCCTCTGTAACTAGCACCTCTCCTCTGTAACTAACACCTCTCCTCTGTAACTAGCACCTCTCCTCTGTAACTAGCACCTCTCCACTGTAACTAGTACCTCTCCTCTGTAACTAACATCTCTCCTCTGTAACTAACACCTCTCCTCTGTAACTAGCAGCTCTCCTCTGTAACTAACACCTCACCTCTCCTCTGTAACTAGCAGCTCTCCTCTGTAACTAACACCTCACCTCTCCTCTGTAACTAGCACCTCTCCTCTGTAACTAACACCTCTCCTCTGTAACTAGCACCTCTCCTCTGTAACTAACACCTCACCTCTCCTCTGTAACTAACACCTCTCCTCTGTAACTAACACCTCTCCTCTGTAACTAGCACCTCTCCTCTGTAACTAGCACCTCTCCTCTGTAACTAACACCTCTCCTCTGTAACTAACAACTCTCCTCTGTACCTAACACCTCTCCTCTGTAACTAACACCTCTCCTCTGTACCTAACATCTCACCTCTCCTCTGTAACTAACACCTCTCCTCTGTAACTAACACCTCTCCTCTGTAACTAGCACCTCTCCTCTGTAACTAGCACCTCTCCTCTGTAACTAACACCTCTCCTCTGTAACTAGCACCTCTCCTCTCCTCTGTAACTAGCACCTCTCCTCTGTAACTAACACCTCACCTCTGTAACTAACACCTCTCTTCTGTAACAAACACCTCTCCTCTCCTCTGTAACTAGCACCTCTCCTCTGTAACTAACACCTCTCCTCTGTAACAAACACCTCTCCTCTGTAACTAACACCTCTCATCTGTAACTAGTACCTCTCCTCTGTAACTAACACCTCTCCTCTGTAACTAGCACCTCTCCTCTGTAACTACCATCTCTCCTCTGTAACTAACACCTCTCCTCTGTAACTAACACCTCTCCTCTGTAACTAACACCTCTCCTCTGTAACTAACACCTCTCCTCTCCTCTGTAACTAGCACCTCTCCTCTGTAACTAACACCTCACCTCTCCTCTGTAACTAACACCTCTCCTCTGTAACTAACACCTCTCCTCTGTAACTAGCACCTCTCCTCTGTAACTAGCACCTCTACTCTGTAACTAACATCTCTCCTCTGTAACGAACACCTCTCCTCTGTAACTAGCACCTCTCCTCTGTAACTAACACCTCTCCTCTGTAACTAGCACCTTTCCTCTGTAACTAGCACCTCTCCACTGTAACTAGTACCTCTCCTCTGTAACTAACATCTCTCCTCTGTAACTAACACCCCTCTCCTCTGTAACTAGCAGCTCTCCTCTGTAACTAACACCTCACCTCTCCTCTGTAACTAACACCTCTCCTCTGTAACTAACACCTCACCTCTCCTCTGTAACTAACACCTCTCCTCTGTAACTAACACCTCTCCTCTGTAACTAGCACCTCTCCTCTGTAACTAACACCTCACCTCTCCTCTGTAACTAACACCTCTCCTCTGTAACTAACACCTCTCCTCTGTAACTAGCACCTCTCCTCTGTAACTAGCACCTCTCCTCTGTAACTAACACCTCTCCTCTGTAACTAACAACTCTCCTCTGTACCTAACACCTCTCCTCTGTAACTAACACCTCTCCTCTGTACCTAACATCTCACCTCTCCTCTGTAACTAACACCTCTCCTCTGTAACTAACACCTCTCCTCTGAAACTAGCACCTCTCCTCTGTAACTAGCACCTCTCCTCTGTAACTAACACCTCTCCTCTGTAACTAGCACCTCTCCTCTCCTCTGTAACTAGCACCTCTCCTCTGTAACTAACACCTCACCTCTGTAACTAACACCTCTCTTCTGTAACAAACACCTCTCCTCTCCTCTGTAACTAGCACCTCTCCTCTGTAACTAACACCTCTCCTCTGTAACAAACACCTCTCCTCTGTAACTAACACCTCTCATCTGTAACTAGTACCTCTCCTCTGTAACTAACACCTCTCCTCTGTAACTAGCACCTCTCCCCTGTAACGAACACCTCTCCTCTGTAACTAACACCTCTCCTCTGTATCTAACACCTCTCCTCTGTAACTAACACCTCTCCTCTGTAACTAACACCTCTCCTCTGTAACTAGCACCTCTCCTCTGTAACTAACACCTCTCCTCTGTAACTAGCACCTCTCCTCTGTAACTAGCACCTCTCCTCTGTAACTAACACTTCTCCTCTGTAACCAACACCTCACCTCTCCTCTGTAACTAACACCTCTCCTCTGTAACTAACACCTCACCTCTCCTCTGTAACTAGCACCTCTCCTCTGTAACTAACACCTCTCCTCTGTAACTAGCACCTCTCCTCTGTAACTAGCACCTCTCCTCTGTAACTAACACCTCACCTCTCCTCTGTAACTAACACCTCTCCTCTGTAACTAACACCTCTCCTCTGTAACTAGCACCTCTCCTCTGTAACTAGCACCTCTCCTCTGTAACAAACATCTCTCCTCTGTAACTAACACCTCTCCTCTGTAACTAGCACCTCTCCTCTGTAACTAACACCTCTCCTCTGTAACTAACACCTCTCCTCTCCTCTGTAACTAGCACCTCTCCTCTGTAACTAGCACCTCTCCTCTGTAACTAACATCTCTCCTCTGTAACTTACACCTCTCCTCTCCTCTGTAACTAGCACCTCTCCTCTGTAACTACCATCTCTCCTCTGTAACTAACACCTCTCCTCTGTAACTAACACCTCTCCTCTGTAACTAACACCTCTCCTCTGTAACTAACACCTCTCCTCTCCTCTGTAACTAGCACCTCTCCTCTGTAACTAACACCTCACCTCTCCTCTGTAACTAACACCTCTCCTCTGTAACTAACACCTCTCCTCTGTAACTAGCACCTCTCCTCTGTAACTAGCAGCTCTCCTCTGTAACTAACACCTCACCTCTCCTCTGTAACTAACATCTCTCCTCTGTAACTAACACCTCACCTCTCCTCTGTAACTAACACCTCTCCTCTGTAACTAACACCTCTCCTCTGTAACTAGCACCTCTCCTCTGTAACTAACACCTCACCTCTCCTCTGTAACTAACACCTCTCCTCTGTAACTAGCACCTCTCCTCTGTAACTAGCACCTCTCCTCTGTAACTAACACCTCTCCTCTGTAACTAACAACTCTCCTCTGTACCTAACACCTCTCCTCTGTAACTAACACCTCTCCTCTGTACCTAACATCCCCTCTCCTCTGTAACTAGCACCTCTCCTCTGTAACTAACACCTCTCCTCTGAAACTAGCACCTCTCCTCTGTAACTAGCACCTCTCCTCTGTAACTAACACCTCTCCTCTGTAACTAGCACCTCTCCTCTCCTCTGTAACTAGCACCTCTCCTCTGTAACTAACACCTCACCTCTGTAACTAACACCTCTCTTCTGTAACAAACACCTCTCCTCTCCTCTGTAACTAGCACCTCTCCTCTGTAACTAACACCTCTCCTCTGTAACAAACACCTCTCCTCTGTAACTAACACCTCTCATCTGTAACTAGTACCTCTCCTCTGTAACTAACACCTCTCCTCTGTAACTAGCACCTCTCCCCTGTAACGAACACCTCTCCTCTGTAACTAACACCTCTCCTCTGTATCTAACACCTCTCCTCTGTAACTAACACCTCTCCTCTGTAACTAACACCTCTCCTCTGTAACTAGCACCTCTCCTCTGTAACTAACACCTCTCCTCTGTAACTAGCACCTCTCCTCTGTAACTAGCACCTCTCCTCTGTAACTAACACTTCTCCTCTGTAACCAACACCTCACCTCTCCTCTGTAACTAACACCTCTCCTCTGTAACTAACACCTCACCTCTCCTCTGTAACTAACACCTCTCCTCTGTAACTAACACCTCTCCTCTGTAACTAGCACCTCTACTCTGTAACTAGCACCTCTCCTCTGTAACTAACACCTCACCTCTCCTCTGTAACTAACACCTCTCCTCTGTAACTAACACCTCTCCTCTGTAACTAGCACCTCTCCTCTGTAACTAGCACCTCTCCTCTGTAACAAACATCTCTCCTCTGTAACGAACACCTCTCCTCTGTAACTAGCACCTCTCCTCTGTAACAAACATCTCTCCTCTGTAACGAACACCTCTCCTCTGTAACTAGCACCTCTCCTCTGTAACTAACACCTCTCCTCTGTAACTAACACCTCTCCTCTCCTCTGTAACTCAGCACCTCTCCTCTGTAACTAGCACCTCTCCTCTGTAACTAACATCTCTCCTCTGTAACTTACACCTCTCCTCTCCTCTGTAACTAGCACCTCTCCTCTGTAACTACCATCTCTCCTCTGTAACTAGCACCTCTCCTCTGTAACTAACACCTCTCCTCTGTAACTAACACCTCTCCTCTGTAACTAACACCTCTCCTCTGTAACTAACACCTCTCCTCTCCTCTGTAACTAGCACCTCTCCTCTGTAACTAACACCTCACCTCTCCTCTGTAACTAGCACCTCTCCTCTGTAACTAGCACCTCTCCTCTGTAACTAACATCTCTCCTCTGTAACTAGCAGCTCTCCTCTGTAACTAACACCTCACCTCTCCTCTGTAACTAACACCTCTCCTCTGTAACTAACACCTCACCTCTCCTCTGTAACTAACACCTCTCCTCTGTAACTAACACCTCTCCTCTGTAACTAGCACCTCTCCTCTGTAACTAACACCTCACCTCTCCTCTGTAACTAACACCTCTCCTCTGTAACTAACACCTCTCCTCTGTAACTAGCACCTCTCCTCTGTAACTAGCACCTCTCCTCTGTAACTAACACCTCTCCTCTGTAACTAACAACTCTCCTCTGTACCTAACACCTCTCCTCTGTAACTAACACCTCTCCTCTGTACCTAACATCTCACCTCTCCTCTGTAACTAACACCTCTCCTCTGTAACTAACACCTCTCCTCTGAAACTAGCACCTCTCCTCTGTAACTAGCACCTCTCCTCTGTAACTAACACCTCTCCTCTGTAACTAGCACCTCTCCTCTCCTCTGTAACTAGCACCTCTCCTCTGTAACTAACACCTCACCTCTGTAACTAACACCTCTCTTCTGTAACAAACACCTCTCCTCTCCTCTGTAACTAGCACCTCTCCTCTGTAACTAACACCTCTCCTCTGTAACAAACACCTCTCCTCTGTAACTAACACCTCTCATCTGTAACTAGTACCTCTCCTCTGTAACTAACACCTCTCCTCTGTAACTAGCACCTCTCCCCTGTAACGAACACCTCTCCTCTGTAACTAACACCTCTCCTCTGTATCTAACACCTCTCCTCTGTAACTAACACCTCTCCTCTGTAACTAACACCTCTCCTCTGTAACTAGCACCTCTCCTCTGTAACTAACACCTCTCCTCTGTAACTAGCACCTCTCCTCTGTAACTAGCACCTCTCCTCTGTAACTAACACTTCTCCTCTGTAACCAACACCTCACCTCTCCTCTGTAACTAACACCTCTCCTCTGTAACTAACACCTCACCTCTCCTCTGTAACTAACACCTCTCCTCTGTAACTAACACCTCTCCTCTGTAACTAGCACCTCTACTCTGTAACTAGCACCTCTCCTCTGTAACTAACACCTCACCTCTCCTCTGTAACTAACACCTCTCCTCTGTAACTAACACCTCTCCTCTGTAACTAGCACCTCTCCTCTGTAACTAGCACCTCTCCTCTGTAACAAACATCTCTCCTCTGTAACGAACACCTCTCCTCTGTAACTAGCACCTCTCCTCTGTAACTAACACCTCTCCTCTGTAACTAACACCTCTCCTCTCCTCTGTAACTAGCACCTCTCCTCTGTAACTAGCACCTCTCCTCTGTAACTAACATCTCTCCTCTGTAACTTACACCTCTCCTCTCCTCTGTAACTAGCACCTCTCCTCTGTAACTACCATCTCTCCTCTGTAACTAACACCTCTCCTCTGTAACTAACACCTCTCCTCTGTAACTAACACCTCTCCTCTGTAACTAACACCTCTCCTCTCCTCTGTAACTAGCACCTCTCCTCTGTAACTAACACCTCACCTCTCCTCTGTAACTAACACCTCTCCTCTACACACCTCTCCTCTGTAACTAGCACCTCTCCTCTGTAACTAGCACCTCTCCTCTGTAACTAACATCTCTCCTCTGTAACGAACACCTCTCCTCTGTAACTAGCACCTCTCCTCTGTAACTAACACCTCTCCTCTGTAACTAGCACCTTTCCTCTGTAACTAGCACCTCTCCACTGTAACTAGTACCTCTCCTCTGTAACTAACATCTCTCCTCTGTAACTAACACCCCTCTCCTCTGTAACTAGCAGCTCTCCTCTGTAACTAACACCTCACCTCTCCTCTGTAACTAACACCTCTCCTCTGTAACTAACACCTCTCCTCTCTAACTAGCACCTCTCCTCTGTAACTAGCACCTCTCCTCTGTAACTAACACCTCTCCTCTGTAACTAGCACCTCTCTGTAACGGCTGTCTTCTGTAGAAATGGACCAAGGCGCAGCAGGTATGTGAATACTCATCTTTAATTAAAATAAAGGAGTAGAGCGTCCACTTAACAATTCAAACAATATATACGACAGGAACAGTTTTGCAGGCACACAACACGCAGTGCAAAAACAACTACCCACGAAAACCAAACAAACACACACCTACTTATGGGACTCCCAATCAGAGGCAACTAGAAACACCTGCCTCCAATTGAGAGTCCAGCACCCAAAACTACACATAGAAAAACAAACCTAGAACCTACACCAAACTAATACACCCCACTACACCACACACAAAACCCCATAATACAAAACAAATATACCTCTGCCACGTCCTGACCAAATATAATAGAAATAATACCTAAATATTGGTCAGGACGTGACACTCTCCTCTGTAACTAGCACCTCTCCTCTGTAACTAACATCTCTTCTCTGTAACTAACACCTCTCCTCTGTAACTAGCACCTCTCCTCTGTAACTAACACCTCTCCTCTGTAACTAGCACCTCTCCTCTGTAACTAGAAAATCTCCTCTGTAACTAACACCTCTCCTCTGTAACTAACACCTCACCTCTCCTCTGTAACTAACACCTCTCCTCTGTAACTAACACCTCACCTCTCCTCTGTAACTAGCACCTCTCCTCTGTAACTAACACCTCACCTCTGTAACTAAACACCTCTCTTCTGTAACAAACACCTCTCCTCTCCTCTGTAACTAGCACCTCTCCTCTGTAACTAACACCTCTCCTCTGTAACAAACACCTCTCCTCTGTAACTAACACCTCTCATCTGTAACTAGTACCTCTCCTCTGTAACTAACACCTCTCCTCTGTAACTAGCACCTCTCCCCTGTAACGAACACCTCTCCTCTGTAACTAACACCTCTCCTCTGTATCTAACACCTCTCCTCTGTAACTAACACCTCTCCTCTGTAACTAACACCTCTCCTCTGTAACTAGCACCTCTCCTCTGTAACTAACACCTCTCCTCTGTAACTAGCACCTCTCCTCTGTAACTAGCACCTCTCCTCTGTAACTAACACCTCTCCTCTGTAACCAACACCTCACCTCTCCTCTGTAACTAACACCTCTCCTCTGTAACTAACACCTCACCTCTCCTCTGTAACTAACACCTCTCATCTGTAGGTAGAGGATAGGTAGGTAGAGGATAGGTAGGTAGAGGATTAGGTAGGTAGAGGATAGGTAGGCAGAGGATAGGTAGGTAGAGGATTAGGTAGGTAGAGGATAGGCAGGTAGAGGATAGGTAGGTAGAGGATAGGTAGGTAGAGAATAAGGGAGGTAGAGGATAAGGCAGGTAGAGGATTAGTCAGGTAGATGATAGGTAGGTATAGGATTAGGTAGGTAGCGGATAGGTAGGTAGAGGATTAGGTAGATAGAGGATAGGTAGGTAGAGGATAGGCCGGTAGAGGATAGGTAGGTAGAGGATAGGTAGGTAGAGGATAGGTAGGTAGAGGATAGGTAGGTAGAGGATTAGGTAGGTAGAGGATTAGGTAGGTAGAGGATTAGGTAGGTAGAGGATTAGGCATTCCTTTCAGCTTCACACTTGACTAGATAAATCATAAAATATCTATATAATGATAAATATATTTCATCCAAACAAATATACTATCTGTATAGCCCTGACAGGCCTAGAGCGTCAAAGTTCTACCAACTTGTGTATTTTAAACAAAGACCCAGAGTTCTGGACCTGTTAGTTGTTTAGCAACCAGCTGCCTCTAATTGGAGGTCATTGAAAAACACAACATAGAAATAGAAAATTAGAATAAACATAGAAATAGAAAATATAGAACATAAATCTAAAACCCCGAAACACACAAAACAAACACCCCCTGCAAATAACCCCTTTTACTGGTCAGGACGTGACAACCGACTGTTTAAAATACACACAGGCCCAGAGTTCTGGACCTGTTAGTTGCTTAGCACCCCCTAGTGGCAGTTTAAGTTCAGCAGTCTAGAATTTACCTGTTTGTGTCATGTGACAGGAAGCAGTTTCAGAAGTGAAGCAATGTGCAAGTGTGACAGAGTAGTTACAATCCTTCAACATCCTTCTTTATAAGCTTTTTGTACGACGCAATGTCTAAGTACATTTGTTTTATTAACACAAGATAAATGTTTATCACCTATAATTTTCATGTTTCAGTAAAAGATGAATAAGTTAGCTGTTAGCTACTTTGCATTAGCTTCAATGCTGTTTCTCCATAGGGATAACTAGCTGAGTGATATCAAGCTTACAGTTGCAGTCTAGTAACTTTATTTTATATTTGACTGTAGATTAGGTACACTTATTCCTTATTTCGTACATTTAGTGCTGTTATTGTGGAAGACATTCTGTGCTCTATACTACTGTAACTGAAAACATGTGCTTTTGTGTTTGTTGCAGTTTCACACTGTGATTCAAGTAAACTTCCAAAAAGGCACCTTGATTCCCACAGAGTTATTTGAATGAGTGTTTAGCTAACTGGATAGCTTGATAAGGGCTACTGTACATTTAGCGAGTCCAGTATACCCAGGTTTATGGACGATTCCCTTCCAGATACCCCCTGGCCATCCCATTGTTTAAAATACATAAGGACCAGGTTTATGGACGGTTCCCTTCCAGATACCCCCTGGCCATCCCATTGTTTAAAATACATAAGGACCAGGTTTATGGACGGTTCCCTTCCAGATACCCCCTGGCCGTCCCATTGTTTAAAATACATAAGGACCAGGTTTATGGACGGTTCCCTTCCAGATACCCCCTGGCCATCCCATTGTTTAAAATACATAAGGTCCAGGTTTATGGATGGTTCCCTTCCAGATACCCCCTGGCCATCCCATTGTTTAAAATACATAAGGACCAGGTTTATGGATGGTTCCCTTCCAGATACCCCCTGGCCATCCCATTGTTTAAAATACATAAGGACCAGGTTTATGGACGGTTCCCTTCCAGATACCCCCTGGCCATCACATTGTTTAAAATACATAAGGTCCAGGTTTATGGACGGTTCCCTTCCAGATACCCCCTGGTCGTCCCATTGTTTAGACCAGGTTTATAGACGGTTCGCAACAATGGGACGGTTCCCAACAATGGGACGACCAGGTTTATGGACGGTTCCCTTCCAGATACCCCCTGGCTGTCCCATTGTTTAAAATACATAAGGGCCCAGGTTTATGGACGGTTCCCTTCCAGATACCCCCTGGCCGTCCCATTGTTTAAAATACACAAGGACCCAGGTTTATGGACGGTTCCGTTCCAGATACCCCCTGGTCGTCCCATTGTTTAAAATGCATAAGGTCCAGGTTTATGGACGGTTCCCTTCCAGATACCCCCTGGCCGTCCCATTGTTTAAAATGCATAAGGTCCAGGTTTATGGACGGTTCCCTTCCAGATACCCCCTGGTCGTCCCATTGTTTAGACCAGGTTTATGGACGGTTCCCAACAATGGGACGGTTCCCAACAATGGGACGACCAGGTTTATGGACGGTTCCCTTCCAGATACCCCCTGGTCGTCCCATTGTTTAGACCAGGTTTATGGACGGTTCCCAACAATGGGACGACCAGGTTTATGGACGGTTCCCTTCCAGATACCCCCTGGCCGTCCCATTGTTTAAAATACATAAGGGCCCAGGTTTATGGACGGTTCCCTTCCAGATACCCCCTGGCCATCCCATTGTTTAAAATGCATAAGGTCCAGGTTTATGGACGGTTCCCTTCCAGATACCCCCTGGTCGTCCCATTGTTTAAAATACATAAGGGCCCAGGTTTATGGACGGTTCCCTTCCAGATACCCCCTGGCCATCCCATTGTTTAAAATGCATAAGGTCCAGGTTTATGGACGGTTCCCTTCCAGATACCCCCTGGTCGTCCCATTGTTTAAAATACATAAGGGCCCAGGTTTATGGACGGTTCCCTTCCAGATACCCCCTGGCCGTCCCATTGTTTAAAATACACAAGGACCCAGGTTTATGGACGGTTCCCTTCCAGATACCCCCTGGTCGTCCCATTGTTTCAGATTGTGGGAGTGAATCATGTAATGCGGCAGAAAATATTGACTCCTTTCTCACTAACCCCTGATCTCAGAAGCACCCCAGCTATATCATGGATACCTGTGCATTTGTTCATAAACTTAGAGAAATCCTTCTGGAGCAATGGTATTCTCGATTGATGTAGACTCGCTATACACTAATACCGACATTCAGCTTGGACTTAGGGCAGTTAGGGACATTTTTCAAAAATACAGGGATCCAAATAGACCAGATGAGGCCATCCTTTCTCTCTTAGAACTGGGAACTAACGTGTAATGACTTTGAATTTGATTCTAAACACTACATTTCCTCTTGAGGTGCTGACTTGTTGCACCCTCAACAACTACTGTGATTATTATTATTTGACCCTGCTGGTCATCTATGAACATTTGAACATCTTGGCCATGTTCTGTTATAATCTCCACCCGGCACAGCCAGAAGAGGACTGGCCACCCCTCATAGCCTGGTTCCTCTCTAGGTTTCTTCCTAGGTTTTGGCCTTTCTAGGGAGTTTTTCCTAGCCACCGTGCTTCTACACCTGCATTGCTTGCTATTTGGGGTTTTAGGCTGGGTTTCTGTACAGCACTTTGAGATATCAGCTGATGTAAGAAGGGCTATATAAATAAATGTGATTTGATTTGATTACTTACAAATCTCAGGTACTGCTATGGGGAAGAAGTGTGCTCCTGCGTACGTCAACATTTACATGGCCGATTGGGAGCAGACGGACCTCCACAAGTGCAAAAAACATCCATCCAAAAAGCATATACATGCGTTATTTGTATATCTTTGAGGGTTTGGTGCCACTCGATGGGAGGAGTTTGTACATTTTATAGATATTTCGAATGGACATCACCCCTCGATTGCAGTTGAAGTACAACTTATAACCTCAAAATATGTCCTTTTTTTGGATGCCAAAGTTTTTATGATGCCAGGCCGTAATGATAGAAACCGCTTGGGAACTAGAGTATATTTCAAACCTGACCGACACACATGCATTGTTACATAAGATTAGTTATCATCCTAAACACAAGAATAGGGGTCTTATTAAGTAAGTCTCAATTTATAAGATTTAACAGAATATGTACACAAAATGAAGATGTCGAGGCAGCTAAACAGATACTCTTTAAAGCACTCAGACATAGGGGATACACCTAGAGATTCCTACGCACAGTCAAAGCAGAGGTAAAGAGGGGCCTGGAGCATGGGGGAACCTCCTAGCCAGTCCAATGAGTAAAGAGGAGGGACCTGGAGCGTGGGGAACCTCCTAGCCAGTCCAATGAGTAAAGAGGGACCTGGAGCGTGGAGAACCTCCTAGCCAGTCCAATGAGTAAAGAGGGACCTGGAGCGTGGAGAACCTCCTAGCCAGTCCAATGAGTAAAGAGGGGCATGGAGCATGGGGGAACCTCCTAGCCAGTCCAATGAGTAAAGAGGTAAAGAGGGGCCTGGAGTGTGGGGAACCTCCTAGCCAGTCCAATGAGTAAAGAGGTAAAGAGGGGCCTGGAGCGTGGGGAACCTCCTAGCCAGTCCAATGAGTAAAGAGGGACCTGGAGCGTGGAGAACCTCCTAGCCAGTCCAATGAGTAAAGAGGGACCTGGAGCGTGGAGAACCTCCTAGCCAGTCCAGTGAGTAAAGAGGGGCCTGGAGCGTGGGGAACCTCCTAGCCAGTCCAATGAGTAAAGAGGGACCTGGAGCGTGGGGAACCTCCTAGCCAGTCCAATGAGTAAAGAGGGGCCTGGAGCGTGGGGGAATCTCCTAGCTGGTCCAATGAGTAAAGAGGGGCCTGGAGCGTGGGGAACCTCCTAGCCAGTCCAATGAGTAAAGAGGAGGGACCTGGAGCGTGGGGAACCTCCTAGCCAGTCCAATGAGTAAAGAGGGGCCTGGAGCGTGAGGAACCTCCTAGCCAGTCCAATGAGTAAAGAGGGGCATGGAGCATGGGGGGACCTCCTAGCCAGTCCAATGAGTAAAGAGGAGGGACCTGGAGCGTGAGGAACCTCCTAGCCAGTCCAATGAGTAAAGAGGTAAAGAGGGGCCTGGAGCGTGGGGAACCTCCTAGCCAGTCCAATGAGTAAAGAGGTAAAGAGGGGCCTGGAGCGTGGGGGACCTCCTAGCCAGTCCAATGAGTAAAGAGGGACCTGGAGCGTGGAGAACCTCCTAGCCAGTCCAATGAGTAAAGAGGGATCTGGAGCGTGGAGAACCTCCAAGCCAGTCCAGTGAGTAAAGAGAGGCCTGGAGCGTGGGGAACCCCCTAGCCAGTCCAATGAGTAAAGAGGGACCTGGAGCGTGGGGAACCTCCTAGCCAGTCCAATGAGTAAAGAGGGGCCTGGAGCGTGGGGGAACCTCCTAGCCAGTCCAATGAGTAAAGAGGTAAAGAGGGGCCTGGAGCGTGGGGAACCTCCTAGCCAGTCCAATGAGTAAAGAGGGGCCTGGAGCGAGGGGAACCTCCTAGCCAGTCCAATGAGTAAAGAGGTAAAGAGGGGCCTGGAGCGTGGGGAACCTCCTAGCCAGTCCAATGAGTAAAGAGGTAAAGTGGTGCCTGGAGCGTGGGGAACCTCCTAGCCAGTCCAATGAGTAAAGAGGGACCTGGAGCGTGGAGAACCTCCTAGTCAGTCCAGTGAGTAAAGAGGGGCCTGGAGCGTGGGGGAACCTCCTAGCCAGTCCAATGAGTAAAGAGGGACCTGGAGCGTGGGGAACCTCCTAGCCAGTCCAATGAGTAAAGAGGGGCCTGGAGCGTGGAGAACCTCCTAGCCAGTCCAATGAGTAAAGAGGGGCCTGGAGCGTGGGGGAACCTCCTAACCAGTCCAATGAGTAAAGAGGGACCTGGAGCGTGGGGGAACCTCCTAGCCAGTCCAATGAGTAAAAAGGGACCTGGAGCGTGGGGAACCTCCTAGCCAGTCCAATGAGTAAAGAGGGGCCTGGAGCGTGGGGGAACCTCCTAGCCAGTCCAATGAGTAAAGAGGGACCTGGAGCGTGGGGAACCTCCTAGCCAGTCCAATGAGTAAAGAGGTAAAGAGGGGCCTGGAGCGTGGGGAACCTCCTAGCCAGTCCAATGAGTAAAGAGGGACCTGGAGCGTGGGGAACCTCCTAGCCAGTCCAATGAGTAAAGAGGTAAAGAGGGGCCTGGAGCGTGGGGAACCTCCTAGCCAGTCCAATGAGTAAAGAGGTAAAGAGGGGCCTGGAGCGTGGGGAACCTCCTAGCCAGTCGAATGAGTAAAGAGGTAAAGAGGGGCCTGGAGCGTGGGGAACCTCCTAGCCAGTCCAATGACTAAAGAGGGGCCTGGAGCGTGGGGGAACCTCCTAGCCAGTCCAATGAGTAAAGAGGGACCTGGAGCGTGGGGAACCTCCTAGCCAGTCCAATGAGTAAAGAGGTAAAGAGGGGCCTGGAGCGTGGGGAACCTCCTAGCCAGTCCAATGAGTAAAGAGGTAAAGAGGGGCCTGGAGCGTGGGGAACCTCCTGAATTATATGCGTTACAGCTGGATGATTCAACAGACGTGGCGGGCCTGGCACAGCTGCTGGTATATGTCCGTTACGTTTATGGGGGGTCAATTAAGAAAGACATCCTCTTCTGCAAACCACTGGAAACCAGGACAATATGAGAGGGCAGTACCGGTACCGAAAATTACCGGACAGCTTTGTGACATCAAATGGACTTTGGTGGTCAAGATGTGTTGGTATTTGTACTGATGGCGCAAAAGCCATGACAGGGAGACATAGTGGAGTGGTAACGCGCGTGCAAGCAGTTGCTCCCGACGCCACTTGGGTCCACTGCAGCATCCACCGAGAGGCTCTTGCTGCCAAGGGAATGCCTGACAGCTTGAAAGACCTTTTGGACACTACAGTGAAAATGGTTAACTTTGTTAAAGCAAAAGGCCCCTGAACTCTCGTGTAATTTCTGCATTATGCAATGATATGGGCAGCGACCATGTAACGATTTTACAACATACAGAAGTGCACTGGTTATCAAGGGGCAAAGTATTGACATGTCTTTTTACATTGAGCTAGGGCATAGGGCATAGGGCATAGGGAATAGGGAGCCATTTGTGACACACATAAACCAATCAAGATTTCACCTTTGGTGAGCTCAATCTTCAGACATAAATTCCTAACAGCTCTCAGGGTTATTACAACAAACACACATTTCATTAAGAAAGCTAAGCGAAGGGAATTCAGACAATACGCAGCTCAACCTCCAGACAATGGGCTTCTGAAATTACACTCCGCATTGCAAAACTAAGCATTGCTGGTGTTGTCTCTACTTTCTGTCTCTCTCATCTCTCTCTCTCTCTCCCTCGCTTGCTCTCTCCCTTTCTCTCCCATCTCTTTCGTTCTCCCTCTCGACCTCTCTCTCACCTGTCTCTCTCCCTCTCCCCTCTCCCTCCTTTGTCTCACCCACTCTCTCTACCCTCCCCTCCCTCCTCTCTCCCCAATCTCTCCCTCCCTCCCCTCTCTCCTATCTCTCTCCCTCTCCCTTCTTTCTCTCAGCATCTCTCCTGTCTCACCCTCTCTCTCTCCCCCTCCCCCTCTCTCGCTCCCTCTCCCTCCTCTCCCCTCTCTCCTTTCTCTCGCCCTCCTCTCTCTCTCCCTCCCTCCTCTCTCCCCGCTCTCCTTTCTCTCTCTCCCTCTCTCTCCTTCTCCTTTCTCTCTCCCTCATTTATCTCTCCCCTCTCTTACCCTCTTCTCTCTCTCTCTCCCTCCCTCCTCTCTCCCCTCTCTCCTTTCTCCCTCCCTCCTCTCTCCCCTCTCTCCTTTCTCCCTCCCTCCTCTCTCCCCTCTCTCCTTTCTCTCTCCCTCCCTCCTCTCTCCCCTCTCTCTCCCTCCCTCCTCTCTCCCCTCTCTCCTTTCTCCCTCCCTCCTCTCTCCCCTCTCTCCTTTCTCTCTCCCTCTTCTCTCTCCTTTCTCTCTCCCTCTTCTCTCTCCCTCTTCTCTCTCCCCTCTCTCCTTTCTCTCTACCGTCTCTCATCTCTCCCCTCTCTCTCTCAATTCTCTCTCTCCCTTCATTCTCGTTCTCTTCGTCTCTCTCTCTCTCAATCAATCAATCAATCAATCAATCAATCAAATGTATATATAAAGCCCTTTTTACATCAGCAGATGTCACAAGGTTTTATACAGAAAGCCAGCCTAAAACCTCAAACAGCTTCAAGCATTCTCTCCCTAGTTTTGAGCCACTGCCTCTCTTCTCCCGAGGTAAAGCAACAGCAAGGCATAAACAACAAATATTCTCTAGATGAAGTGGGGTTGGGCTTTATCAATACTTTGTTCATTGTATCAGCTCATTTTCCTGCAATCAATCAACTACACTTAGACTCAAAGCCAGATATTATCAAGGTACAGAAGACCCAATAACAGACACACTTCTGATGCTTTCTTTGACGTTTACATTTGAGTTATTTAGCAGATGTTCTTATCCAGAGCGACTTACAGTAGCAATTAGGGTTAAGTGCCTTGCTCGACAAGATTTGAGCAAGGCACTTACGCTCATAACCGCTAGGCTACCTGCCACCTATGAATACAGACCTGACCAGTAAAAACTCACAACAACAACAACAAAAACAACAACGACAACAACAACAAAAACAACTACAACAGTATCCAACAACTCCAGTGTGTCTAATGAGTAAATCCGATGGTCGTCCCATCCATGACCACTAGAGAGCGCACTACCCACAAATACACTACCAGCTGTACTACTACAGTACTACCTGTATGGAACCAGGACCAGGACCCAGACTGATACTACCAGCTGTACTACTACAGTACTACCTGTATGGAACCAGGACCAAGACTGATACTACCAGCTGTACTACTACAGTACTACCTGTATGGAACCAGGACCCACACTGAAACTACCAGCTGTACTACTACAGTACTACCTGTATGGAACCAGGACCCAGACTGAAACTACCAGCTGTACTACTACAGTACTACCTGTATGGAACCAGGACCCAGACTGATACTACCAGCTGTACTACTACAGTACTACCTGTATGGAACCAGGACCCAGACTGATACTACCAGCTGTACTACTACAGTACTACCTGTATGGAATCAGGACCCAGACTGAAACTACCAGCTGTACTACTACAGTACTACCTGTATGGAACCAGCACCCAGACTGATACTACCAGCTGTACTACTACAGTACTACCTGTATGGAACCAGGACCCAGACTGATACTACCAGCTGTACTACTACAGTACTATCTGTATGGAACCAGGACCCAGACTGAAACTACCAGCTGTACTACTACAGTACTACCTGTATGGAACCAGGACCCAGACTGATACTACCAGCTGTACTACTACAGTACTACCTGTATGGAACCAGCACCCAGACTGAAACTACCAGCTGAACTACTACAGTACTACCTGTATGGAACCAGGACCCAGACTGATACCACCAGCTGTACTACTACAGTACTACCTGTATGGAACCAGGACCCAGACTGATACTACTAGCTGTACTACTACAGTACTACCTGCATGGAACCAGGACCCAGACTGAAACTACCAGCTGTACTACTACAGTACTACCTGTATGGACCAGGACCCAGACTGATACTACCAGCTGTACTACTACAGTACCACCTGAATGAACCAGGACCCAGACTGATACTACAGTACTACCTGTATGGAACCAGGACCCAGACTGATACTACCAGCTGTACAACTACAGTACTACCTGAATGAACCAGGACCCAGACAGATACTACTACAGTACTACCTGAATGAACCAGGACCCAGACTGATCCTACTACAGTACTACCTGTATGGAACCAGGACCCAGACTGATACTAGTACAGTACTACCTGAATGGAACCAGGACCCAGACTGATACTACTACAGTACTACTACAGTACTACCTGTATGGAACCAGGACCCAGGCTGATACTTCCAGCTGTACTACTACAGTACTACCTGTATGGAACCAGGACCCAGACTGACACTACCAGCTGTACTACTACAGTACTACCTGAATGGAACCAGGACCCAGACTGATACTACCAGCTGTACTACTACAGTACTACCTGTATGGAACCAGGACCCAGACTGATACTACCAGCTGTACTACTACAGTAATACCTGTATGGACCAGGACCCAGACTGATCCTACCAGGTGTACTACTACAGTACTACCTGTATGGACCCAGGACCCAGACTGATCCTACCAGCTGTACTACTACAGTACTATCTGTATGGAACCAGGACCAGGACCCAGACTGATACTACCAGCTGTACTACTACAGTACTATCTGTATGGAACCAGGACCAGGACCCAGACTGATACTACCAGCTGTACTACTACAGTACTACCTGTATGGAACCAGGACCCAGACTGAAACTACCAGTTGTACTACTACAGTACTACCTGTATGGAACCAGGACCCAGACGGATACTACTACAGTACTACTACATTACTACCTGTATGGAACCAGCACCCAGACTGAAACTACCAGCTGTACTACTACAGTAAAACCTGTATGGAACCAGGACCAGGACCCAGACTGATACTACCAGCTGTACTACTACAGTACTCCCTGTATGGAACCAGGACCCAGACTGAAACTACCAGCTGTACTACTACAGTACTACCTGAATGGAACCAGGACCCAGACTGATACTACCAGCTGTACTACTACAGTACTACCTGTATGGAACCAGGACCCAGACTGAAACTACCAGCTGTACTACTACAGTAATACCTGTATGGACCAGGACCCAGACTGATCCTACCAGCTGTACTTCTACAGTACTACCTGTATGGAACCAGGACCCAGACTGATACAACTACAGTACTACTACAGTACTACCTGTATGGAACCAGGACCCAGACTGATACTACTGTACTTCTACTGTACTACCTGTATGGAACCAGGACCCAGATGGATACTACCAGCTGTACTACTACAGTACTACCTATATGAACCAGGACCCAGACTGAAGCTTCCAGCTGTACTACTACAATACTACCTGTATTGAACCAGGACCCAG
This sequence comes from Salmo salar, assembly GCF_905237065.1. Lineage (NCBI taxonomy): Eukaryota > Metazoa > Chordata > Actinopteri > Salmoniformes > Salmonidae > Salmo > Salmo salar. The sequence goes on along the minus strand of NW_025550952.1, from coordinate 92,693 downwards.
ACTGATACTACCAGCTGTACTACTACAGTACTACCTGTATGGAACCAGGACCCAGACTGATACTACCAGCTGTACTACTACAGTACTACCTATATGGAACCAGGACCCAGACTGATACTACTACTACAGTACTACTACAGTACTACCTGTATGGAACCAGGACCCAGACGGATACTACTCTACTACTACAGTACTACCTGTATGGAACCAGGACCCAGACGGATACTACCAGCTGTACTACTACAGTACTACCTATATGAACCACGACTCAGACTGAAACTACCAGCTGTACTACTACAGTACTACCTGTATTGAACCAGGACCCAGACTGATACTATCAGCTGTACTACTACAGTACTACCTGTATGGAACCAGGACCCAGACTGATACTACTGTACTACTACAGTACTACCTGTATGGAACCAGGACCCAGATGGATACTAGCAGCTGTACTACTACAGTACTACCTGAATGAAACAGGACCCAGACTGATACTACTATACTACCTGAATGAACCAGGACCCAGACTGATACTACTACAGTACTACCTGTATGGAACCAGGACCCAGACTGATACTAGTACAGTCCTACCTGTATGGAACCAGGACCCAGACTGAAACTACCAGCTGTACTACTACAGTACTACCTGAATGGAACCAGGACCCAGACTGATACTACTACAGTACTACCTGTATGGAACCAGGACCCAGACTGATACTAATATACTACCTGAATGAACCAGGACCCAGACTGATACTACTACAGTACTACCTGTATGGAACCAGGACCCAGACTGATACTAGTACAGTCCTACCTGTATGGAACCAGGACCCAGACTGAAACTACCAGCTGTACTACTACAGTACTACCTGAATGGAACCAGGACCCAGACTGATACTACCAGCTGTACTACTACAGTACTATCTGTATGGACCCAGGACCCAGACTGATCCTACCAGCTGTACTACTACAGTACTATCTGTATGGAACCAGGACCAGGACCCAGACTGATACTACCAGCTGTACTACTACAGTACTATCTGTATGGAACCAGGACCAGGACCCAGACTGATACTACCAGCTGTACTACTACAGTACTACCTGTATGGAACCAGGACCCAGACTGAAACTACCAGCTGTACTACTACAGTACTACCTGTATGGAACCAGGACCCAGACGGATACTACTACAGTACTACTACAGTACTACCTGTATGGAACCAGGACCCAGACTGAAACTACCAGCTGTACTACTACAGTACTACCTGTATGGAACCAGGACCCAGACTGATACTACCAGCTGTGCTACTACAGTAATACCTGTATGGAACCAGGACCCAGACTGATACTACCAGCTGTACTACTACAGTACTACCTGAATGGAACCAGGACCAGGACCCAGACTGAAACTACCAGCTGTACTACTACAGTACTACCTGTATGGAACCAGGACCCAGACTGATTCTACCAGCTGTACAACTACAGTACTACCTGTATGGAACCAGGACCCAGACTGATACTACCAGCTGTACTACTACAGTACAATCTGTATGGAACCAGGACCCAGACTGATACTACTGTACTACTACAGTACTACCTGTATGGAACCAGGACCCAGACTGATACTACCAGCTGTACTACTACAGTACTACCTGTATGGAACCAGGACCCAGACTGATACTACTACAGTACTACTACAGTACTACCTGTATGGAACCAGGACCCAGACGGATACTACCAGCTGTACTACTACAGTACTACCTGTATGGAACCAGGACCCAGACTGAAACTACCAGCTGTACTACTACAGTACTACCTGTATGGAACCAGGACCCAGACTGATTCTACCAGCTGTACAACTACAGTACTACCTGTATGGAACCAGGACCCAGACTGATACTACCAGCTGTACTACTACAGTACTACCTGTATGGAACCAGGACCCAGACTGATACTACTGTACTACTACAGTACTACCTGTATGGAACCAGGACCCAGACTGATACTACCAGCTGTACTACTACAGTACTACCTGTATGGAACCAGGACCCAGACAGACACTACCAGCTGTACTACTACAGTACTACCTGTATTGAACCAGGACCCAGACTGATAGTACCAGCTGTACTACTACAGTACTACCTGTATGGAACCAGGACCTAGACGGATACTACCAGCTGTACTACTACAGTACTACCTATATGAACCAGGACCCAGACTGATGCTACTTCAGTACTACTACAGTACTACCTGTATTGAACCAGGACCCAGACTGATACTACCAGCTGTACTACTACAGTACTACCTGTATGGAACCAGGACCCAGACTGATACTACTACAGTACTACTACAGTACTACCTGTATGGAACCAGGACCCAGACGGATACTACCAGCTGTACTACTGCAGTACTACCTGTATGGAACCAGGACCCAGACTGAAACTACCAGCTGTACTACTACAGTACTACCTGTATTGAACCAGGACCCAGACTGATACTACCAGCTGTACTACTACAGTACTACTTGTATGGAACCAGGACCCAGACTGATACTACTGTACTACTACAGTACTACCTGTATGGAACCAGGACCCAGACGGATACTACCAGCTGTACTACTACAGTACTACCTATATGAACCAGGACCCAGACTGAAACTACCAGCTGTACTACTACAGTACTACCTGTATTGAACCAGGACCCAGACTGATACTACCAGCTGTACCACTACAGTACTACCTGTATGGAACCAGGACCCAGACGTATCCTACCAGCTGTACTACTACAGTACTACCTGTATGGAACCAGGACCCAGACTGAAACTACCAGCTGTACTACTACAGTACTACTTGTATGGACCAGGACCCAGACTGATACTACCAGCTGTACTACTACAGTACTACCTGAATGAACCAGGACCCAGACTGATAATACTACTACAGTACTACCTGTATGGAACCAGGACCCAGACTGATACTACTACAGTTCTACCTGTATGGAACCAGGACCCAGACTGATACTACAAGCTGTACTACTACAGTACTACCTGAATGAACCAGGACCCAGACTGATACTACTTCAGTACTACCTGTATAGAACCAGGACCCAGACTGATACTACCAGCTGTACTACTACAGTACTACCTGTATGGAACCAGGACCCAGACTGATACTACTACAGTACTACTACAGTACTACCTGTATTGAACCAGGACCCAGACTGATACTACCAGCTGTACTACTACAGTACTACCTGTATAGAACCAGGACCCAGACTGATACTACTACAGTACTACCTGAATGGAACCAGGACCCAGACTGATACTACTACAGTACTACTACAGTACTACCTGTATGGAACCAGGACCCAGACGGATACTATCAGCTGTACTACTACAGTACTACCTATATGAACCAGGACCCAGACTGAACCTACCAGCTGTACTACTACAGTACTACCTGTATGGAACCAGGACCCAGACTGATACTAGCAGCTGTACTACTACAGTACTACCTGTATGGAACCAGGATCCAGACGGATACTACCAGCTGTAGTACTACAGTACTACCTATATGAACCAGGACCCAGACTGAAACTACCAGCTGTACTACTACAGTACTACCTGTATGGAACCAGGACCCAGACTGATACCACCAGCTGTACTACTACAGTACTACCTGTATGGACCAGGACCCAGACTGATACTACCAGCTGTACTACTACAGTACTACCTGAATGAACCAGGACCCAGACTGATACTACTAGAGTACTACCTGTATGGAATCAGGACCCAGACTGATACTAGTACAGTACTACCTGTATGGAACCAGGACCCAGACTGAAACTACCAGCTGTACTACTACAGTACTACCTGTATGGAACCAGGACCCAGACTGATACTACTACAGTACTACCTGTATGGAACCAGGACCTAGACGGATACTACCAGCTGTACTACTACAGTACTACCTAATGAACCAGGACCCAGACTGATACTACTTCAGTACTACCTACCAGCCCCTCTTTCACTTACAGTACTACCTGTATGGAACCAGGACCCAGACTGATACTACCAGCTGTACTACTACAGTACTACCTGTATGGAACCAGGACCCAGACTGATACTACTACAGTACTACTACAGTACTACCTGTATGGAACCAGGACCCAGACGGATACTACCAGCTGTACTACTACAGTACTACCTGTATGGAACCAGGACCCAGACTGAAACTACCAGCTGTACTACTACAGTACTACCTGTATTGAACCAGGACCCAGACTGATACTACCAGCTGTACTACTACAGTACTACTTGTATGGAACCAGGACCCAGACTGATACTACTGTACTACTACAGTACTACCTGTATGGAACCAGGACCCAGACGGATACTACCAGCTGTACTACTACAGTACTACCTATATGAACCAGGACCCAGACTGAAACTACCAGCTGTACTACTACAGTACTACCTGTATTGAACCAGGACCCAGACTGATACTACCAGCTGTACTACTACAGTACTACCTGTATGGAACCAGGACCCAGACGTATCCTACCAGCTGTACTACTACAGTACTACCTATATGAACCAGGACCCAGACTGAAACTACCAGCTGTACTACTACAGTACTACCTGAATGAACCAGGACCCAGACAAATACTACTACAGTACTACCTGTATGGACCAGGACCCAGACTGACACTACCAGATGTACTACTACAGTACTACCTGAATGAACCAGGACCCAGACAAATACTACTACAGTACTACCTGTATGGAACCAGGACCCAGACTGATACTACCAGCTGTACAACTACAGTACTACCTGAATGAAACAGGACCCAGACTGATACTACTAAACTCCATAACCGCCCAGACTGATACTACTACAGTACTACCTGTATGGAACCAGGACCCAGACTGATACTACCAGTACAGTACTACCTGTATGGAACCAGGACCCAGACTGATACTCAGTACTACTACAGTACTACCTGTATGGAACCAGGACCCAGACTGATACTACCTACTACAGTACTACCTGTATGGAACCAGGACCAGCCCAGACTGAAACTACAAGCTTTACTACTACAGTACTACCTGTATGGAACCAGGACCCAGACTGATTCTACCACTGCACTACAGTACTACCTGTATGGAACCAGGACCCAGACTGATACTACCAGCTGTACTACTACAGTACTACCTGTATGGAACCAGGACCCAGACTGATACTACTCTGTACTACTACAGTACTACCTGTATTGAACCAGGACCCAGACTGATACTACCAGCTGTACTACTACAGTACTACCTGTATGGAACCAGGACCCAGACTGATACTAGTCAGACTACCTGTATGGAACCAGGACCCAGACTGATACTACTACAGTACTACTACAGTACTACCTGTATGGAACCAGGACCCAGACGGATACTACCAGCTGTACTACTACAGTACTACCTGATATGGAACCAGGACCCAGACTGAACCTACCAGCTGTACTACTACAGTACTACCTGTATGGAACCAGGACCCAGACTGATACTACCAGCTGTACTACTACAGTACTACCTGTATGGAACCAGGACCCAGACTGATACTACCAGCTGTACTACTACAGTACTACCTATATGCGAACCAGGACCCAGACTGAAACTACCAGCTGTACTACTACAGTACTACCTGTATGGAACCAGGACCCAGACTGATACCACCAGCTGTACTACTACAGTACTACCTGTATGGAACCAGGACCCAGACTGATACTACCAGCTGTACTACTACAGTACTACCTGTATGGAACCAGGACCCAGACTGATACTACTACAGTACTACCTGTATGGAACCAGGACCCAGACTGATACTACCACTGTACTACACAGTACTACCTGTATGGAACCAGGACCCAGACTGACTACTACTACAGTACTACCTGTATGGAACCAGGACCCAGACTGATACTACTACAGTACTACTACAGCCCTGTATGGAACCAGGACCCAGACTGATACTACCAGCTGTACTACTACAGTACTACCTGAATGAACCAGGACCACAGACTGACCTACTACTACAGTACTACCTGTATGGAACCAGGACCCAGACTGATCTACCGCTGTACAACTACAGTACTACCTGTATGGAACCAGGACCCAGACTGATACTACCACTGTACTACTACAGTACTACCTGTATGGAACCAGGACCCAGACTGATACTACTGTACTACTACAGTACTACCTGTATGGAACCAGGACCCAGACTGATACTACCAGCTGTACTACTACAGTACTACCTGTATGGAACCAGGACCCAGACAGAAACTACCAGCTGTACTACTACAGTACTACCTGTATTGAACCAGGACCCAGACTGATAGTACCAGCTGTACTACTACAGTACTACCTGTATGGAACCAGGACCTAGACGGATACTACCAGCTGTACTACTACAGTACTACCTATATGAACCAGGACCCAGACTGATACTACTTCAGTACTACTACAGTACTACCTGTATTGAACCAGGACCCAGACTGATACTACCAGCTGTACTACTACAGTACTACCTGTATGGAACCAGGACCCAGACTGATACTACTACAGTACTACTACAGTACTACCTGTATGGAACCAGGACCCAGACGGATACTACCAGCTGTACTACTACAGTACTACCTGTATGGAACCAGGACCCAGACTGAAACTACCAGCTGTACTACTACAGTACTACCTGTATTGAACCAGGACCCAGACTGATACTACCAGCTGTACTACTACAGTACTACTTGTATGGAACCAGGACCCAGACTGATACTACTGTACTACTACAGTACTACCTGTATGGAACCAGGACCCAGACGGATACTACCAGCTGTACTACTACAGTACTACCTATATGAACCAGGACCCAGACTGAAACTACCAGCTGTACTACTACAGTACTACCTGTATTGAACCAGGACCCAGACTGATACTACCAGCTGTACTACTACAGTACTACCTGTATGGAACCAGGACCCAGACTGAAACTACCAGCTGTACTACTACAGTACTACTTGTATGGACCAGGACCCAGACTGATACTACCAGCTGTACTACTACAGTACTACCTGAATGAACCAGGACCCAGACTGATACTACTACAGTACTACCTGTATGGAACCAGGACCCAGACTGATACTACTTCAGTACTACCTGTATAGAACCAGGACCCAGACTGATACTACCAGCTGTACTACTACAGTACTACCTGTATGGAACCAGGACCCAGACTGATACTACTACAGTACTACTACAGTACTACCTGTATTGAACCAGGACCCAGACTGATACTACCAGCTGTACTACTACAGTACTACTTGTATGGAACCAGGACCCAGACTGATACTACTCTACTACTACAGTACTACCTGTATGGAACCAGGACCCAGACGGATACTACCAGCTGTACTACTACAGTACTACCTGTATGGAACCAGGACCCAGACGGATACTACCAGCTGTACTACTACAGTACTACCTGTATGGAACCAGGACCCAGACTGATACTACCAGCTGTACTACTACAGTACTACCTGAATGAACCAGGACCCAGACTGATACTAATACAGTACTACCTGTATGGAACCAGGACCCAGACTGATACTACTACAGTACTACCTTTATGGAACCAGGACCCAGACTGATACTACAAGCTGTACTACTACAGTACTACCTGAATGAACCAGGACCCAGACTGATACTACTTCAGTACTACCTGTATAGAACCAGGACCCAGACTGATACTACTACAGTACTACCTGAATGGAACCAGGACCCAGACTGATACTACTACAGTACTACTACAGTACTACCTGTATGGAACCAGGACCCAGACGGATACTATCAGCTGTACTACTACAGTACTACCTATATGAACCAGGACCCAGACTGAACCTACCAGCTGTACTACTACAGTACTACCTGTATGGAACCAGGACCCAGACTGATACTAGCAGCTGTACTACTACAGTACTACCTGTATGGAACCAGGATCCAGACGGATACTACCAGCTGTAGTACTACAGTACTACCTATATGAACCAGGACCCAGACTGAAACTACCAGCTGTACTACTACAGTACTACCTGTATGGAACCAGGACCCAGACTGATACCACCAGCTGTACTACTACAGTACTACCTGTATGGACCAGGACCCAGACTGATACTACCAGCTGTACTACTACAGTACTACCTGAATGAACCAGGACCCAGACTGATACTACTAGAGTACTACCTGTATGGAATCAGGACCCAGACTGATACTAGTACAGTACTACCTGTATGGAACCAGGACCCAGACTGAAACTACCAGCTGTACTACTACAGTACTACCTGTATGGAACCAGGACCCAGACTGATACTACTACAGTACTACCTGTATGGAACCAGGACCCAGACTGATACTACAAGCTGTACTACTACAGTACTACCTGAATGAACCAGGACCCAGACTGATACTACTTCAGTACTACCTGTATAGAACCAGGACCCAGACTGATACTACTACAGTACTACCTGAATGGAACCAGGACCCAAACTGATACTACTTCAGTACTACCTGTATAGAACCAGGACCCAGACTGATACTACTACAGTACTACCTGAATGGAACCAGTACCCAGACTGATACTACTACAGTACTACTACAGTACTACCTGTATGGAACCAGGACCCAGACGGATACTATCAGCTGTACTACTACAGTACTACCTATATGAACCAGGACCCAGACTGAATCTACCAGCTGTACTACTACAGTACTACCTGTATGGAACCAGGACCCAGACTGATACCACCAGCTGTACTACTACAGTACTACCTGTATGGACCAGGACCCAGACTGATACTACCAGCTGTACTACTACAGTACTACCTGAATGAACCAGGACCCAGACTGATACAACTACAGTACTACCTGTATGGAACCAGGACCCAGACTGATACTACCAGCTGTACAACTACAGTACTACCTGAATGAAACAGGACCCAGACTGATACTACTAAACTACCTGAATGAACCAGGACCCAGACTGATACTACTACAGTACTACCTGTATGGAACCGGGACCCAGACTGATACTAGTACAGTACTACCTGTATGGAACCAGGACCCAGACTGAAACTACCAGCTGTACTACTACAGTACTACCTGAATGAACCAGGACCCAGACTGATACTACTACAGTACTACCTGTATGGAACCAGGACCCAGACTGATACTACAACAGTACTACCTGTATGGAACCAGGACCCAGACTGATACTACAAGCTGTACTACTACAGTACTACCTGAATGAACCAGGACCCAGACTGATCCTACTTCAGTACTACCTGTATAGAACCAGGACCCAGACTGATACTACTACAGTACTACCTGAATGGAACCAGGACCCATACTGATACTACTACCGTACTACTACAGTACTACCTGTATGGAACCAGGACCCAGACGGATACTATCAGCTGTACTACTACAGTACTACCTATATGAACCAGGACCCAGACTGAAACTACCAGCTGTACTACTACAGTACTACCTGTATGGAACCAGGACCCAGACTGATACTACCAGCTGTACTACTACAGTACTACCTGTATGGAACCAGGATCCAGACGGATACTACCAGCTGTAGTACTACAGTACTACCTATATGAACCAGGACCCAGACTGATACTACCAGCTGTACTACTACAGTACTACCTGTATGGAACCAGGACCCAGACTGATACCACCAGCTGTACTACTACAGTACTACCTGTATGGACCAGGACCCAGACTGATACTACCAGCTGTACTACTACAGTACTACCTGAATGAACCAGGACCCAGACTGATACTACTACAGTACTACCTGTATGGAACCAGGACCCAGACTGATACTACCAGCTGTACAACTACAGTACTACCTGAATGAAACAGGACCCAGACTGATACTACTATACTACCTGAATGAACCAGGACCCAGACTGATACTACTACAGTACTACCTGTATGGAACCAGGACCCAGACTGATACTAGTACAGTACTACCTGTATGGAACCAGGACCCAGACTGATCCTACCAGCTGTACTACTACAGTACTATCTGTATGGAACCAGGAACCAGGACCCAGACTGAAACTACCAGCTGTACTACTACAGTACTACCTGTATGGAACCAGGACCCAGACTGATACTACTGTACTACTACAGTACTACCTGTATGGAACCAGGACCCAGACGGATACTACCAGCTGTACTACTACAGTACTACCTATATGAACCTGGACCCAGACTGAAACTACCAGCTGTACTACTACAGTACTACCTGTATTGAACCAGGACCCAGACTGATACTACCAGCTGTACTACTACAGTACTACCTGTATGGAACCAGGACCCAGACTGATACTACCAGCTGTACTACTACAGTACTACCTGTATGGAACCAGGACCCAGACTGATACTAGTACAGTACTACCTGTATGGACCCAGGACCCAGACTGATCCTACCAGCTGTACTACTACAGTACTATCTGTATGGAACCAGGACCAGGACCCAGACTGATACTACCAGCTGTACTACTACAGTACTACCTGTATGGAACCAGGACCCAGACTGAAACTACCAGCTGTACTACTACAGTACTAAAAGTATGGAACCAGGATCCAGACGGATACTACTACAGTACTACTACAGTACTACCTGTATGGAACCAGGACCCAGACTGAAACTACCAGCTGTACTACTACAGTACAACTGTATGGAACCAGGACCAGGACCCAGACTGATAATACCAGCTGTACTACTACAGTACTATCTGTATGGAACCAGGACCAGGACCCAGACTGATACTACCAGCTGTACTACTACAGTACTACCTGTATGGAACCAGGACCCAGACTGAAACTACCAGCTGTACTACTACAGTACTACCTGTATGGAAACAGGACCCAGACGGATACTACTACAGTACTACTACAGTACTACCTGTATGGAACCAGGACCCAGACTGAAACTACCAGCTGTACTACTACAGTACAACTGTATGGAACCAGGACCAGGACCCAGACTAATACTACCAGCTGTACTACTACAGTAATACCTGTATGGAACCAGGACCCAGACTGATACTACCAGCTGTACTACTACAGTACTACCTGAATGGAACCAAGACCAGGACCCAGACTGAAACTACCAGCTGTACTACTACAGTACTACCTGTATGGAACCAGGACCCAGACTGATACTACCAGCTGTACAACTACAGTACTACCTGTATGGAACCAGGACCCAGACTGATACTACCAGCTGTACTACTACAGTACTACCTGTATGGAACCAGGACCCAGAATGATACTACTACAGTACTACTACAGTACTACTACAGTACTACCTGTATGGAACCAGGACCCAGACTGATACTACTGTACTACTACAGTACTACCTGTATGGAACCAGGACCCAGACGGATACTACCAGCTGTACTACTACAGTACTACCTATATGAACCAGGACCCAGACTGAAACTACCAGCTGTACTACTACAGTACTACCTGTATTGAACCAGGACCCAGACTGATACTACCAGCTGTACTACTACAGTACTACCTGTATGGAACCAGGACCCAGACTGATACTACTGTACTACTACAGTACTACCTGTATGGAACCAGGACCCAGACTGATACTACTACAGTACTACCTGTATGGAACCAGGACCCAGACTGATACTACCAGCTGTACAACTACAGTACTACCTGAATGAAACAGGACCCAGACTGATACTACTATACTACCTGAATGAACCAGGACCCAGACTGATACTACCTTCCACCCAGCTGTACTACTACAGTACTACCTGTATGGAACCAGGACCCAGACTGATACTACCAGCTGTACTACTACAGTACTACCTGTATGGAACCAGGACCACCAGACTGATACTACCAGCTGTACTACTACAGTACTACCTGTATGGAACCAGGACCCCCAGACTGATACTACCAGCTGTACTACTACAGTACTACCTGTATGGAACCAGGACCCAGACTGATACTACCCACCCCAGACTGTACTACTACAGTACTACCTGTATGGAACCAGGACCCAGACTGATCCTACCAGCTGTACTACTACAGTACTATCTGTATGGAACCAGGACCGGACCCAGACTGATACTACCAGCTGTACTACTACAGTACTATCTGTATGGAACCAGGACCAGGACCCAGACTGATACTACCAGCTGTACTACTACAGTACTACCTGTATGGAACCAGGACCCAGACTGATACTACCAGCTGTACTACTACAGTACTACCTGAATGGAACCAGGACCCAGACTGATACTACAAGCTACTACTACAGTACTACCTGAATGAACCAGGACCCAGACTGATACTACTACAGTACTACCTGAATGGAACCAGGACCCAGACTGATACTACTACAGTACTACTACAGTACTACCTGTATGGAACCAGGACCCAGACTGATCCTATCAGCTGTACTACTACAGTACTACCTATATGAACCAGGACCCAGACTGAAACTACCAGCTGTACTACTACAGTACTACCTGTATGGAACCAGGACCCAGACTGATACTAGCAGCTGTACTACTACAGTACTACCTGTATGGAACCAGGATCCAGACGGATACTACCAGCTGTACTACTACAGTACTACCTATATGAACCAGGACCCAGACTGATACCACCAGCTGTACTACTACAGTACTACCTGTATGGACCAGGACCCAGACTGATACTACCAGCTGTACTACTACAGTACTACCTGAATGAACCAGGACCCAGACTGATACTACTACAGTACTACCTGTATGGAACCAGGACCCAGACTGATACTAGTACAGTACTACCTGTATGGAACCAGGACCCAGACTGATACTACCAGCTGTACTACTACAGTACTACCTGAATGGAACCAGGACCCAGACTGATACTACCAGCTGTACTACTACAGTACTACCTGTATGGAACCAGGACCCAGACTGATTCTACCAGCTGTACTACTACAGTAATACATGTATGGACCAGCACCCAGAATGATCATACCAGCTGTACTACTACAGTACTACCTGTATGGAACCAGGACCCAGACTGAAACTACCAGCTGTACTACTACAGTACTACTTGTATGGACCAGGACCCAGACTGATACTACCAGCTGTACTACTACAGTACTACCTGAATGAACCAGGACCCAGACTGATACTACTACAGTACTACCTGTATGGAACCAGGACCCAGACTGATACTACAACAGTACTACCTGTATGGAACCAGGACCCAGACTGATACTACAAGCTGTACTACTACAGTACTACCTGAATGAACCAGGACCCAGACTGATCGCTCTCTACAGTACTACCTGTATAGAACCAGGACCCAGACTGATACTACTACAGTACTACCTGAATGGAACCAGGACCCATACTGATACTACTACTGTACTACTACAGTACTACCTGTATGGAACCAGGACCCAGACTGATACTACCAGCTGTACTACTACAGTACTACCTGTATGGAACCAGGACCCAGACTGATACTACCAGCTGTACTACTACAGTACTACCTGTATGGAACCAGGACCCAGACTGATACTACCAGCTGTACTACTACAGTACTACCTGTATGGAACCAGGACCCAGACTGATACTACCAGCTGTACTACTACAGTACTACCTGTATGGAACCAGGACCCAGACTGATACTACCAGCTGTACTACTACAGTACTACCTGTATGGAACCAGGACCCAGACTGATACTACCAGCTGTAGTACTACAGTACTACCTGAATGAACCAGGACCCAGACTGATACTACAGCTTACTACTACAGTACTACCTGTATGGAACCAGGACCCAGACTGATACCACCAGCTGTACTACTACAGTACTACCTGTATGGACCAGGACCCAGACTGATACTACCAGCTGTACTACTACAGTACTACCTGAATGAACCAGGACCCAGACTGATACTACTACAGTACTACCTGTATGGAACCAGGACCCAGACTGATACTACCAGCTGTACAACTACAGTACTACCTGAATGAAACAGGACCCAGACTGATACTACTATACTACCTGAATGAACCAGGACCCAGACTGATACTACTACAGTACTACCTGTATGGAACCAGGACCCAGACTGATACTAGTACAGTACTACCTGTATGGAACCAGGACCCAGACTGATCCTACCAGCTGTACTACCACAGTACTATCTGTATGGAACCAGGACCGCCCAGACTGATACTACCAGCTGTACTACTACAGTACTACCTGTATGGAACCAGGACCCAGACTGAAACTACCAGCTGTACTACTACAGTACTACCTGTATGGAACCAGGACCCAGACTGATACTACTGTACTACTACAGTACTACCTGTATGGAACCAGGACCCAGACGGATACTACCAGCTGTACTACTACAGTACTACCTATATGAACCTGGACCCAGACTGAAACTACCAGCTGTACTACTACAGTACTACCTGTATTGAACCAGGACCCAGACTGATACTACCAGCTGTACTACTACAGTACTACCTGTATGGAACCAGGACCCAGACTGATACTACTGTACTACTACAGTACTACCTGTATGGAACCAGGACCCAGACTGATACTAGTACAGTACTACCTGTATGGACCCAGGACCCAGACTGATCCTACCAGCTGTACTACTACAGTACTATCTGTATGGAACCAGGACCGCCCAGACTGATACTACCAGCTGTACTACTACAGTACTACCTGTATGGAACCAGGACCCAGACTGAAACTACCAGCTGTACTACTACAGTACTAACTGTATGGAACCAGGACCCAGACGGATACTACTACAGTACTACTACAGTACTACCTGTATGGAACCAGGACCCAGACTGAAACTACCAGCTGTACTACTACAGTACAACTGTATGGAACCAGGACCAGGACCCAGACTGATAATACCAGCTGTACTACTACAGTACTATCTGTATGGAACCAGGACCAGGACCCAGACTGATACTACCAGCTGTACTACTACAGTACTACCTGTATGGAACCAGGACCCAGACTGAAACTACCAGCTGTACTACTACAGTACTACCTGTATGGAACCAGGACCCAGACGGATACTACTACAGTACTACTACAGTACTACCTGTATGGAACCAGGACCCAGACTGAAACTACCAGCTGTACTACTACAGTACAACTGTATGGAACCAGGACCAGGACCCAGACTGATACTACCAGCTGTACTACTACAGTAATACCTGTATGGAACCAGGACCCAGACTGATACTACCAGCTGTACTACTACAGTACTACCTGAATGGAACCAAGACCAGGACCCAGACTGAAACTACCAGCTGTACTACTACAGTACTACCTGTATGGAACCAGGACCCAGACTGATACTACCAGCTGTACAACTACAGTACTACCTGTATGGAACCAGGACCCAGACTGATACTACCAGCTGTACTACTACAGTACTACCTGTATGGAACCAGGACCCAGAATGATACTACTACAGTACTACTACAGTACTACTACTGTACTACCTGTATGGAACCAGGACCCAGACTGATACTACTGTACTACTACAGTACTACCTGTATGGAACCAGGACCCAGACGGATACTACCAGCTGTACTACTACAGTACTACCTATATGAACCAGGACCCAGACTGAAACTACCAGCTGTACTACTACAGTACTACCTGTATTGAACCAGGACCCAGACTGATACTACCAGCTGTACTACTACAGTACTACCTGTATGGAACCAGGACACCCAGACTGATACTACTGTACTACTACAGTACTACCTGTATGGAACCAGGACCCAGACAGATACTAGTACAGTACTACCTGTATGGACCCAGGACCCAGACTGATCCTACCAGCTGTACTACTACAGTACTATCTGTATGGAACCAGGACCAGGACCCAGACTGATACTACCAGCTGTACTATTACAGTACTATCTGTATGGAACCAGGACCAGGACCTAGACTGATAATACCAGCTGTACTACTACAGTACTACATGTATGGAACCAGGACCCAGACTGATACTACCAGCTGTACTACTACAGTACTACCTGTATGGAACCAGGACCCAGACGGATACTACTACAGTACTACTACAGTACTACCTGTATGGAACCAGGACCCAGACTGAAACTACCAGCTGTACTACTACAGTACAACTGTATGGAACCAGGACCAGGACCCAGACTGATACTACCAGCTGTACTACTACAGTAATACCTGTATGGAACCAGGACCCAGACTGACACTACCAGCTGTACTACTACAGTACTACCTGAATGGAACCAAGACCAGGACCCAGACTGAAACTACCAGCTGTACTACTACAGTACTACCTGTATGGAACCAGGACCCAGACTGATACTACCAGCTGTGAAAATACAGTACTAACTGTATGGAACCAGGACCCAGACTGAAACTACCAGCTGTACTACTACAGTACTACCTGTATGGAACCAGGACCCAGACTGATACTACTACAGTACTACTACAGTACTACTACAGTACTACCTGTATGGAACCAGGACCCAGACTGATACTACTGTACTACTACAGTACTACCTGTATGGAACCAGGACCCAGACGGATACTACCAGCTGTACTACTACAGTACTACCTATATGAACCAGGACCCAGACTGAAACTACCAGCTGTACTACTACAGTACTACCTGTATTGAACCAGGACCCAGACTGATACTACCAGCTGTACTACTACAGTACTACCTGTATGGAACCAGGACCCAGACTGATACTACAGCTGTACTACTACAGTACTACCTGTATGGAACCAGGACCCAGACTGATACTACCAGCTGTACTACTACAGTACTACCTGTATGAACCAGGACCCAGACTGAAACTACCAGCTGTACTACTACATTACTACCTGTATGGACCAGGACCCAGACTGATACTACCAGCTGTACTACTACAGTACTACCTGAATGAACCAGGACCCAGACTGATACTACTACAGTACTACCTGTATGGAACCAGGACCCAGACTGATACTACCAGCTGTACAACTACAGTACTACCTGAATGAAACAGGACCCAGACTGATACTACTATACTACCTGAATGAACCAGGACCCAGACTGATACTACTACAGTACTACCTGTATGGAACCAGGACCCAGACTGATACTAGTACAGTACTACCTGTATGGAACCAGGACCCAGACTGATCCTACCAGCTGTACTACTACAGTACTATCTGTATGGAACCAGGACCAGGACCCAGACTGATAATACCAGCTGTACTACTACAGTACTATCTGTATGGAACCAGGACCAGGACCCAGACTGATACTACCAGCTGTACTACTACAGTACTACCTGTATGGAACCAGGACCCAGACTGATACTACTACAGTACTACCTGTATGGAACCAGGACCCAGACTGATACTACTGTACTACTACAGTACTACCTGTATGGAACCAGGACCCAGACTGATACTACCAGCTGTACTACTACAGTACTACCTATATGAACCTGGACCCAGACTGAAACTACCAGCTGTACTACTACAGTACTACCTGTATTGAACCAGGACCCAGACTGATACTACCAGCTGTACTACTACAGTACTACCTGTATGGAACCAGGACCCAGACAGATACTACTGTACTACTACAGTACTACCTGTATGGAACCAGGACCCAGACTGATACTAGTACAGTACTACCTGTATGGACCCAGGACCCAGACTGATCCTACCAGCTGTACTACTACAGTACTATCTGTATGGAACCAGGACCAGGACCCAGACTGATACTACCAGCTGTACTACTACAGTACTACCTGTATGGAACCAGGACCCAGACTGAAACTACCAGCTGTACTACTACAGTACTACCTGAATGGAACCAGGACCCAGACTGATACTACAAGCTGTACTACTACAGTACTACCTGAATGAACCAGGACCCAGACTGATACTACTTCAGTACTACCTGAATGGAACCAGGACCCAGACTGATACTACTACAGTACTACTACAGTACTACCTGTATGGAACCAGGACCCAGACGGATACTATCAGCTGTACTACTACAGTACTACCTATATGAACCAGGACCCAGACTGAAACTACCAGTTGTACTACTACAGTACTACCTGTATGGAACCAGGACCCAGACTGATACTAGCAGCTGTACTACTACAGTACTACCTGTATGGAACCAGGATCCAGACGGATACTACCAGCTGTAGTACTACAGTACTACCTATATGAACCAGGACCCAGACTGATACCACCAGCTGTACTACTACAGTACTACCTGTATGGACCAGGACCCAGACTGATACTACCAGCTGTACTACTACAGTACTACCTGAATGAACCAGGACCCAGACTGATACTACTACAGTACTACCTGTATGGAACCAGGACCCAGACTGATACTAGTACAGTACTACCTGTATGGAACCAGGACCCAGACTGAAACTACCAGCTGTACTACTACAGTACTACCTGAATGGAACCAGGACCCAGACTGATACTACCAGCTGTACTACTACAGTACTACTTGTATGGAACCAGGACCCAGACTGATTCTACCAGCTGTACTACTACAGTAATACATGTATGGACCAGCACCCAGAATAATCATACCAGCTGTACTACTACAGTACTACCTGTATGGAACCAGGACCCAGACTGAAACTACCAGCTGTACTACTACAGTACTACTTGTATGGACCAGGACCCAGACTGATACTACCAGCTGTACTACTACAGTACTACCTGAATGAACCAGGACCCAGACTGATACTACTACAGTACTACCTGTATGGAACCAGGACCCAGACTGATACTACAACAGTACTACCTGTATGGAACCAGGACCCAGACTGATACTACAAGCTGTACTACTACAGTACTACCTGAATGAACCAGGACCCAGACTGATCCTACTTCAGTACTACCTGTATAGAACCAGGACCCAGACTGATACTACTACAGTACTACCTGAATGGAACCAGGACCCATACTGATACTACTACAGTACTACTACAGTACTACCTGTATGGAACCAGGACCCAGACGGATACTACCAGCTGTAGTACTACAGTACTACCTGTATGGAACCAGGACCCAGACTGATACTACCAGCTGTACTACTACAGTACTACCTGTATGGAACCAGGACCCAGACTGATACTACCAGCTGTACTACTACAGTACTACCTGTATGGAACCAGGACCCAGACTGATACTACCAGCTGTACTACTACAGTACTACCTATATGAACCAGGACCCAGACTGATACTACCAGCTGTACTACTACAGTACTACCTGTATGGAACCAGGACCCAGACTGATACCACCAGCTGTACTACTACAGTACTACCTGTATGAACCAGGACCCAGACTGATACTACCAGCTGTACTACTACAGTACTACCTGAATGAACCAGGACCCAGACTGATACTACTACAGTACTACCTGTATGGAACCAGGACCCAGACTGATACTACCAGCTGTACAACTACAGTACTACCTGAATGAAACAGGACCCAGACTGATACTACTATACTACCTGAATGAACCAGGACCCAGACTGATACTACTACAGTACTACCTGTATGGAACCAGGACCCAGACTGATACTAGTACAGTACTACCTGTATGGAACCAGGACCCAGACTGATCCTACCAGCTGTACTACCACAGTACTATCTGTATGGAACCAGGACCAGGACCCAGACTGATAATACCAGCTGTACTACTACAGTACTATCTGTATGGAACCAGGACCAGGACCCAGACTGATACTACCAGCTGTACTACTACAGTACTACCTGTATGGAACCAGGACCCAGACTGAAACTACCAGCTGTACTACTACAGTACTACCTGTATGGAACCAGGACCCAGACTGATACTACTGTACTACTACAGTACTACCTGTATGGAACCAGGACCCAGACGGATACTACCAGCTGTACTACTACAGTACTACCTATATGAACCTGGACCCAGACTGAAACTAAAAGCTGTACTACTACAGTACTACCTGTATTGAACCAGGACCCAGACTGATACTACCAGCTGTACTACTACAGTACTACCTGTATGGAACCAGGACCCAGACTGATACTACTGTACTACTACAGTACTACCTGTATGGAACCAGGACCCAGACTGATACTAGTACAGTACTACCTGTATGGACCCAGGACCCAGACTGATCCTACCAGCTGTACTACTACAGTACTATCTGTATGGAACCAGGACCAGGACCCAGACTGATACTACCAGCTGTACTACTACAGTACTACCTGTATGGAACCAGGACCCAGACTGAAACTACCAGCTGTACTACTACAGTACTAACTGTATGGAACCAGGACCCAGACGGATACTACTACAGTACTACTACAGTACTACCTGTATGGAACCAGGACCCAGACTGAAACTACCAGCTGTACTACTACAGTACAACTGTATGGAACCAGGACCAGGACCCAGACTGATAATACCAGCTGTACTACTACAGTACTATCTGTATGGAACCAGGACCAGGACCCAGACTGATACTACCAGCTGTACTACTACAGTACTACCTGTATGGAACCAGGACCCAGACTGAAACTACCAGCTGTACTACTACAGTACTACCTGTATGGAACCAGGACCCAGACGGATACTACTACAGTACTACTACAGTACTACCTGTATGGAACCAGGACCCAGACTGAAACTACCAGCTGTACTACTACAGTACAACTGTATGGAACCAGGACCAGGACCCAGACTGATACTACCAGCTGTACTACTACAGTAATACCTGTATGGAACCAGGACCCAGACTGATACTACCAGCTGTACTACTACAGTACTACCTGAATGGAACCAAGACCAGGACCCAGACTGAAACTACCAGCTGTACTACTACAGTACTACCTGTATGGAACCAGGACCCAGACTGATACTACCAGCTGTACAACTACAGTACTACCTGTATGGAACCAGGACCCAGACTGATACTACCAGCTGTACTACTACAGTACTACCTGTATGGAACCAGGACCCAGAATGATACTACTACAGTACTACTACAGTACTACTACTGTACTACCTGTATGGAACCAGGACCCAGACTGATACTACTGTACTACTACAGTACTACCTGTATGGAACCAGGACCCAGACGGATACTACCAGCTGTACTACTACAGTACTACCTATATGAACCAGGACCCAGACTGAAACTACCAGCTGTACTACTACAGTACTACCTGTATTGAACCAGGACCCAGACTGATACTACCAGCTGTACTACTACAGTACTACCTGTATGGAACCAGGACCCAGACTGATACTACTGTACTACTACAGTACTACCTGTATGGAACCAGGACCCAGACAGATACTAGTACAGTACTACCTGTATGGACCCAGGACCCAGACTGATCCTACCAGCTGTACTACTACAGTACTATCTGTATGGAACCAGGACCAGGACCCAGACTGATACTACCAGCTGTACTATTACAGTACTATCTGTATGGAACCAGGACCAGGACCTAGACTGATAATACCAGCTGTACTACTACAGTACTACATGTATGGAACCAGGACCCAGACTGAAACTACCAGCTGTACTACTACAGTACTACCTGTATGGAACCAGGACCCAGACGGATACTACTACAGTACTACTACAGTAATACCTGTATGGAACCAGGACCCAGACTGAAACTACCAGCTGTACTACTACAGTACAACTGTATGGAACCAGGACCAGGACCCAGACTGATACTACCAGCTGTACTACTACAGTAATACCTGTATGGAACCAGGACCCAGACTGACACTACCAGCTGTACTACTACAGTACTACCTGAATGGAACCAAGACCAGGACCCAGACTGAAACTACCAGCTGTACTACTACAGTACTACCTGTATGGAACCAGGACCCAGACTGATACTACCAGCTGTACAAATACAGTACTAACTGTATGGAACCAGGACCCAGACTGAAACTACCAGCTGTACTACTACAGTACTACCTGTATGGAACCAGGACCCAGACTGATACTACTACAGTACTACTACAGTACTACTACAGTACTACCTGTATGGAACCAGGACCCAGACTGATACTACTGTACTACTACAGTACTACCTGTATGGAACCAGGACCCAGACGGATACTACCAGCTGTACTACTACAGTACTACCTGTATTGAACCAGGACCCAGACTGATACTACCAGCTGTACTACTACAGTACTACCTGTATGGAACCAGGACCCAGACTGATACTACTGTACTACTACAGTACTACCTGTATGGAACCAGGACCCAGACGGATACTACCAGCTGTACTACTACAGTACTACCTATATGAACCAGGACCCAGACTGAAACTACCAGCTGTACTACTACATTACTACCTGTATGGACCAGGACCCAGACTGATACTACCAGCTGTACTACTACAGTACTACCTGAATGAACCAGGACCCAGACTGATACTACTACAGTACTACCTGTATGGAACCAGGACCCAGACTGATACTACCAGCTGTACAACTACAGTACTACCTGAATGAAACAGGACCCAGACTGATACTACTACACTACCTGAATGAACCAGGACCCAGACTGATACTACTACAGTACTACCTGTATGGAACCAGGACCCAGACTGATACTAGTACAGTACTACCTGTATGGAACCAGGACCCAGACTGATCCTACCAGCTGTACTACTACAGTACTATCTGTATGGAACCAGGACCAGGACCCAGACTGATAATACCAGCTGTACTACTACAGTACTATCTGTATGGAACCAGGACCAGGACCCAGACTGATACTACCAGCTGTACTACTACAGTACTACCTGTATGGAACCAGGACCCAGACTGAAACTACCAGCTGTACTACTACAGTACTACCTGTATGGAACCAGGACCCAGACTGATACTACTGTACTACTACAGTACTACCTGTATGGAACCAGGACCCAGACGGATACTACCAGCTGTACTACTACAGTACTACCTATATGAACCTGGACCCAGACTGAAACTACCAGCTGTACTACTACAGTACTACCTGTATTGAACCAGGACCCAGACTGATACTACCAGCTGTACTACTACAGTACTACCTGTATGGAACCAGGACCCAGACAGATACTACTGTACTACTACAGTACTACCTGTATGGAACCAGGACCCAGACTGATACTAGTACAGTACTACCTGTATGGACCCAGGACCCAGACTGATCCTACCAGCTGTACTACTACAGTACTATCTGTATGGAACCAGGACCAGGACCCAGACTGATACTACCAGCTGTACTACTACAGTACTACCTGTATGGAACCAGGACCCAGACTGAAACTACCAGCTGTACTACTACAGTACTAACTGTATGGAACCAGGACCCAGACGGATACTACTACAGTACTACTACAGTACTACCTGTATGGAACCAGGACCCAGACTGACTACCAGCTGTACTACTACAGTACAACTGTATGGAACCAGGACCAGGACCCAGACTGATAATACCAGCTGTACTACTACAGTACTATCTGTATGGAACCAGGACCCAGACTGATACTACCAGCTGTACTACTACAGTACTACCTGTATGGAACCAGGACCCAGACTGAAACTACCAGCTGTACAACTACAGTACTACCTGTATGGAACCAGGACCCAGACGGATACTACTACAGTACTACTACAGTACTACCTGTATGGAACCAGGACCCAGACTGAAACTACCAGCTGTACTACTACAGTACAACTGTATGGAACCAGGACCAGGACCCAGACTGATACTACCAGCTGTACTACTACAGTACTACCTGTATGGAACCAGGACCCAGACTGATACTACCAGCTGTACTACTACAGTACTACCTGAATGGAACCAAGACCAGGACCCAGACTGAAACTACCAGCTGTACTACTACAGTACTACCTGTATGGAACCAGGACCCAGACTGATACTACCAGCTGTACAACTACAGTACTACCTGTATGGAACCAGGACCCAGACTGATACTACCAGCTGTACTACTACAGTACTACCTGTATGGAACCAGGACCCAGACTGATACTACTACAGTACTACTACAGTACTACCTGTATGGAACCAGGACCCAGACTGATACTACCAGCTGTACTACTACAGTACTACCTGTATGGAACCAGGACCCAGACGGATACTACCAGCTGTACTACTACAGTACTACCTATATGAACCAGGACCCAGACTGAAACTACCAGCTGTACTACTACAGTACTACCTGTATTGAACCAGGACCCAGACTGATACTACCAGCTGTACTACTACAGTACTACCTGTATGGAACCAGGACCCAGACTGATACTACTGTACTACTACAGTACTACCTGTATGGAACCAGGACCCAGACAGATACTAGTACAGTACTACCTGTATGGACCCAGGACCCAGACTGATCCTACCAACTGTACTACTACAGTACTATCTGTATGGAACCAGGACCAGGACCCAGACTGATACTACCAGCTGTACTACTACAGTACTATCTTTATGGAACCAGGACCAGGACCCAGACTGATAATACCAGCTGTACTACTACAGTACTACCTGTATGGAACCAGGACCCAGACTGAAACTACCAGCTGTACTACTACAGTACTACCTGTATGGAACCAGGACCCAGACGGATACTACTACAGTACTACTACAGTACTACCTGTATGGAACCAGGACCCAGACTGAAACTACCAGCTGTACTACTACAGTACAACTGTATGGAACCAGGACCAGGACCCAGACTGATACTACCAGCTGTACTACTACAGTAATACCTGTATGGAACCAGGACCCAGACTGACACTACCAGCAGTACTACTACAGTACTACCTGAATGGAACCAAGACCAGGACCCAGACTGAAACTACCAGCTGTACTACTACAGTACTACCTGTATGGAACCAGGACCCAGACTGATACTACCAGCTGTACTACTACAGTACTACCTGTATGGAACCAGGACCCAGACTGATACTACCAGCTGTACTACTACAGTACTACCTGTATGGAACCAGGACCCAGACTGATACTACTACAGTACTACCTGTATGGAACCAGGATCCAGACGGATACTACCAGCTGTAGTACTACAGTACTACCTATATGAACCAGGACCCAGACTGAAACTACCAGCTGTACTACTACAGTACTACCTGTATGGAACCAGGACCCAGACTGATACCACCAGCTGTACTACTACAGTACTACCTGTATGGAACCAGGACCCAGACTGATACCACCAGCTGTACTACTACAGTACTACCTGTATGTACCAGGACCCAGACTGATACTACCAGCTGTACTACTACAGTACTACCTGAATGAACCAGGACCCAGACTGATACTACTACAGTACTACCTGTATGGAACCAGGACCCAGACTGAAACTACCAGCTGTACTACTACAGTACTACCTGTATGGAACCAGGACCCAGACGGATACTACTACAGTACTACTACAGTACTACCTGTATGGAACCAGGACCCAGACTGAAACTACCAGCTGTACTACTACAGTACAACTGTATGGAACCAGGACCAGGACCCAGACTGATACTACCAGCTGTACTACTACAGTACTACCTGTATGGAACCAGGACCCAGACTGATACTACTACAGTCCTACTACAGTACTACTACAGTACTACCTGTATGGAACCAGGACCCAGACTGATACTACTACAGTAGTACCTGTATGGAACCAGGACCCAGACTGATACTACCAGCTGTACAACTACAGAAACTACCTGAATGAACCAGGACCCAGACTGATACTACTACAGTACTACCTGAATGAACCAGGACCCAGACTGATACTACTACATTACTACCTGTATGGAACCAGGATCCAGACGGATACTACCAGCTGTAGTACTACAGTACTACCTATATGAACCAGGACCCAGACTGAAACTACCAGCTGTACTAATACAGTACTACCTGTATGGAACCAGGACCCAGACTGATACCACCAGCTGTACTACTACAGTACTACCTGTATGTACCAGGACCCAGACTGATACTACCAGCTGTACTACTACAGTACTACCTGAATGAACCCGGACCCAGACTGATACTACTACAGTGCTACCTGTATGGAACCAGGACCCAGACTGATACTACCAGCTGTACAACTACAGTACTACCTGAATGAAACAGGACCCAGACTGATACTACTATACTACCTGAATGAACCAGGACCCAGACTGATACTACTACAGTACTACCTGTACGGAACCAGGACCCAGACTGATACTAGTACAGTACAACCTGTATGGAACCAGGACCCAGACTGAAACTACCAGCTGTACTACTACAGTTCTACCTGAATGGAACCAGGACCCAGACTGATACTACCAGCTGTACTACTACAGTACTACCTGTATGGAACCAGGACCCAGACTGAAACTACCAGCTGTACTACTACAGTACTACTTGTATGGACCAGGACCCAGACTGATACTACCAGCTGTACTACTACAGTACTACCTGAATGAACCAGGACCCAGACTGATACTACTACAGTACTACCTGTATGGAACCAGGACCCAGACTGATACTACTACAGTACTACCTGTATGGAACCAGGACCCATACTGATACTACAAGCTGTACTACTACAGTACTACCTGAATGAACCAGGACCCAGACTGATACTACTTCAGTACTACCTGTATGAACCAGGACCCAGACTGATACTACTACAGTACTACCTGTATGGAACCAGGACCCAGACTGATACTACTACAGTACTACTACAGTACTACCTGTATGGAACCAGGACCCAGACGGATACTACCAGCTGTACTACTACAGTACTACCTATATGAACCAGGACCCAGACTGAAACTACCAGCTGTACTACTACAGTACTACCTGTATGGAACCAGGACCCAGACTGATACCACCAGCTGTACTACTACAGTACTACCTGTATGGACCAGGACCCAGACTGATACTACCAGCTGTACTACTACAGTACTACCTGAATGAACCAGGACCCAGACTGATACTACTACAGTACTACCTGTATGGAACCAGGACCCAGACTGATACTACCAGCTGTACAACTACAGTACTACCTGAATGAAACAGGACCCAGACTGATACTACTATACTACCTGAATTAACCAGGACCCAGACTGATACTACTACAGTACTACCTGTATGGAACCAGGACCCAGACTGATACTAGTACAGTACTACCTGTATGGAACCAGGACCCAGACTGATCCTACCAGCTGTACTACTACAGTACTATCTGTATGGAACCAGGACCAGGACCCAGACTGATACTACCAGCTGTACTACTACAGTACTACCTGTATGGAACCAAGACCAGGACCCAGACTGATACTACCAGCTGTACTACTACAGTACTACCTGTATGGAACCAGGACCCAGACTGAAACTACCAGCTGTACTACTACAGTACTACCTGTATGGAACCAGGACCCAGACGGATACTACTACAGTACTACTACAGTACTACCTGTATGGAACCAGGACCCAGACTGAAACTACCAGCTGTACTACTACAGTACAACTGTATGGAACCAGGACCAGGACCCAGACTGATTCTACCAGCTGTACTACTACAGTACTACCTGAATGGAACCAAGACCAGGACCCAGACTGATACTACCAGCTGTACTACTACAGTACTACCTGTATGGAACCAGGACCCAGACTGATACTACCAGCTGTACAACTACAGTACTACCTGTATGGAACCAGGACCCAGACTGATACTACCAGCTGTACTACTACAGTACTACCTGTATGGAACCAGGACCCAGACTGATACTACTACAGTACTACTACAGTACTACCTGTATGGAACCAGGACCCAGACTGATACTACTGTACTACTACAGTACTACCTGTATGGAACCAGGACCCAGACGGATACTACCAGCTGTACTACTACAGTACTACCTATATGAACCAGGACCCAGACTGAAACTACCAGCTGTACTACTACAGTACTACCTGTATTGAACCAGGACCCAGACTGATACTACCAGCTGTACTACGACAGTACTACCTGCATGGAACCAGGACCCAGACTGATCCTACCAGCTGTACTACTACAGTACTATCTGTATGGAACCAGGACCAGGACCCAGACTGATACTACCAGCTGTACTACTACAGTACTACCTGTATGGAACCAGGACCCAGACTGAAACTACCAGCTGTACTACTACAGTACTACCTGTATGGAACCAGGACCCAGACGGATACTACTACAGTACTACTACAGTACTACCTGTATGGAACCAGGACCCAGACTGAAACTACCAGCTGTACTACTACAGTACAACTGTATGGAACCAGGACCAGGACCCAGACTGATTCTACCAGCTGTACTACTACAGTACTACCTGAATGGAACCAAGACCAGGACCCAGACTGATACTACCAGCTGTACTACTACAGTACTACCTGTATGGAACCAGGACCCAGACTGATACTACCAGCTGTACAACTACAGTACTACCTGTATGAACCAGGACCCAGACTGATACTACCAGCTGTACTACTACAGTACTACCTGTATGGAACCAGGACCCAGACTGATACTACTACAGTACTACTACAGTACTACCTGTATGGAACCAGGACCCAGACTGATACTACCTGTACTACTACAGTACTACCTGTATGGAACCAGGACCCAGACGGATACTACCAGCTGTACTAATACAGTACTAGCTATATGAACCAGGACCCAGACTGAAACTACCAGCTGTACTACTACAGTACTACCTGTATGGAACCAGGACCCAGACTGATACTACCAGCTGTACTACTACAGTACTACCTGTATGGAACCAGGACCCAGACTGATACTACCAGCTGTACTACTACAGTACTACCTGTATGGAACCAGGACCCAGACTGATACTACTAGCAGTACTACTACAGTACTACCTGTATGGAACCAGGACCCAGACTGATACTACAGCTGTACTACTACAGTACTACCTGTATGGAACCAGGACCCAGACTGATACTACCAGCTGTACTACTACAGTACTACCTGTATGAACCAGGACCCAGACTGATACTACCAGCTGTACTACTACAGTACTACCTGTATTGAACCAGGACCCAGACTGATACTACCAGCTGTACTACTACAGTACTACCTGAATGAACCCGGACCCAGACTGATACTACTACAGTACTACCTGTATGGAACCAGGACCCAGACTGATACTACCAGCTGTACTACTACAGTACTACCTGAATGAAACAGGACCCAGACTGATACTACTATACTACCTGAATGAACCAGGACCCAGACTGATACTACTACAGTACTACCTGTATGGAACCAGGACCCAGACTGATACTAGCGTACAGTACAACCTGTATGGAACCAGGACCCAGACTGATACTACCAGCTGTACTACTACAGTTCTACCTGTATGGAACCAGGACCCAGACTGAAACTACCAGCTGTACTACTACAGTTCTACCTGAATGGAACCAGGACCCAGACTGATACTACCAGCTGTACTACTACAGTACTACCTGTATGGAACCAGGACCCAGACTGAAACTACCAGCTGTACTACTACAGTACTACTTGTATGGACCAGGACCCAGACTGATACTACCAGCTGTACTACTACAGTACTACCTGAATGAACCAGGACCCAGACTGATACTACTACAGTACTACCTGTATGGAACCAGGACCCAGACTGATACTACTACAGTACTACCTGTATGGAACCAGGACCCATACTGATACTACAAGCTGTACTACTACAGTACTACCTGAATGAACCAGGACCCAGACTGATACTACTTCAGTACTACCTGTATGAACCAGGACCCAGACTGATACTACTACAGTACTACCTGAATGGAACCAGGACCCAGACTGATACTACTACAGTACTACTACAGTACTACCTGTATGGAACCAGGACCCAGACGGATACTATCAGCTGTACTACTACAGTACTACCTATATGAACCAGGACCCAGACTGAAACTACCAGCTGTACTACTACAGTACTACCTGTATGGAACCAGGACCCAGACTGATACCACCAGCTGTACTACTACAGTACTACCTGTATGGACCAGGACCCAGACTGATACTACCAGCTGTACTACTACAGTACTACCTGTATGGAACCAGGACCCAGACTGATACTACTACAGTACTACCTGTATGGAACCAGGACCCAGACTGATACTACCAGCTGTACAACTACAGTACTACCTGAATGAAACAGGACCCAGACTGATACTACTATACTACCTGAATTAACCAGGACCCAGACTGATACTACTACAGTACTACCTGTATGGAACCAGGACCCAGACTGATACTAGTACAGTACTACCTGTATGGAACCAGGACCCAGACTGATCCTACCAGCTGTACTACTACAGTACTATCTGTATGGAACCAGGACCAGGACCCAGACTGATACTACCAGCTGTACTACTACAGTACTATCTGTATGGAACCAGGACCAGGACCCAGACTGATACTACCAGCTGTACTACTACAGTACTACCTGTATGGAACCAGGACCCAGACTGAAACTACCAGCTGTACTACTACAGTACTACCTGTATGGAACCAGGACCCAGACGGATACTACTACAGTACTACTACAGTACTACCTGTATGGAACCAGGACCCAGACTGAAACTACCAGCTGTACTACTACAGTACAACTGTATGGAACCAGGACCAGGACCCAGACTGATTCTACCAGCTGTACTACTACAGTACTACCTGAATGGAACCAAGACCAGGACCCAGACTGATACTACCAGCTGTACTACTACAGTACTACCTGTATGGAACCAGGACCCAGACTGATACTACCAGCTGTACAACTACAGTACTACCTGTATGGAACCAGGACCCAGACTGATACTACCAGCTGTACTACTACAGTACTACCTGTATGGAACCAGGACCCAGACTGATACTACTACAGTACTACTACAGTACTACCTGTATGGAACCAGGACCCAGTCTGATACTACTGTACTACTACAGTACTACCTGTATGGAACCAGGACCCAGACTGATACTACCAGCTGTACTACTACAGTACTACCTGTATTGAACCAGGACCCAGACTGATACTACCAGCTGTACTACTACAGTACTACCTGTATGGAACCAGGACCCAGACTGATACTACCAGCTGTACTACTACAGTACTACCTGTATGGAACCAGGACCCAGACTGATACTACTGTACTACTACAGTACTATCTGTATGGAACCAGGACCAGGACCCAGACTGATACTACCAGCTGTACTACTACAGTACTACCTGTATGGAACCAGGACCCAGACTGAAACTACCAGCTGTACTACTACAGTACTACCTGTATGGAACCAGGACCCAGACTGATACTACTACTGTACTACTACAGTACTACCTGTATGGAACCAGGACCCAGACTGATACTACCAGCTGTACTACTACAGTACTACCTGTATGGAACCAGGACCGCCCAGACTGATACTACCAGCTGTACTACTACAGTACTACCTGTATGGAACCAGCGACCCAGACTGATACTACCAGCTGTACTACTACAGTACTACCTGTATGGAACCAGGACCCAGACTGATACTACCAGCTGTACTACTACAGTACTACCTGTATGGAACCAGGACCCAGACTGATACTACCAGCTGTACTACTACAGTACTACCTGTATGGAACCAGGACCCAGACTGATACTACCACTGTACTACTACAGTACTACCTGTATGGAACCAGGACCCAGACTGATACTACCAGCTGTACTACTACAGTACTACCTGTATGGAACCAGGACCCAGACTGATACTACCAGCTGTACTACTACAGTACTACCTGTATGGAACCAGGACCCAGACTGAAACTACCAGCTGTACTACTACAGTACTACCTGTATGGAACCAGGACCCAGACTGATACTACCAGCTGTACTACTACAGTACTACCTGTATGGAACCAGGACCCAGACTGATACTACCAGCTGTACTACTACAGTAACTACCTGTATGGAACCAGGACCCAGACTGATACTACTACAGTACTACCTGATAACAACCAGACTGCTACTACTACAGTACTACCTGTATGGAACCAGGACCCAGACTGATACTACCTACAGTACTACCTTGAACCAGACCCAGACTGATACTACTACAGTACTACCTGTATGGAACCAGGACCCAGACTGATACTACCCGTACAGTACTACCTGTATGGAACCAGGACCCAGACTGATACTACTACTGTACTACTACAGTACTACCTGTATGGAACCAGGACCCAGGCTGATACTACCAGCTGTACTACTACAGTACTACCTGTATGGAACCAGGACCCAGACTGATACTACCAGCTGTACTACTACAGTACTACCTGTATGGAACCAGGACCCAGACTGATACTACCAGCTGTACTACTACAGTAATACCTGTATGGAACCAGGACCCAGACTGATACTACCAGCTGTACTACTACAGTACTACCTGTATGGAACCAGGACCCAGACTGATACTACCAGCTGTACTACTACAGTACTACCTGTATGGAACCAGGACCCAGACTGATACTACCAGCTGTACTACTACAGTACTACCTGTATGGAACCAGGACCCAGACTGATACTACCAGCTGTACTACTACAGCACTACCTGTATGGAACCAGGACCCAGACTGATACTACCAGCTGTACTACTACAGTACTACCTGTATGGAACCAGGACCCAGACTGAAACTACCAGCTGTACTACTACAGTACTACCTGTATGGAACCAGGACCCAGACTGATACTACCAGCTGTACTACTACAGTACTACCTGTATGGAACCAGGACCCAGACTGATACTACCAGCTGTACTACTACAGTACTACCTATATGAACCAGGACCCAGACTGAAACTACCAGCTGTACTACTACAGTACTACCTGTATGGAACCAGGACCCAGACTGATACCACCAGCTGTACTACTACAGTACTACCTGTATGGAACCAGGACCCAGACTGATACTACCAGCTGTACTACTACAGTACTACCTGTATGGAACCAGGACCCAGACTGATACTACCAGCTGTACTACTACAGTACTACCTGTATGAACCAGGACCCAGACTGATACTACCAGCTGTACTACTACAGTACTACCTGTATTGAACCAGGACCCAGACTGATACTACCAGCTGTACTACTACAGTACTACCTGTATGGAACCAGGACCCAGACGGATACTACTACAGTACTACTACAGTACTACCTGTATGGAACCAGGACCCAGACTGAAACTACCAGCTGTACTACTACAGTACAACTGTATGGAACCAGGACCAGGACCCAGACTGATACTACCAGCTGTACTACTACAGTAATACCTGTATGGAACCAGGACCCAGACTGATACTACCAGCTGTACTACTACAGTACTACCTGTATGGAACCAAGACCAGGACCCAGACTGAAACTACCAGCTGTACTACTACAGTACTACCTGTATGGAACCAGGACCCAGACTGATACTACCAGCTGTACTACTACAGTACTACCTGTATGGAACCAGGACCCAGACTGATACTACTGTACTACTACAGTACTACCTGTATGGAACCAGGACCCAGACGGATACTACCAGCTGTACTACTACAGTACTACCTATATGAACCAGGACCCAGACTGAAACTACCAGCTGTACTACTACAGTACTACCTGTATGGAACCAGGACCCAGACTGATACTACCAGCTGTACTACTACAGTACTACCTGTATGGAACCAGGACCCAGACTGATACTACTGTACTACTACAGTACTACCTGTATGGAACCAGGACCCAGACTGATACTACCAGCTGTACTACCTGTATGGAACCAGGACCCAGACTGATACTACTACAGTACTACTACAGTACTACCTGTATGGAACCAGGACCCAGACTGATACTACTGTACTACTACAGTACTACCTGTATGGAACCAGGACCCAGACGGATACTACCAGCTGTACTACTCCAGTACTACCTATATGAACCAGGACCCAGACTGAAACTACCAGCTGTACTACTACAGTACTACCTGTATTGAACCAGGACCCAGACTGATTCTACCAGCTGTACTACTACATTACTACCTGTATGGAACCAGGACCCAGACTGATACTACTGTACTACTACAGTACTACCTGTATGGAACCAGGACCCAGACGGATACTACCAGCTGTACTACTACAGTACTACCTATATGAACCAGGACCCAGACTGAAACTACCAGCTGTACTACTACATTACTACCTGTATGGAACCAGGACCCAGACTGATACTACCAGCTGTACTACAACAGTACTACCTGTATGGACCAGGACCCAGACTGATACTACCAGCTGTACTACTACAGTACTACCTGTATGGAACCAGGACCCAGACTGAAACTACCAGCTGTACTACTACAGTACTACCTGTATGGACCAGGACCCAGACTGATACTACCAGCTGTACTACTACAGTACTACCTGAATGAACCAGGACCCAGACTGATACTACTACAGTAGTACCTGTATGGAACCAGGACCCAGACTGATACTACCAGCTGTACAACTACAGAAACTACCTGAATGAACCAGGACCCAGACTGATACTACTACAGTACTACCTGAATGAACCAGGACCCAGACTGCTACTACTACAGTACTACCTGTATGGAACCAGGACCCAGACTGATACTACTACAGTACTACCTGAATGAACCAGGACCCAGACTGATACTACTACAGTACTACCTGTATGGAACCAGGACCCAGACTGATACTAGTACAGTACTACCTGAATGGAACCAGGACCCAGACTGATACTACTACAGTACTACTACAGTACTACCTGTATGGAACCAGGACCCAGGCTGATACTACCAGCTGTACTACTACAGTACTACCTGTATGAAACCAGGACCCAGACTGAAACTACCAGCTGTACTACTACAGTACTACCTGAATGGAACCAGGACCCAGACTGATACTACCAGCTGTACTACTACAGTAATACCTGTATGGACCAGGACCCAGACTGATCCTACCAGCTGTACTACTACAGTACTACCTGTATGGACCCAGGACCCAGACTGATCCTACCAGCTGTACTACTACAGTACTACCTGTATGGAACCAGGACCCAGTCTGATACTACTGTACTACTACAGTACTACCTGTATGGAACCAGGACCCAGATTGATACTACCAGCTGTACTACTACAGCACTACCTATATGAACCAGGACCCAGACTGAAACTACCAGCTGTACTACTACAGTACTACTTGTATGGAACCAGGACCCAGACTGATACTACCAGCTGTACTACTACAGTACTACCTGTATTGAACCAGGACCCAGACTGATACTACTGTACTACTACAGTACTACCTGTATGGAACCAGGACCCAGACGGATACTATCAGCTGTACTACTACAGTACTACCTATATGAACCAGGACCCAGACTGAAACTACCAGCTGTACTACTACAGTACTACCTGTATGGAACCAGGACCCAGACTGATACTACCAGCTGTACTACTACAGTACTACCTGTATGGAACCAGAATCCAGACGGATACTACCAGCTGTAGTACTACAGTACTACCTATATGAACCAGGACCCAGACTGAAACTACCAGCTGTACTACTACAGTACTACCTGTATGGAACCAGGACCCTGACTGATACCACCAGCTGTACTACTACAGTACTACCTGTATGGAACCAGGACCCAGACTGATACTACTAGCTGTACTACTACAGTACTACCTGTATGGAACCAGGACCCAGACGGATACTACCAGCTGTACTACTACAGTACTACCTATATG
The DNA here is from genome assembly GCF_905237065.1 of Salmo salar. Taxonomy (NCBI): domain Eukaryota; kingdom Metazoa; phylum Chordata; class Actinopteri; order Salmoniformes; family Salmonidae; genus Salmo; species Salmo salar. The sequence continues at coordinate 56,618 of NW_025550952.1, read as the reverse complement.
AACCAGGACCCAGACTGAAACTACCAGCTGTACTACTACAGTACTACCTGTATTGAACCAGGACCCAGACTGATACTACCAGCTGTACTACTACAGTACTACCTGTATGGAACCAGGACCCAGACGGATACTACTACAGTACTACTACAGTACTACCTGTATGGAACCAGGACCCAGACTGAAACTACCAGCTGTACTACTACAGTACAACTGTATGGAACCAGGACCAGGACCCAGACTGATACTACCAGCTGTACTACTACAGTAATACCTGTATGGAACCAGGACCCAGACTGATACTACCAGCTGTACTACTACAGTACTACCTGTATGGAACCAAGACCAGGACCCAGACTGAAACTACCAGCTGTACTACTACAGTACTACCTGTATGGAACCAGGACCCAGACTGATACTACCAGCTGTACTACTACAGTACTACCTGTATGGAACCAGGACCCAGACTGATACTACGCTGTACTACTACAGTACTACCTGTATGGAACCAGGACCCAGACGGATACTACCAGCTGTACTACTACAGTACTACCTATATGAACCAGGACCCAGACTGAAACTACCAGCTGTACTACTACAGTACTACCTGTATGGAACCAGGACCCAGACTGATACTACCAGCTGTACTACTACAGTACTACCTGTATGGAACCAGGACCCAGACTGATACTACTGTACTACTACAGTACTACCTGTATGGAACCAGGACCCAGACGGATACTACCAGCTGTACTACTACAGTACTACCTGTATGAACCAGGACCCAGACTGAAACTACCAGCTGTACTACTACATTACTACCTGTATGGAACCAGGACCCAGACTGATACTACCAGCTGTACTACTACAGTACTACCTGTATGGAACCAGGACCCAGACTGATACTACCAGCTGTACTACTACAGTACTACCTGTATGGAACCAGGACCCAGACTGATACTACCAGCTGTACTACTACAGTACTACCTGTATGGACCAGGACCCAGACTGATACTACCAGCTGTACTACTACAGTACTACCTGTATGAACCAGGACCCAGACTGATACTACTACAGTAGTACCTGTATGGAACCAGGACCCAGACTGATACTACCAGCTGTACTACTACAGTAACTACCTGAATGAACCAGGACCCAGACTGATACTACTACAGTACTACCTGAATGAACCAGGACCCAGACTGATACTACTACAGTACTACCTGTATGGAACCAGGACCCAGACTGATACTACTACAGTACTACCTGTATGGAACCAGGACCCAGACTGATACTAGTACTACGTACTACCTGTATGGAACCAGGACCCAGACTGATACTACCAGCTGTACTACTACAGTACTACCTGTATGGAACCAGGACCCAGACTGAAACTACCAGCTGTACTACTACAGTACTACCTGTATGGAACCAGGACCCAGACTGATACTACCAGCTGTACTACTACAGTACTACCTGTATGGAACCAGGACCCAGACTGATACTACCAGCTGTACTACTACAGTACTACCTGTATGGAACCAGGACCCAGACTGATACTACTACAGTACTACTACAGTACTACCTGTATGGAACCAGGACCCAGACTGATACTACAGCTGTACTACTACAGTACTACCTGTATGGAACCAGGACCCAGACTGATACTACCAGCTGTACTACTACAGCACTACCTGTATGAACCAGGACCCAGACTGATACTACCAGCTGTACTACTACAGTACTACCTGTATTGAACCAGGACCCAGACTGATACTACGCTGTACTACTACAGTACTACCTGTATGGAACCAGGACCCAGACTGACACTACCAGCTGTACTACTACAGTACTACCTGTATGGAACCAGGACCCAGACTGATACTACTACAGTACTACTACAGTACTACCTGTATGGAACCAGGACCCAGACTGATACTACCAGCTGTACTACTACAGTACTACCTGTATGGAACCAGGACCAACCCAGACTGATACTACCAGCTGTACTACTACAGTAATACCTGTATGGAACCAGGACCCAGACTGATACTACCAGCTGTACTACTACAGTACTACCTGTATGGAACCAAACCAGGACCCAGACTGAAACTACCAGCTGTACTACTACAGTACTACCTGTATGGAACCAGGACCCAGACTGATACTACCAGCTGTACTACTACAGAACTATCTGTATGGTACCAGGACCCAGACTGATACTACTACAGTACTACTACAGTACTACCTGTATGGAACCAGGACCCAGACTGATACTACTGTACTACTACAGTACTACCTGTATGGAACCAGGACCCAGACGGATACTACCAGCTGTACTACTACAGTACTACCTATATGAACCAGGACCCAGACTGAAACTACCAGCTGTACTACTACAGTACTACCTGTATTGAACCAGGACCCAGACTGATACTACCAGCTGTACTACTACAGTACTACCTGTATGGAACCAGGACCCAGACTGATACTACTGTACTACTACAGTACTACCTGTATGGAACCAGGACCCAGACGGATACTACCAGCTGTACTACTACAGTACTACCTATATGAACCAGGACCCAGACTGAAACTACCAGCTGTACTACTACATTACTACCTGTATGGAACCAGGACCCAGACTGATACTACCAGCTGTACTACTACAGTACTACCTGTATGGACCAGGACCCAGACTGATACTACCAGCTGTACTACTACAGTACTACCTGTATGGAACCAGGACCCAGACTGAAACTACCAGCTGTACTACTACAGTACTACCTGTATGGACCAGGACCCAGACTGATACTACCAGCTGTACTACTACAGTACTACCTGAATGAACCAGGACCCAGACTGATACTACTACAGTAGTACCTGTATGGAACCAGGACCCAGACTGATACTACCAGCTGTACAACTACAGAAACTACCTGAATGAACCAGGACCCAGACTGATACTACTACAGTACTACCTGAATGAACCAGGACCCAGACTGATACTACTACAGTACTACCTGTATGGAACCAGGACCCAGACTGATACTACTACAGTACTACCTGTATGGAACCAGGACCCAGACTGATACTAGTACAGTACTACCTGTATGGAACCAGGACCCAGACTGATACTACCAGCTGTACTACTACAGTACTACCTGTATGGAACCAGGACCCAGACTGATACTACCAGCTGTACTACTACAGTACTACCTGTATGGAACCAGGACCCAGACTGATACTACTACAGTACTACTACAGTACTACCTGTATGGAACCAGGACCCAGACTGATACTACCAGCTGTACTACTACAGTACTACCTGTATGGAACCAGGACCCAGACTGATACTACCAGCTGTACTACTACAGTACTACCTGTATTGAACCAGGACCCAGACTGATACTACTGTACTACTACAGTACTATCTGTATGGAACCAGGACCAGGACCCAGACTGATACTACCAGCTGTACTACTACAGTACTACCTGTATGGAACCAGGACCAAGACTGAAACTACCAGCTGTACTACTACAGTACTACCTGTATGGAACCAGGACCCAGACTGATACTACCAGCTGTACTACTACAGTACTACCTGTATGGAACCAGGACCCAGACTGATACTACTACAGTACTACTACAGTACTACCTGTATGGAACCAGGACCCAGACTGATATTACTGTACTACTACAGTACTACCTGTATGGAACCAGGACCCAGACTGATACTACCAGGTGTACTACTACAGCACTACCTATATGAACCAGGACCCAGACTGAAACTACCAGCTGTACTACTACAGTACAACCTGTATGGAACCAGGACCCAGACTGATACTACCAGCTGTACTACTACAGTACTACCTGTATGGAACCAGGACCCAGACTGAAACTACCAGCTGTACTACTACAGTACTACCTGTATGGAACCAGGACCCAGACTGATACTACCAGCTGTACTACTACAGTACTACCTGTATGGAACCAGGACCCAGACTGATACTACCAGCTGTACTACTACAGTACTACCTGTATGGAACCAGGACCCAGACTGATACTACTACAGTACTACTACAGTACTACCTGTATGGAACCAGGACCCAGTCTGATACTACTGTACTACTACAGTACTACCTGTATGGAACCAGGACCCAGACTGATCCTACCAGCTGTACTACTACAACACTACCTATATGAACCAGGACCCAGACTGAAACTACCAGCTGTACTACTACAGTACTACTTGTATGGAACCAGGACCCAGACTGATACTACCAGCTGTACTACTACAGTACTACCTGTATTGAACCAGGACCCAGACTGATACTACCTGTACTACTACAGTACTACCTGTATGGAACCAGGACCCAGACGGATACTACCAGCTGTACTACTACAGTACTACCTATATGAACCAGGACCCAGACTGAAACTACCAGCTGTACTACTACAGTACTACCTGTATGGAACCAGGACCCAGACTGATACTACCAGCTGTACTACTACAGTACTACCTGTATGGAACCAGAATCCAGACGGATACTACCAGCTGTAGTACTACAGTACTACCTATATGAACCAGGACCCAGACTGAAACTACCAGCTGTACTACTACAGTACTACCTGTATGGAACCAGGACCCAGACTGATACCACCAGCTGTACTACTACAGTACTACCTGTATGGAACCAGGACCCAGACTGATACTACTAGCTGTACTACTACAGTACTACCTGTATGGAACCAGGACCCAGACGGATACTACCAGCTGTACTACTACAGTACTACCTATATGAACCAGGACCCAGACTGAAACTACCAGCTGTACTACTACAGTACTACCTGTATTGAACCAGGACCCAGACTGATACTACCAGCTGTACTACTACAGTACTACCTGTATGGAACCAGGACCCAGACGGATACTACTACAGTACTACTACAGTACTACCTGTATGGAACCAGGACCCAGACTGAAACTACCAGCTGTACTACTACAGTACAACTGTATGGAACCAGGACCAGGACCCAGACTGATACTACCAGCTGTACTACTACAGTAATACCTGTATGGAACCAGGACCCAGACTGATACTACCAGCTGTACTACTACAGTACTACCTGAATGGAACCAAGACCAGGACCCAGACTGAAACTACCAGCTGTACTACTACAGTACTACCTGTATGGAACCAGGACCCAGACTGATACTACCAGCTGTACTACTACAGTACTACCTGTATGGAACCAGGACCCAGACTGATACTACTACAGTACTACTACAGTACTACCTGTATGGAACCAGGACCCAGTCTGATACTACTGTACTACTACAGTACTACCTGTATGGAACCAGGACCCAGACTGATACTACCAGCTGTACTACTACAACACTACCTATATGAACCAGGACCCAGACTGATACTACCAGCTGTACTACTACAGTACTACCTGTATGGAACCAGGACCCAGACTGATACTACCAGCTGTACTACTACAGTACTACCTGTATTGAACCAGGACCCAGACTGATACTACTGTACTACTACAGTACTACCTGTATGGAACCAGGACCCAGACGGATACTATCAGCTGTACTACTACAGTACTACCTATATGAACCAGGACCCAGACTGAAACTACCAGCTGTACTACTACAGTACTACCTGTATTGAACCAGGACCCAGACTGATACTACCAGCTGTACTACTACAGTACTACCTGTATGGAACCAGGACCAAGACTGCAACTACCAGCTGTACTACTACAGTACTACCTGTATGGAACCAGGACCCAGACTGATCCTACCAGCTGTACTACTACAGTACTACCTGTATGGAACCAGGACCCAGACTGATACTACTACAGTACTACTACAGTACTACCTGTATGGAACCAGGACCCAGACTGATATTACTGTACTACTACAGTACTACCTGTATGGAACCAGGACCCAGACTGATACTACCAGGTGTACTACTACAGCACTACCTGTATGGAACCAGGACCCAGACTGAAACTACCAGCTGTACTACTACAGTACAACCTGTATGGAACCAGGACCCAGACTGATACTACCAGCTGTACTACTACAGTACTACCTGTATGGAACCAGGACCCAGACTGAAACTACCAGCTGTACTACTACAGTACTACCTGTATGGAACCAGGACCCAGACTGATACTACCAGCTGTACTACTACAGTACTACCTGTATGGAACCAGGACCCAGACTGATACTACCAGCTGTACTACTACAGTACTACCTGTATGGAACCAGGACCCAGACTGATACTACTACAGTACTACTACAGTACTACCTGTATGGAACCAGGACCCAGTCTGATACTACTGTACTACTACAGTACTACCTGTATGGAACCAGGACCCAGACTGATACTACCAGCTGTACTACTACAGCACTACCTATATGAACCAGGACCCAGACTGAAACTACCAGCTGTACTACTACAGTACTACTTGTATGGAACCAGGACCCAGACTGATACTACCAGCTGTACTACTACAGTACTACCTGTATTGAACCAGGACCCAGACTGATACTACTGTACTACTACAGTACTACCTGTATGGAACCAGGACCCAGACGGATACTATCAGCTGTACTACTACAGTACTACCTATATGAACCAGGACCCAGACTGAAACTACCAGCTGTACTACTACAGTACTACCTGTATGGAACCAGGACCCAGACTGATACTACCAGCTGTACTACTACAGTACTACCTGTATGGAACCAGAATCCAGACGGATACTACCAGCTGTAGTACTACAGTACTACCTATATGAACCAGGACCCAGACTGAAACTACCAGCTGTACTACTACAGTACTACCTGTATGGAACCAGGACCCAGACTGATACCACCAGCTGTACTACTACAGTACTACCTGTATGGAACCAGGACCCAGACTGATACTACCAGCTGTACTACTACAGTACTACCTGTATGGAACCAGGACCCAGACGGATACTACCAGCTGTACTACTACAGTACTACCTATATGAACCAGGACCCAGACTGAAACTACCAGCTGTACTACTACAGTACTACCTGTATTGAACCAGGACCCAGACTGATACTACCAGCTGTACTACTACAGTACTACCTGTATGGAACCAGGACCCAGACGGATACTACTACTGTACTACTACAGTACTACCTGTATGGAACCAGGACCCAGACTGAAACTACCAGCTGTACTACTACAGTACAACTGTATGGAACCAGGACCAGGACCCAGACTGATACTACCAGCTGTACTACTACAGTAATACCTGTATGGAACCAGGACCCAGACTGATACTACCAGCTGTACTACTACAGTACTACCTGAATGGAACCAAGACCAGGACCCAGACTGAAACTACCAGCTGTACTACTACAGTACTACCTGTATGGAACCAGGACCCAGACTGATACTACCAGCTGTACTACTACAGTACTACCTGTATGGAACCAGGACCCAGACTGATACTACTACAGTACTACTACAGTACTACCTGTATGGAACCAGGACCCAGACTGATACTACAGCTGTACTACTACAGTACTACCTGTATGGAACCAGGACCCAGACTGATACTACCAGCTGTACTACTACAGTACTACCTGTATGAACCAGGACCCAGACTGATACTACCAGCTGTACTACTACAGTACTACCTGTATTGAACCAGGACCCAGACTGATACTACCAGCTGTACTACTACATTACTACCTGTATGGAACCAGGACCCAGACTGATACTACTGTACTACTACAGTACTACCTGTATGGAACCAGGACCCAGACGGATACTACCAGCTGTACTACTACAGTACTACCTATATGAACCAGGACCCAGACTGAAACTACCAGCTGTACTACTACATTACTACCTGTATGGAACCAGGACCCAGACTGATACTACCAGCTGTACTACTACAGTACTACCTGTATGGACCAGGACCCAGACTGATACTACCAGCTGTACTACTACAGTACTACCTGTATGGAACCAGGACCCAGACTGATACTACCAGCTGTACTACTACAGTAATACCTGTATGGAACCAGGACCCAGACTGATACTACCAGCTGTACTACTACAGTACTACCTGAATGGAACCAGGACCCAGACTGATACTACTACAGTACTACCTGTATGGAACCAGGACCCAGACTGATACTACCAGCTGTACAACTACAGTAACTACCTGTATGAACCAGGACCCAGACTGATACTACTACAGTACTACCTGAATGAACCAGGACCCAGACTGATACTACTACAGTACTACCTGTATGGAACCATGACCCAGACTGATACTACTACAGTACTACCTGTATGGAACCTGGACCCAGACTGATACTAGTACAGTACTACCTGTATGGAACCAGGACCCAGACTGATACTACCAGCTGTACTACTACAGTACTACCTGTATGGAACCAGGACCCAGACTGAAACTACCAGCTGTACTACTACAGTACTACCTGTATGGAACCAGGACCCAGACTGATACTACCAGCTGTACTACTACAGTACTACCTGTATGGAACCAGGACCCAGACTGATACTACCAGCTGTACTACTACAGTACTACCTGTATGGAACCAGGACCCAGACTGATACTACTACTGTACTACTACAGTACTACCTGTATGGAACCAGGACCCAGACGGATACTATCAGCTGTACTACTACAGCACTACCTATATGAACCAGGACCCAGACTGAAACTACCAGCTGTACTACTACAGTGCTACTTGTATGGAACCAGGACCCAGACTGATACTACCAGCTGTACTACTACAGTACTACCTGTATTGAACCAGGACCCAGACTGATACTACCAGCTGTACTACTACAGTACTACCTGTATGGAACCAGGACCCAGACTGATACTACTACAGTACTACCTGTATGGAACCAGGACCCAGACTGATACTACCAGCTGTACAACTATAGTACTACCTGAATGAACCAGGACCCAGACTGATACTACTACAGTACTACCTGAATGAACCAGGACCCAGACTGATACTAGTACAGTACTACCTGAATGGAACCAGGACCCAGACTGATACTACTACAGTACTACTACAGTACTACCTGTATGGAACCAGGACCCAGGCTGATACTACCAGCTGTACTACTACAGTACTACCTGTATGGAACCAGGACCCAGACTGAAACTACCAGCTGTACTACTACAGTACTACCTGAATGGAACCAGGACCCAGACTGATACTACCAGCTGTACTACTACAGTACTACCTGTATGGAACCAGGACCCAGACTGATACTACCAGCTGTACTACTACAGTAATACCTGTATGGACCAGGACCCAGACTGATCCTACCAGCTGTACTACTACAGTACTACATGTATGGACCCAGGACCCAGACTGATACTACCAGCAGTACTACTACAGTACTATCTGTATGGAACCAGGATCAGGACCCAGACTGATACTACCAGCTGTACTACTAGAGTAATACCTGTATGGAACCAGGACCCAGACTGATACTACCAGCTGTACTACTACAGTACTACCTGAATGGAACCAGGACCAGGACCCAGACTGATACTACCAGCTGTACTACTAGAGTACTACCTGTATGGAACCAGGACCCAGACTGATACTACCAGCTGTACAACTACAGTACTACCTGAATGGAACCAGGACCCAGACTAATCGTACCAGCTGTACTACTACAGTACTACCTGTATGGAACCAGGACCCAGACTGATCCTACCAGCTGTACTACTACAGTACTATCTGTATGGAACCAGGACCAGGACCCAGACGGATACTACCAGCTGTACTACTACAGTACTACCTATATGAACCAGGACCCAGACTGAAACTACCAGCTGTACTACTACAATACTACCTGTATTGAACCAGGACCCAGACTGATGCTACCAGCTGTACTACTACAGTACTACCTGTATGGAACCAGGACGCAGACTGATACTACTGTACTACTACAGTACTACCTGTATGGAACCAGGACCCAGACGGATACTACCAGCTGTACTACTACAGTACTACCTATATGAACCAGGACCCAGACTGAAACTACCAGCTGTACTACTACAGTACTACCTGTATGGAACCAGGACCCAGACTGAAACTACCAGCTGTACTACTACAGTACTACCTGTATGGAACCAGGACCCACCCAGACTGAAACTACCAGCTGTACTACTACAGTACTACCTGTATGGACCAGGACCCAGACTGATATTACCAGCTGTACTACTACAGTACGACCTGAATGAACCAGGACCCAGACTGATACTACTACAGTACTACCTGTATGGAACCAGGACCCAGACTGATACTACCAGCTGTACAACTATAGTACTACCTGAATGAACCAGGACCCAGACTGATACTACTACAGTACTACCTGAATGGAACCAGGACCCAGACTGATACTACTACAGTACTACTACAGTAGTACCTGTATAGAACCAGGACCCAGGCTGATACTACCAGCTGTACTACTACAGTACTACCTGTATGGAACCAGGACCCAGACTGAAACTACCAGCTGTACTACTACAGTACTACCTGAATGGAACCAGGACCCAGACTGATACTACCAGCTGTACTACTACAGTACTACCTGTATGGAACCAGGACCCAGACTGATACTACCAGCTGTACTACTACAGTAATACCTGTATAGAGCAGGACCCAGACTGATCCTACCAGCTGTACTACTACAGTACTACATGTATGGACCCAGGACCCAGACTGATCCTACCAGCTGTACTACTACAGTACTACCTGAATGGAACCAGGACCAGGACCCAGACTGAAACTACCAGCTGTACTACTACAGTACTACCTGTATGGAACCAGGACCCAGACTGATACTACCAGCTGTACAACTACAGTACTACCTGAATGGAACCAGGACCCAGACTGATCCTACCAGCTGTACTACTACAGTACTACCTGTATGGACCCAGGACCCAGACTGATCCTACCAGCTGTACTACTACAGTACTATCTGTATGGAACCAGGACCAGGACCCAGACTGATACTACCAGCTGTACTACTACAGTACTATCTGTATGGAACCAGGACCAGGACCCAGACTGATACTACCAGCTGTACTACTACAGTACTACCTGAATGGAACCAGGACCAGGACCCAGACTGAAACTACCAGCTGTACTACTACAGTACTACCTGTATGGAACCAGGACCCAGACTGATACTACCAGCTGTACAACTACAGTACTACCTGTATGGAACCAGGACCCAGACTGATACTACCAGCTGTACTACTACAGTACTACCTGTATGGAACCAGGACCCAGACTGATACTACCAGCTGTACAACTACAGTACTACCTGTATGGAACCAGGACCCAGACTGATACTACCAGCTGTACTACTACAGTACTACCTGTATGGAACCAGGACCCAGACTGAAACTACCAGCTGTACTACTACAGTACAACCTGTATGGAACCAGGACCAGGACCCAGACTGATACTACCAGCTGTACTACTAGAGTAATACCTGTATGGAACCAGGACCCAGACTGATACTACCAGCTGTACTACTACAGTACTACCTGAATGGAACCAGGACCAGGACCCAGACTGAAACTACCAGCTGTACTACTACAGTACTACCTGTATGGAACCAGGACCCAGACTGATACTACCAGCTGTACAACTACAGTACTACCTGTATGGAACCAGGACCCAGACTGATACTACCAGCTGTACTACTACAGTACTACCTGTATGGAACCAGGACCCAGACTGATACTACTAAGGTACTACTACAGTACTACCTGTATGGAACCAGGACCCAGACTGATACTACCAGCTGTACTACTACAGTACTACCTGAATGAACCAGGACCCAGACTGATACTACTACAGTACTACCTGTATGGAACCAGGACCCAGACTGATACTACCAGCTGTACAACTATAGTACTACCTGAATGAACCAGGACCCAGACTGATACTACTACAGTACTACCTGAATGAACCAAGAACCAGACTGATACTACTACAGTACTACCTGTATGGAACCAGGACACAGACTGATACTAGTACAGTACTACCTGAATGGAACCAGGACCCAGACTGATACTACTACAGTACTACTACAGTACTACCTGTATGGAACCAGGACCCAGACTGAAACTACCAGCTGTACTACTACAGTACAACCTGTATGGAACCAGGACCAGGACCAGACTGATACTACCAGCTGTACTACTAGAGTAATACCTGTATGGAACCAGGACCCAGACTGATACTACCAGCTGTACTTCTACAGTACTACCTGAATGGAACCAGGACCAGGACCCAGACTGAAACTACCAGCTGTACTACTACAGTACTACCTGTATGGACCCAGGACCCAGACTGATCCTACCAGCTGTACTACTACAGTACTATCTGTATGGAACCAGGACCAGGACCCAGACTGATACTACCAGCTGTACTACTACAGTACTATCTGTATGGAACCAGGACCAGGACCCAGACTGATACTACCAGCTGTACTACTACAGTACTACCTGTATGGAACCAGGACCCAGACTGATACTACCAGCTGTACAACTACAGTACTACCTGTATGGAACCAGGACCCAGACTGATACTACCAGCTGTACTACTACAGTACTACCTGTATGGAACCAGGACCCAGACTGATACTACCAGCTGTACAACTACAGTACTACCTGTATGGAACCAGGACCCAGACTGATACTACCAGCTGTACTACTACAGTACTACCTGTATGGAACCAGGACCCAGACTTAAACTACCAGCTGTACTACTACAGTACAACCTGTATGGAACCAGGACCAGGACCCAGACTGATACTACCAGCTGTACTACTAGAGTAATACCTGTATGGAACCAGGACCCAGACTGATACTACCAGCTGTACTACTACAGTACTACCTGAATGGAACCAGGACCAGGACCCAGACTGAAACTACCAGCTGTACTACTACAGTACTACCTGTATGGAACCAGGACCCAGACTGATACTACCAGCTGTACAACTACAGTACTACCTGTATGGAACCAGGACCCAGACTGATACTACCAGCTGTACTACTACAGTACTACCTGTATGGAACCAGGACCCAGACTGATACTACTACAGTACTACTACAGTACTACCTGTATGGAACCAGGACCCAGACTGATACTACCAGCTGTACTACTACAGTACTACCTGAATGAACCAGGACCCAGACTGATACTACTACAGTACTACCTGTATGGAACCAGGACCCAGACTGATACTACCAGCTGTACAACTATAGTACTACCTGAATGAACCAGGACCCAGACTGATACTACTACAGTACTACCTGAATGAACCAAGAACCAGACTGATACTACTACAGTACTACCTGTATGGAACCAGGACACAGACTGATACTAGTACAGTACTACCTGAATGGAACCAGGACCCAGACTGATACTACTACAGTACTACTACAGTACTACCTGTATGGAACCAGGACCCAGACTGAAACTACCAGCTGTACTACTACAGTACAACCTGTATGGAACCAGGACCAGGACCAGACTGATACTACCAGCTGTACTACTAGAGTAATACCTGTATGGAACCAGGACCCAGACTGATACTACCAGCTGTACTTCTACAGTACTACCTGAATGGAACCAGGACCAGGACCCAGACTGAAACTACCAGCTGTACTACTACAGTACTACCTGTATGGAACCAGGACCCAGACTGATACTACCAGCTGTACAACTACAGTACTACCTGTATGGAACCAGGACCCAGACTGATACTACCAGCTGTACTACTACAGTACTACCTGTATGGAACCAGGACCCAGACTGAAACTACCAGCTGTACTACTACAGTACAACCTGTATGGAACCAGGACCAGGACCCAGACTGATACTACCAGCTGTACTACTAGAGTAATACCTGTATGGAACCAGGACCCAGACTGATACTACCAGCTGTACTACTACAGTACTACCTGAATGGAACCAGGACCAGGACCCAGACTGAAACTACCAGCTGTACTACTACAGTACTACCTGTATGGAACCAGGACCCAGACTGATACTACCAGCTGTACAACTACAGTACTACCTGTATGGAACCAGGACCCAGACTGATACTACCAGCTGTACTACTACAGTACTACCTGTATGGAACCAGGACCCAGACTGATACTACTACAGTACTACTACAGTACTACCTGTATGGAACCAGGACCCAGACTGATACTACCAGCTGTACTACTACAGTACTACCTGAATGAACCAGGACCCAGACTGATACTACCAGCTGTACTACTACAGTACTACCTGTATGGAACCAGGACCCAGACTGATACTACCAGCTGTACAACTATAGTACTACCTGAATGAACCAGGACCCAGACTGATACTACTACAGTACTACCTGAATGAACCAGGAACCAGACTGATACTACTACAGTACTACCTGTATGGAACCAGGACACAGACTGTTACTAGTACAGTACTACCTGAATGGAACCAGGACCCAGACTGATACTACTACAGTACTACTACAGTACTACCTGTATGGAACCAGGACCCAGGCTGATACTACCAGCTGTACTACTATAGTACTACCCGTTGTGGAACCAGGACCCAGACTGAAACTACCAGCTGTACTACTACAGTACTACCTGAATGGAACCAGGACCCAGACTGATACTACCAGCTGTACTACTACAGTACTACCTGTATGGAACCAGGACCCAGACTGATACTACCAGCTGTACTACTACAGTAATACCTGTATGGACCAGGACCCAGACTGATCCTACCAGCTGTACTACTACAGTACTACATGTATGGACCCAGGACCCAGACTGATCCTACCAGCTGTACTACTACAGTACTATCTGTATGGAACCAGGACCAGGACCCAGACTAATACTACCAGCTGTACTACTACAGTACTACTACAGTACTATCTGTATGGAACCAGGACCAGGACCCAGACTGATACTACCAGCTGTACTACTAGAGTAATACCTGTATGGAACCAGGACCCAGACTGATACTACCAGCTGTACTACTACAGTACTACCTGAATGGAACCAGGACCAGGACCCAGACTGAAACTACCAGCTGTACTACTACAGTACTACCTGTATGGAACCAGGACCCAGACTGATACTACCAGCTGTACAACTACAGTACTACCTGAATGGAACCAGGACCCAGACTGATCCTACCAGCTGTACTACTACAGTACTACCTGTATGGACCCAGGACCCAGACTGATCCTACCAGCTGTACTACTACAGTACTATCTGTATGGAACCAGGACCAGGACCCAGACTGATACTACCAGCTGTACTACTACAGTACTATCTGTATGGAACCAGGACCAGGACCCAGACTGATACTACCAGCTGTACTACTACAGTACTACCTGTATGGAACCAGGACCCAGACTGAACCTACCAGCTGTACTACTACAATACTACCTGTATGGAACCAGCACCCACACGGATACTACTACAGTACTACTACAGTAGTACCTGTATGGAACCAGGACCCAGACTGAAACTACCAGCTGTACTACTACAGTACAACCTGTATGGAACCAGGACCAGGACCCAGAGTGATACTACCAGCTGTACTACTAGAGTAATACCTGTATGGAACCAGGACCCAGACTGATACTACCAGCTGTACTACTACAGTACTACCTGAATGGAACCAGGACCAGGACCCAGACTGAAACTACCAGCTGTACTACTACAGTACTACCTGTATGGAACCAGGACCCAGACTGATACTACCAGCTGTACAACTACAGTACTACCTGTATGGAACCAGGACCCAGACTGACACTACCAGCTGTACTACTACAGTACTACCTGTATGGAACCAGGACCCAGACTGATACTACTACAGTACTACTACAGTACTACCTGTATGGAACCAGGACCCAGACTGATACTACTGTACTACTACAGTACTACATGTATGGACCCAGGACCCAGACTGATCCTACCAGCTGTACTACTACAGTACTATCTGTATGGAACCAGGACCAGGACCCAGACTGATACTACCAGCTGTACTACTACAGTACTATCTGTATGGAACCAGGACCAGGACCCAGACTGATACTACCAGCTGTACTACTACAGTACTACCTGTATGGAACCAGGACCCAGACTGAAACTACCAGCTGTACTACTACAGTACTACCTGTATGGAACCAGGACCCAGACGGATACTACTACAGTACTACTACAGTACTACCTGTATGGAACCAGGACCCAGACTGAAACTACCAGCTGTACTACTACAGTACAACCTGTATGGAACCAGGACCAGGACCCAGACTGATAGTATCAGCTGTACTACTAGAGTAATACCTGTATGGAACCAGGACCCAGACTGATACTACCAGCTGTACTTCTACAGTACTACCTGAATGGAACCAGGACCAGGACCCAGACTGAAACTACCAGCTGTACTACTACAGTACTACCTGTATGGAACCAAGACCCAGACTGATACTACCAGCTATACAACTACAGTACTACCTGTATGGAACCAGGACCCAGACTGATACTACCAGCTGTACTACTACAGTACTACCTGTATGGAACCAGGACCCAGACTGAAACTACCAGCTGTACTACTACAGTACAACCTGTATGGAACCAGGACCAGGACCCAGACTGATACTACCAGCTGGACTACTAGAGTACTACCTGTATGGAACCAGGACCCAGACTGATACTACCAGCTGTACTACTACAGTACTACCTGAATGGAACCAGGACCAGGACCCAGACTGAAACTACCAGCTGTACTACTACAGTACTACCTGTATGGAACCAGGACCCAGACTGATACTACCAGCTGTACAACTACAGTACTACCTGTATGGAACCAGGACCCAGACTGATACTACCAGCTGTACTACTACAGTACTACCTGTATGGAACCAGGACCCAGACTGATACTACTACAGTACTACTACAGTACTACCTGTATGGAACCAGGACCCAGACTGATACTACCAGCTGTACTACTACAGTACTACCTGAATGAACCAGGACCCAGACTGATACTACTACAGTACTACCTGTATGGAACCAGGACCCAGACTGATACTACCAGCTGTACAACTATAGTACTACCTGAATGAACCAGGACCCAGACTTATACTACTACAGTACTACCTGAATGAACCAGGACCCAGACTGATACTACTACAGTACTACCTGTATGGAACCAGGACACAGACTGATACTAGTACAGTACTACCTGAATGGAACCAGGACCCAGACTGATACTACTACAGTACTACTACAGTACTACCTGTATGGAACCAGGACCCAGGCTGATACTACCAGCTGTACTACTATAGTACTACCCGTTGTGGAACCAGGACCCAGACTGAAACTACCAGCTGTACTACTACAGTACTACATGAATGGAACCAGGACCCAGACTGATACTACCAGCTGTACTACTAGAGTAATACCTGTATGGAACCAGGACCCAGACTGATACTACCAGCTGTACTACTACAGTACTACCTGAATGGAACCAGGATCCGGACCCAGACTGAAACTACCAGCTGTACTACTACAGTACTACCTGTATGGAACCAGGACCCAGACTGATACTACCAGCTGTACAACTACAGTACTACCTGAATGGAACCAGGACCCAGACTGATCCTACCAGCTGTACTACTACAGTACTACCTGTATGGACCCAGGACCCAGACTGATCCTACCAGCTGTACTACTACAGTACTATCTGTATGGAACCAGGACCAGGACCCAGACTGATACTACCAGCTGTACTACTACAGTACTATCTGTATGGAACCAGGACCAGGACCCAGACTGATACTACCAGCTGTACTACTACAGTACTACCTGTATGGAACCAGGACCCAGACTGAACCTACCAGCTGTACTACTACAGTACTACCTGTATGAAACCAGCACCCACACGGATACTACTACAGTACTACTACAGAACTACCTGTATGGAACCAGGACCCAGACTGACACTACCAGCTGTACTACTACAGTACAACCTGTATGGAACCAGGACCAGGACCCAGAGTGATACTACCAGCTGTACTACTAGAGTAATAACTGTATGGAACCAGGACCCAGACTGATACTACCAGCTGTACTACTACAGTACTACCTGAATGGAACCAGGACCAGGACCCAGACTGAAACTACCAGCTGTACTACTACAGTACTACCTGTATGGAACCAGGACCCAGACTGATACTACCAGCTGTACAACTACAGTACTACCTGTATGGAACCAGGACCCAGACTGACACTACCAGCTGTACTACTACAGTACTACCTGTATGGAACCAGGACCCAGACTGATACTACTACAGTACTACTACAGTACTACCTGTATGGAACCAGGACCCAGACTGATACTACTGTACTACTACAGTACTACCTGTATGGAACCAGGACCCAGACGGATACTACCAGCTGTACTACTACAGTAATACCTGTATGGACCAGGACCCAGACTGATCCTACCAGCTGTACTACTACAGTACTACATGTATGGACCCAGGACCCAGACTGATCCTACCAGCTGTACTACTACAGTACTATCTGTATGGAACCAGGACCAGGACCCAGACTGATACTACCAGCTGTACTACTACAGTACTATTTGTATGGAACCAGGACCAGGACCCAGACTGATACTACCAGCTGTACTACTACAGTACTACCTGTATGGAACCAGGACCCAGACTGAAACTACCAGCTGTACTACTACAGTACTACCTGTATGGAACCAGGACCCAGACGGATACTACTACAGTACTACTACAGTACTACCTGTATGGAACCAGGACCCAGACTGAAACTACCAGCTGTACTACTACAGTACAACCTGTATGGAACCAGGACCAGGACCCAGACTGATACTACCAGCTATACTACTAGAGTAATACCTGTATGGAACCAGGACCCAGACTGATACTACCAGCTGTACTTCTACAGTACTACCTGAATGGAACCAGGACCAGGACCCAGACTGAAACTACCAGCTGTACTACTACAGTACTACCTGTATGGAACCAGGACCCAGACTGATACTACCAGCTGTACAACTACAGTACTACCTGTATGGAACCAGGACCCAGACTGATACTACCAGCTGTACTACTACAGTACTACCTGTATGGAACCAGGACCCAGACTGAAACTACCAGCTGTACTACTACAGTACAACCTGTATGGAACCAGGACCAGGACCCAGACTGATACTACCAGCTGTACTACTAGAGTAATACCTGTATGGAACCAGGACCCAGACTGATACTACCAGCTGTACTACTACAGTACTACCTGTATGGAACCAGGACCCAGACTGAAACTACCAGCTGTACTACTACAGTACTACCTGTATGGAACCAGGACCCAGACTGAAACTACCAGCTGTACTACTACAGTACTACCTGTATGGAACCAGGACCCAGACTGAAACTACCAGCTGTACTACTACAGTACTACCTGTATGGAACCAGGACCCAGACTGATACTACCAGCTGTACTACTACAGTACTACCTGTATGGAACCAGGACCCAGACGGATACTACTACAGTACTACTACAGTACTACCTGTATGGAACCAGGACCCAGACTGAAACTACCAGCTGTACTACTACAGTACAACCTGTATGGAACCAGGACCAGGACCCAGACTGATACTACCAGCTATACTACTAGAGTAATACCTGTATGGAACCAGGACCCAGACTGATCCTACCAGAATGTACTTCTACAGTACTACCTGAATGGAACCAGGACCAGGACCCAGACTGAAACTACCAGCTGTACTACTACAGTACTACCTGTATGGAACCAGGACCCAGACTGATACTACCAGCTGTACAACTACAGTACTACCTGTATGGAACCAGGACCCAGACTGATACTACCAGCTGTACTACTACAGTACTACCTGTATGGAACCAGGACCCAGACTGACACTACCAGCTGTACTACTACAGTACTACCTGTATGGAACCAGGACCCAGACTGATACTACTACAGTACTACTACAGTACTACCTGTTACAGGACCCAGACTGATACTACAGCTGTACTACTACAGTACTACCTGTATGGAACCAGGACCCAGACGGATACTACCAGCTGTACTACTACAGTACTACCTGTATGGAACCAGGACCCAGACTGATCCTACCAGCTGTACTACTACAGTACTACCTGTATGGACCAGGACCCAGACTGATCCTACCAGCTGTACTACTACAGTACTATCTGTATGGAACCAGGACCAGGACCCAGACTGATACTACCAGCTGTACTACTACAGTACTATTTGTATGGAACCAGGACCAGGACCCAGACTGATACTACCAGCTGTACTACTACAGTACTACCTGTATGGAACCAGGACCCAGACTGAAACTACCAGCTGTACTACTACAGTACTACCTGTATGGAACCAGGACCCAGACGGATACTACTACAGTACTACTACAGTACTACCTGTATGGAACCAGGACCCAGACTGAAACTACCAGCTGTACTACTACAGTACAACCTGTATGGAACCAGGACCAGGACCCAGACTGATACTACCAGCTATACTACTAGAGTAATACCTGTATGGAACCAGGACCCAGACTGATACTACCAGCTGTACTTCTACAGTACTACCTGAATGGAACCAGGACCAGGACCCAGACTGAAACTACCAGCTGTACTACTACAGTACTACCTGTATGGAACCAGGACCCAGACTGATACTACCAGCTGTACAACTACAGTACTACCTGTATGGAACCAGGACCCAGACTGATACTACCAGCTGTACTACTACAGTACTACCTGTATGGAACCAGGACCCAGACTGAAACTACCAGCTGTACTACTACAGTACAACCTGTATGGAACCAGGACCAGGACCCAGACTGATACTACCAGCTGTACTACTAGAGTACTACCTGTATGGAACCAGGACCCAGACTGATACTACCAGCTGTACTACTACAGTACTACCTGTATGGAACCAGGACCCAGACTGATACTACCAGCTGTACTACTACAGTACTACCTGTATGGAACCAGGACCCAGACTGAAACTACCAGCTGTACTACTACAGTACTACCTGTATGGAACCAGGACCCAGACTGATACTACCAGCTGTACTACTACAGTACTACCTGTATGGAACCAGGACCCAGACTGAAACTACCAGCTGTACTACTACAGTACTACCTGTATGGAACCAGGACCCAGACGGATACTACTAGCAGTACTACTACAGTACTACCTGTATGGAACCAGGACCCAGACTGAAACTACCAGCTGTACTACTACAGTACAACCTGTATGGAACCAGGACCAGGACCCAGACTGATACTACCAGCTATACTACTAGAGTAATACCTGTATGGAACCAGGACCCAGACTGATACTACCAGCTGTACTTCTACAGTACTACCTGAATGGAACCAGGACCAGGACCCAGACTGAAACTACCAGCTGTACTACTACAGTACTACCTGTATGGAACCAGGACCCAGACTGATACTACCAGCTGTACAACTACAGTACTACCTGTATGGAACCAGGACCCAGACTGATACTACCAGCTGTACTACTACAGTACTACCTGTATGGAACCAGGACCCAGACTGAAACTACCAGTTGTACTACTACAGTACTACCTGTATGGAACCAGGACCCAGACTGATACTACCAGCTGTACTACTACAGTAATACCTGTATGGAACCAGGACCCAGACTGATACTACCAGCTGTACTACTACAGTACTACCTGAATGGAACCAGGACCAGGACCCAGACTGACACTACCAGCTGTACTACTACAGTACTACCTGTATGGAACCAGGACCCAGACTGATACTACCAGCTGTACTACTACAGTACTACCTGTATGGAACCAGGACCAGGACCAGGACCCAGACTGATCCATTCAGGTAGTACTGTAGTAGTACAGCTGGTAGCTTCAGTCTGCATCCTGGTTCCATACAGGTAGTACTGTAGTAGTACAGCTGGTAGTATCAGCCTGGGTCCTGGTTCCATTCAGGTAGTACTGTAGTAGTACTGTAGTAGTATTATCAGTCTGGTTCCTGGTTCCATTCAGGTAGTACTGTAGTAGAATCAGTCTGGGTCCTGGTTCCATACAGGTAGTACTGAAGTAATATCAGTCTGGGTCCTGGTTCATTCAGGTAGTACTGTAGTAGTATCAGTCTGGGTCCTGGTTCATTCAGGTAGTACTGTAGTAGTACAGCTGGTAGTACCAGTCTGGGTCCTGGTTCCATACAGGTAGTACTGTAGTAGTATCAGTCTGGGTCCTGGTTCATTCAGGTAGTACTGTAGTAGTACAGCTGGTAGTATCACTCTGGGTCCTGGTCCATACAGGTAGTACTGTAGTAGTACAGCTGGTAGTTTCAGTCTGGGTCCTGGTTCCATACAGGTAGTACTGTAGTAGTACAGCTGGTAGTATCAGTCTGGGTCCTGGTTCCATACAGGTAGTACTGTAGTAGTACAGCTGGTAGTATCAGTCTGGGTCCTGGTCTGACAAACACCCCTCTCGCTCTGTCACCTTTCACCTCAGATGGGATGTCTCCTGGTCTGACCAACACCTCTCTAGCTCTGTCACCTTTCACCTCAGATGGGATGTCTCCTGGTCTGGCAAACACATCTCTAGCTCTGCCACCTTTCACCTCAGATGGGATGTCTCCTGGTCGGACAAACACCTCTCTAGCTCTGTCACCTTTCACCTCAGATGGGATGTCTCCTGGTCTGAGAAACACCCCTCTAGCTCTGTCACCTTTCACCTCAGATGGGATGTCTCCTGGTCTGACAAACACCCCTCTGCCACCTTTCACCTCAGATGGGATGTCTCCTGGTCTGACAAACACCTCTCTGCCACCTTTCACCTCAGATGGGATGTCTCCTGGTCTGGCAAACACCCCTCTAGCTCTGCCACCTTTCACCTCAGATGGGATGTCTCCTGGTCTGGCAAACACCCCTCTAGCTCTGTCACCTTTCACCTCAGATGGGATGTCTCCTGGTCTGATAAACACCCCTCTAGCTCTGTCACCTTTCACCTCAGATGGGATGTCTCCTGGTCTGACAAACACCCCTCTGTCACCTTTCACCTCAGATGGGATGTCTCCTGGTCTGACAAACACCTCTCTGCCACCTTTCACCTCAGATGGGATGTCTCCTGGTCTGGCAAACACCCCTCTAGCTCTGCCACCTTTCACCTCAGATGGGATGTCTCCTGGTCTGGCAAACACCCCTCTAGCTCTGTCACCTTTCACCTCAGATGGGATGTCTCCTGGTCTGATAAACACCCCTCTAGCTCTGTCACCTTTCACCTCAGATGGGATGTCTCCTGGTCTGGCAAACACCTCTCTAGCTCTGTTACCTTTCACCTCAGATGGGATGTCTCCTGGTCTGACAAACACCTCTCTAGCTCTGTCACCTTTCACCTCAGATGGGATGTCTCCTGGTCTGACAAACACCTCTCTAGCTCTGTCACCTTTCACCTCAGATGGGATGTCACCTAGTCTGACAAACACCTCTCTAGCACTGTCGCCTTTCACCTCAGATGGGATGTCTCATGGTCTGACAAACACTGCTCTGTCACCTTTCACCTCAGATGGGATGTCTCCTGGTCTGACAAACACCTCTCTAGCTCTGTCACCTTTCACCTCAGATGGGATGTCACCTAGTCTGACAAACACCTCTCTAGCACTGTCGCCTTTCACCTCAGATGGGATGTCTCATGGTCTGACAAACACTGCTCTGTCACCTTTCACCTCAGATGGGATGTCACCTAGTCTGACAAACACCTCTCTAGCACTGTCGCCTTTCACCTCAGATGGGATGTCTCCTGGTCTGATAAACACCGCTCTGCCACCTTTCACCTCAGATGGGATGTCTCCTGGTCTGACAAACACCGCTCTGTCACCTTTCACCTCAGATGGGATGTCTCATGGTCTGACAAACACCGCTCTGCCACCTTTCACCTCAGATGGGATGTCTCCTGGTCTGACAAACACCTCTCTAGCTCTGTCACCTTTCACCCCAGATGGGATGTCTCCTGGTCTGACAAACACCGCTCTGTCACCTTTCACCTCAGATGGGATGTCTCCTGGTCTGACAAACACCTCTCTAGCTCTGTCACCTTTCACCTCAGATGGGATGTCTCCTGGTCTGATAAACACCGCTCTGCCACCTTTCACCTCAGATGGGATGTCTCCAGGTCTGACAAACACCGCTCTGTCACCTTTCACCTCAGATGGGATGTCTCATGGTCTGACAAACACCGCTCTGCCACCTTTCACCTCAGATGGGATGTCTCCTGGTCTGACAAACACCTCTCTAGCTCTGTCACCTTTCACCCCAGATGGGATGTCTCCTGGTCTGACAAACACCGCTCTGTCACCTTTCACCTCAGATGGGATGTCTCCTGGTCTGACAAACACCGCTCTGCCACCTTTCACCTCAGATGAGATGTCTCCTGGTCTGACAAACACCCCTCCAGTGAATAGCTTAATCAATAGATAGTGACAGAATTAGATTACTTCTCAAGCAAAGGCAAACATTTTTTGGTCTCCTCGGCAATAGAAGGTTGTAGCTCAGCCTCGATGTCAAATAAACGAAACAATAATATCCCCACTCATATGGCCTATTGAACACCCTCTCATAAACCCTCAATTCCAGTCCTGGTTTTAACAGAAAAGCCCGTCACTGACACGGAGGTAGGCTATTTAAAGAGTGTATGGGTGGGTGGAGGAAATGGCCGACGAATCTATGGATATAGCAGCTTTTTAGCCTAATGTCTGTCGAACAGGTAGGACCCACCTCTTCTTTCTTAACCTGTTAGGGCTAGGGGGCAGTATTTGCACGTCTGGATAAAAAAAATGTACCCGATTTAATCTGGTTACTAATCCTACCCAGCAACTAGAATATGCATATACTTATTATATATGGATAGAAAACACTCTAAAGTTTCTAAAACTGTTTGAATGGTGTCTGTGAGTATAACAGAACTCATTTGGCAGGCAAAACCCTGAGACATTTTCTGACAGGAAGTGGATACCTGATGTGTTGTATTACCTTTAAACCTATGCCATTGAAAAACACAGGGGCTGAGGAATATTTTGGCACTTCCTATTGCTTCCACTAGATGTCACCAGCCTTTACAAAGTGTTTTGAGTCTTCTGGAGGGAGATCTGACCGAACAAGAGCCATGGAACGATGATGGCCCATTAGACACCTGGCGCGCGAGTTCATGTTGGGTACCCTCGTTCCAATACGGTATAAAAGAGAATGCATTCGTCCACCTTGAATATTATTCATGTTCTGGTTAAAAAAGGCCCTAATGATTTATGCTATACAATGTTTGACATGTTTGAACGAACGTAAATATATTTTTTTCCCCTCGTTCATGACGAGAAGTCCGGCTGGCTTAGATCATGTGCTAACAAGACGGAGATTTTTGGACATAAATGATGAGCTTTTTTGAACAAAACTACATTCGTTATGGACCTGTGATACCTGGAAGTGACATCTGATGAAGAGAATCAAAGGTAATGGATTATTTACATAGTATTTTCGATTTTAGATCTCCCCAACATGACGTCTAGTCTGTATCGCAACGCCGTATTTTTCTGGGCGCAGTGCTCAGATTATTGCAAAGTGTGATTTCCCAGTAAGGTTATTTTTAAATCTGGCAAGTTGATTGCGTTCAAGAGATGTAAATCTATAATTCTTTAAATGACAATATAATATTTTACCAATGTTTTCTAATTTTAATTATTTAATTTGTGACGCTGACTTGACTGCCGGTTATTGGAGGGAAACGATTTCCTCAACATCAATGCCATAGTAAAACGCTGTTTTTGGATATAAATATGAACTTGATAGAACTAAAAATGCATGCATTGTCTAACATAATGTCCTAGGAGTGTCATCTGATGGAGATTGTAAAAGGTTAGTGCATCATTTTAGCTGGTTTTATGGTTTTGGTGACCCTGTCTTTGAATTGACAAAACATTACACACAACTCTT
This sequence comes from Salmo salar, assembly GCF_905237065.1. Taxonomy (NCBI): domain Eukaryota; kingdom Metazoa; phylum Chordata; class Actinopteri; order Salmoniformes; family Salmonidae; genus Salmo; species Salmo salar. The sequence goes on along the minus strand of NW_025550952.1, from coordinate 30,450 downwards.
GTAAATGTACTGTCCTAACATACTCTAAATTTATGCTTTCGCCGTAAAACCTTTTTGAAATCGTAAAACGTGGTTAGATTAAGGAGATGTTTATCTTTCAAATGGTGTAAAATAGTTGTATGTTTGAAAAATTTGAATTTTGACATTTATTTGGATTCAAATTTGCCGCTCTTGAAATGCACCTGCTGTTGATGAAGTGCACCACGGGTGGGACGCTTGCGTCCCACCTAGCCCATAGAGGTTAAATAGGAAAGAAATAGGCTCCAACACAAAGCCCTCTTGTTGTTAGTAGAGTCTAATTAAAAAGAAGACTGTTTTAAATTAATTGTACCTACTCAAATTTACCTACTTTCTGCACCATGAGCTGTCCATTTCTGATTGATTGTGGCTGCAGCTGCTGCTGCTTCCAGTTTCAGCACCACAATGTAACTTTCTAGAATCTGGCTTATTATGAGGTCAATAACTCAATAACCCAAGTGTATGTTTTGGGACTAGGCCTAATCAAACATTATTTTCAGAAAGAGCCTTTGACTCTCCTCCTGAACTGCCACTGTAGACCTAGACAGCACAGCCATTGGTTAGGCAGCACACAAAAAAAAAAAAATAACGTTTTGATCAGGAAGAGCAGAGCAGGCTGGGATCAGGGTTGGAATGCAGCGTAGTTTTATTTATTTAAATCATCCCAGCAGCTAATCTAAAAATGTGACTTTGTCTCTGTGCTTCTCCGAGCATCCACTTCGTAGTCTATAGTCTTTGATTGAGACCACAGTAAAAAGCCTTTAGGCCGAGCAGAGAATCAGAGATGAGGGGCAGACGTCCCATATCTAGGCTAATCAGAAACTCATTCTAAAATACTAAGAAATATTGAAATGACGATCGATTACAAATGACATGTCCCTCCTCCATTTTCCTCCAGGTTTCCATTCTGTCAATTTCTATCCATCCATATCGATACACGTATTCGTAAGGCTCCAGACATCATAGGGTAAGGCTTCAGACATCGTAAGGGTAAGGCTCCAGACATCGTAGGGTAAGGCTCCAGACATCATAAGGGTAAGGCTCCAGACATCGTAGGGTAAGGCTCCAGACATCGTAGGGAAAGGCTCCAGACATCGTAGGGAAAGGCTCCAGACATCATAGGGTATACCTCCAGACATCATAGGGTAAGGCTCCAGACATCGTAGGGTATACCTCCAGACATCGTAGGGTAAGGCTCCAGACATCGTAGGGAAAGGCTCCAGATATCGTAGGGTAAGGCTCCAGACATCATAGGGTAAGGCTCCAGACATCGTAGGGAAAGGCTCCAGACATCGTAGGGTAAGGCTCCAGACATCGTAGGGTAAGGCTCCATACATCGTAAGGTAAGGCTCCATACATCGTAAGGTAAGGCTCCAGACATTGTAAGGTAAGGCTCCAGACATCGTAAGGTAAGGCTCCAGACATCGTAGGGTAAGGCTCCAGACATCGTAGGGTAAGGCTCCAGACATCGTAGGGTAAGGCTCCAGACATCGTAGGGTAAGGATCCAGACATCGTAAGGTAAGGCTCCAGACATCGTAAGGGTATACCTCCAGACATCGTAGGGTAAGACTACAGACATCGTAAGGGTAAGGCTCCAGACATCGTAGGGTAAGGCTCCAGACATCGTAGGGTATACCTCCAGACATCGTAAGGTAAGACTCCAGACATCGTAAGGGTAAGGCTCCAGACATCGTAGGGTAAGGCTCCAGACATCGTAAGGGTAAGGCTCCAGACATCGTAGGCTAAGGCTCCAGGCATCGTAGGGAAAGGCTCCAGACATCATAGGGTATACCTCCAGACATCGTAGGGAAAGGCTCCAGACATCGTAGGGTATACCTCCAGACATCGTTAGGGTAAGGCTCCAGACATCGTAGGGTATACCTCCAGACATCATAGGTTAAGGCTCCAGACATCGTAGGGAAAGGCTCCAGACATCATAGGGTATACCTCCAGACATCGTAGGGAAAGGCTCCAGACATCGTAGGGTATACCTCCAGACATCGTTAGGGTAAGGCTCCAGACATCGTAGGGTATACCTCCAGACATCAAAGGTTAAGGCTCCAGACATCGTAGGGAAAGGCTCCAGACATCGTAGGGTAAGGCTCCAGACATCGTAGGGTAAGGCTCCAGACATCGTAGGGTAAGGCTCCAGACATCGTAGGGTAAGGCTCCAGACATCGTAGGGTAAGGCTCCAGACATCGTAAGGGTAAGGCTCCAGACATCGTAGGATAAGGCCCCAGACATTGTAGGGTAAGGCTGTAGACATCGTAGGGTAAGGCTCCAGACATCGTAGGGAAAGGCTCCAGACATCGTAGTGAAAGGCTCCAGACATCGTAGGGTAAGGCTCCAGACATCGTAAGGGAAAGGCTCCAGACATCGTAAGGGAAAGGCTCCAGACATCGTAGGGGAAAGGCTCCTGGCATCGTAAGGGAAAGGCTCCAGACATCGTAGGGTAAGGCTCCAGACATCGTAGGGTAAGGCTCCAGACATCGTTAGGGGAAGGCTCCAGACATCGTAAGGGTAAGGCTCCAGACATCGTAAGGGTAAGGCCCCAGACATCGTAGGGTAAGGCCCCAGACATCGTAGGGTAAGGCCCCAGACATCGTAGGGTAAGGCTCCAGACATCGTAGGGAAAGGCTCCAGACATCGTAGGGAAAGGCTCCAGACATCGTAGGGTAAGGCTCCAGACATCGTAAGGGAAAGGCTCCAGACATCGTAAGGGAAAGGCTCAAGACATCGTAAGGGAAAGGCTCCAGACATCGTAAGGGAAAGGCTCCAGACATCGTAGGGTAAGGCTCCAGACATTGTAGGGTAAGGCTCCAGACATCGTAGGGTAAGGCTCCAGACATCGTAGGGTTAACCTCCAGACATCGTAGGGGAAAGGCTCCAGACATCGTAGGGTAAGGCTCCAGAAATCGTAGGGTATACCTCCAGACATCGTAGGGTAAGGCTCCAGACATCGTAAGGTAAGGCTCCAGACATCGTAGGGTAAGGCTCCAGACATCGTAGGGTAAGGCTCCAGACATCGTAAGGGAAAGGCTCCAGACATCGTAGGGTAAGGCTCCAGACATTGTAGGGTATACCTCCAGACATCGTAGGGGAAAGGCTCCAAACATCGTAGGGTAAGGCTCCAGACATCGTAGGGTAAGGCTCCAGACATCGTAGGGTAAGGCTCCAGACATCGTAGGGTAAGGCTCCAGACATCGTAGGGTAAGGCTCCAGACATCGTAGGGTATACCTCCAGACATCGTAAGGCTCCAGACATCGTAGTGTAAGGCTCCAGACATCGTAGGGTAAGGCTCCAGACATCGTAGGGTAAGGCTCCAGACATCGTAAGGTAAGGCTCCAGACATCGTAAGGTAAGGCTCCAGACATCGTAGGGTAAGGCTCCAGACATCGTAGGGTAAGGCTCCAGACATCGTAGGGTAAGGCTCCAGACATCGTAGGGTAAGGCTCCAGACATCGTAGGGTAAGGCTCCAGACATCGTAGAGTAAGGCTCCAGACATCGTAGGGTAAGGCTACAGACATCGTAGGGTAAGGCTCCAGACATCGTAGGGTAAGGCTCCAGACATCGTAGGGTAAGGCTCCAGACATCGTAGGGTAAGGCTCCAGACATCGTAAGGTAAGGCTCCAGACATCGTAAGGTAAGGCTCCAGACATCGTAGGGTAAGGCTCCAGACATCGTAGGGTAAGGCTCCAGACATCGTAGGGTAAGGCTCCAGACATCGTAGGGTAAGGCTCCAGACATCGTAGAGTAAGGCTCCAGACATCGTAGGGTAAGGCTACAGACATCGTAGGGTAAGGCTCCAGACATCGTAGGGTAAGGCTCCAGACATCGTAGGGTATACCTCCAGACATCGTAGGGTAAGAGTTGAGTAACCCTGCTCTAGTTGTTTAACAGAATAGCCTACAATGTTGTTTTTTTTATCTGTTGGGGATAGGGGGCAGTATTTGCACGGCCGGATAAGAAACGTACCCGATTTAATCTCGTTACTACTCCTGCCCAGTAACTAGAATATGCATGATTTGGATAGAAAACACCCTAAAGTTTCTAAAACTGTTTGAATGGTGTCTGTGAGTATAACAGAACTCATATGGCAGGCCAAAACCTGAGAAGATTCCAAACAGGAAGCGCCCTCTCTGACCATTTCTTGGCCTTCTTTGTCATCTCTTTCCAAAACAGAGGATCTCTGCTGTAATGTGACACATTCTAAGGCTCCCATAGGCTCTCAGAAGGCGCCAGAACGTTGAATGATGACTCTGCAGTTACTGGCTGAAAAACAGTAGCGCATTTGGTAAGTGGTCGATCTGAGAAAAATGAGACGGGCGCGTGCATGCACGTGAAGAGTCCATGTTACTTTTTCAGTCTTTGAACGACAACAACGACTCCCGGTTGGAATATTATCGCTATTTTACGAGAAAAATCGCATAAAAATAGATTTTAAACAGCGCTTGACATGCTTCGAAGTACGGTAATGGAATATTTGGACATTTTTTGTCACGATATGCGCCGGCGTGTCACCCTTCGGATAGTGTCTTGAACGCACGAACAAAACGCCGCTATTTGGATATAACTATGGATTATTTGGAACCAAACCAACATTTGTTGTTGAAGTAGAAGTCCTGGGAGTGCATTCTGACGAAGAACAGCAAAGGTAATCAAATTTTTCTTATAGTAAATCTGAGTTTGGTGAGTACCAAACTTGGTGGGTGTCAAAATAGGTAGCCTGTGATGGCCGGGCTATCTACTCAGAATATTGCAAAATGTGCTTTCACCGAAAAGCTATTTTAAAATCGGGCACCGCGATTGCATAAAGGAGTTCTGTATCTATAATTCTTATAATAATTGTTATGTTTTTTGTGAACGTTTATCGTGAGTAATTTAGTAAATTCACCGGAAGTGTTCGGTGGGAATGCTAGTTCTGAACATCACATGCTAATTTAAAAAGCTGGTTTTTGATAAAAATATGAACTTGATTGAACAAAACATGCATGTATTGTATAACATAATGTCCTAGGAGTGTCATCTGATGAAGATCATCAAAGATTAGTGCTGCATTTAGCTGTGGTTTTGGTTTTTGTGACATTATATGCTATTTTGAAAAATGGGTGTCTGATTATTTCTGGCTGGGTACTCTGCTGACATAATCTAATGTTTTGTTTTCGTTGTAACGCCTTTTTGAAATCGGACAGTGTGGTTAGATTAAATGTCAGGAATTGTGAAAAACTGAGTTTATATGTATTTGGCTAAGGTGTATGTAAACTTCTGACTTCAACTGTATGTGGACAACTACAAATACGTAGGTGTCTGGTTAGACTGTAAACTCTCCTTCCAGACTCACATTAAGCATCTCCAATCCAAAATTAAATCTAGAATCGGCTTCCTGTTTCGCAACAAAGCCTCCTTCACTCACGTTGCCAAACATACCCTCGTAAAACTGACTATCCTACCGATCCTTGGCTTCAGCGATGTCATTTGCAAAATAGTCTCCAACCCTCTACTCAGCAAAATGGATGTAGTCTATCACAGTGCCATCCGTTTTGTCTCCAAAGCCCCATATACTACCCACCACTGTGACCTGTATGCTCTTGTTGGCTGGCCCTCGCTACATATTCGTCGCCAAACCCACTGGCTCCAGGTCATCTATAAGTCTTTGCTAGGAAAGCTCTGCCTTATCTCAGCTCACTGGTCACCATAGCAGCACGCACTCGTAGCACGCGCTACAGCAGGTATATCTCACTGGTCACCCCCAAAGCCAACACCTCCATTGGCCGCCTTTCCTTCCAGTTCTCTGTTGGCAATGACTGGAACGAATTGCAAAAATCACTGAAGTTGGAGACTTATATCTCCCTCACTAGCTTTAAGTACCAGCTGTCAGAGCAGCTCACAGATCACTGCACCTGTACATAGCCCATCTGTAAATAGCCCATCCAACCAACTACCTACCTCATCCCCATGTTTCTTTTTGTTTTTCTGCTCTTTTGCACCCCGGTATCTCTACTTGCACATCCTCATCTGCACATCTATCACTCCAGTGTTTAATTGCTAAATTGTAATTACTTCGCCACTGTGGCCTATTTATTGAGAGAGATGTATAGAGGGAGATACAGAGATGCACAGAGAGAGAGAAACACAGAGAGAGAGAAACACAGAGAGATACACAGAGAGAGAGATACACAGAGAGAGAGAAACACAGAGAGAGAGAAACACAGAGAGAGAGTACACAGAGAGAGAGACACAGAGAGAGAGATACACAGAGAGAGAGAAACACAGAGAGAGAGATACACATAGAGAGAGATACACAGAAAGAGAGATACACAGAGAGAGAGATACACGGAGAGAGAGATACACAGAGATACATAGAGAGAGATACAGAGATGCACTGATATAGAAATGTTGTTATCAATGTTCATAAACTCCAATTAATCTACTCAGTCTGCAACCCAGAATTTGTAAAGTTCTGGTTAAAATAAAACAGACAGAATTCCCAGCTTACAATAGTCAAAAATGTTTATTCACAAGGAAGCACTCTGCAGTTCATATACAAATACCTCTATTTTATACCAGGCTCCTTTTTTACGCACACACATACACACAAACCTTTAGGAGAGTTATCTCCTTCTCCAGAGTTCTCAACACTGTATATCACTACCCAGAGTTCTCACCACTGTTAATCACTACCCAGAGTTCTCAACACTGTATATCACTACCCAGAGTTCTCACCACTGTTAATCACTACCCAGAGTTCTCACCACTGTTAATCACTACCCAGAGTTCTCAACACTGTATATCACTACCCAGAGTTCTCACCACTGTTAATCACTACCCAGAGTTCTCAACACTGTTAATCACTACCCAGAGCTGTCCGTTCCATTCCCCCGAGATTAGAAGAACCTTGAGAAGTACTCCCTGTCCTATCATAAGTTTCTCATAGTTCTAGCCAGGTCGAGTCAAAACATAGTTTAATGGTTCTCTGTGTTTTCTTAAACACACACACACACACACACACACACACACACACACACACACACACACACACACACACACACACACACACACACACACACACACACACACACACACACACACACACACACACACACACACACACAGAGATTCCTCTCTTATCCTAGTCCAACCTAGTTAGAACTTTATGTTTAACAATTTAATTGCTCATTATACATGCTACACAAACTATATCACTAATAGTTAGGTTTCAGGGTAGAATTATTTAATCATTTATCTTTAAACATATACATTATTTTATCATGCACAGAGAGAGATACAGAGAGAGATGCACAGAGAGAGATGCACAGAGAGAGAGATACACACAGAGAGAGAGAGATACACAGAAAGAGATAGAGATTCACAGAGATGCATAGAGAGAGATACACAGGGAGAGAGATACACAGAGAGAGAGATACACAGAGAGAGAGATACAGAGAGAAAGAGATACACAGCGAGAGAGATACACAGAGAGAGAGAGATACACAGAGAGAAAGATACACACAGTAGAGACATACTATATATACACAAAAGTTTGTGGACACGCCTTCAAATTAGTGGATTCGGCTATTTCAGCCACACCCGTTGCTGACAGGTGTATAAAATCGAGCAGAGCTTAAAAATCATCTGTCCTCGATTGTAACACTCAATACCGAGTTCCAAACTGCCTCTGGAAGCAACATCAGCACAATAACTGTTCGTCGGGAGCTTCATGAAATGGGTTTCCATGGCTGAGCAGACGCACACAAGCCTAAGATCACCATGCACAATGCCAAGCGTCGGCTGGAGTGGTGTAAAGCTCACCACCATTGGACTCTGGAGCAGTGGAAACACGTTCTCTGGAGTGATGAATCACGCTTTAACATCTGGCAGTCCGACAAACAACATTCAAGACGATTCTGTGCTTCCAACTTTGTGGCAACAGTTTGGGGAAGGCCCTTTCCTGTTTCAGCATGACAACGCCCACGTGCACAAAGCGAGGTCCATACAGAAATGCTTTGTTGAGATCGGTGTGGAAGAACTTGACTGGCCTGCACAGATCCTTGACCTCAACCCCATCGAACACCTTTGGGATGAATTGGAATGCCGACTGCGAGCCAGGCCCTAATCGCCCAACATCAGTGCCCGACCTCACTAATGCTCTTGTGGCTGAATGGAAGCAAGTCCCTGCAGCAATGTTCCAACATCTAGTGGAAAGCATACCCAGAAGAGTGGAGGCTGTTATAGCAGCAATGTTCCAACATCTAGTGGAAAGCCTTCGCACAAGAGTGGAGGTTGTTAAAGCAGCAATGTTCCAACATCTAGTGGAAAGCCTTCCCAGAAGAGTGGAGGCTGTTACAGCAGCAAAGGGGGGACCAACTCCATATTAATGCCCATGATTTTGGAATGAGATGTTCGACAAACAGATGTCCACATATTTTTGGTAATGTAGTGTAGAGATCTAGATAAAGAGAGAAGAGACTTAATGCTGAAGATTCAAAGCCCAAAAATGACCCACAGTTTTATATCTCTGTCTAAATGTAAAATTACTATACAAGATTTGGTTGGACAGTACTTGTTATATGATGAACAGCTGCCAGTAGTTTAGGTTGGCATAATCCTGATATATATGCACACACACACACACACACACACACACACACACACACACACACACACACACACACACACTCCTGCTACTTCTAAAGTGCAAAGCAGAAGAGCACTTACCATAACGAGTGATTAAACATTACCACTGGGGACTTACTTAAATGACGGTAACGGCTTGAAGTGGTGGCTGTAGCTAGCAGATGGCTAGGGGAGAGGGGAAGGATCACCATCCTCATCATCACACACACACACACACACACACACACACACACCAGGGTTTACGTCAGGAAAATGTGGCTCTGGACATTTGAGAAATTTACTGGACCCAAAATGCATGAGTAACCTGTTTAGGGCGTCCACCCACGGTGCTCAGAGTATCCTGATTAGGGAGTCCACCCACGGTGCTCAGAGTAACCTAATTAGGGAGTCCACCCACGGTACTCAGAGTAACCGGATTAGGGCGTCCACCCACAGTGCTCAGAGTACCCTGATTAGGGAGTCCACCCATGGTGCTCAGAGTATCCTGATTAGGGCGTCCACCCACGGTGCTCGGAGTATCCTGATTAGGGCGTCCACCCACGGTGCTCAGAGTAATCGGATTAAGGCGTCCACCCACGGTGCTCAGAGTAACCGGATTAACAGAACATGCAAGTCGAGGATGTAACGATATGTGGTCCTTCTAATTCTGACGTCACAATGGAGATAATAAATAAGTATAATTTATTTTATTTAACCTTTATTTAACCAGGTAGGCCAGTTGAGAACAAGTCCTTTATTTAACCAGGTAGGCTAGTTGAGAACAAGTCCTTTATTTAACCAGGTAGGCCAGTTGAGAAGAAGTTCTCATTTACAACTGCGACCTGGCCAAGATAAAGCAAAGCAGTTCGACACAAACAACAACACAGAGATACACATGGAATAAACAAACATACAGTCAATAATACAATAGAAAAAAAGTCTATATACAGTGTGTGCAAATGGCGTGAGGAGGTAAGGCAATAAATTGGCCATGGTGGCGAAGCAATTACAATATAGCAAGTAAAACACTGGAGTGATAGATGTGCAGTAGATGAATGTGCAAGTAGAGATACTGGGGTGCAAAGGAGCAAGATAAATAAATAAATACAGTATGGGGATGAGGTAGTTGGATGGGCTATTTACAGATGGGCTGTGTACAGGTGCAGTGATCGGTAAGCTGCTCTGACAGCCGATGCTTGAAGTTAGTGAGGGAGATATAAGTCTCCAACTTCAGTGATTTTTGGAGTTCGTTCCAGTCATTGGCAGCAGAGAACTGGAAGGAGAGGCGGCCAAAGTAGGAATTGGCTTTGGGGATGACCAGTGAGATATACCTGCTGGAGCGCGTGCTACGGGTGGGTGTTATCGTGACCAGTGAGCTGAGATAAGGCAGGGCTTTACCTAGCAGGATCTTGTAGATGACCTGGAGCCAGTGGGTTTGGCGACGAGTATGAAGTGAGGGCCAGCAAACGAGAGTGTACAGGTCACAGTGGTGGGTACTATATGGGGCTTTGGTGACAAAACGGATGGCACTGTGATAGACTGCATCCAATTTGAGTGTTGGAGGCTATTTTGTAAATGACATCGCCGAAGTCGAGGATCGGTAGGATAGTCAGTTTTACGAGGGTATGTTTGGCAGCATGAGTGAAGGATGCTTTGTTGCGAAACAGGAAGCCGATTCTAGATTTAATTTTGGATTGGAGACGTTAAAACCATCTGTCAGGTCCAGGACCGGAGTCTACACAGACCGGTGGGCTATAGCCAATCAGAGCTACAGGAAGAGGAGAGGAAGAGGAGGAGGAGAGGAAGAGAGGAGGA